>NC_139703.1:20763056-21256969 GCF_964188405.1 Protomyctophum parallelum | reverse complement strand
TCCAGTCCCCTAGTCAAAACATGCAGACTTGATTATGTTTCTGGCCATAGAGTTCAAATTTCAAATTGTGCTCTACTGAATACTGAATACTATTAACATTGACTCACTTTTCAAGAAGTTGTTCTTGAGTTGCAGGAGGACTAGGTTAAGGTTAGGGAAAATGTTAAAGTGTGTCTTGTCTGTGTCACAGCAGGCAGTCTACCGGTATGTATTGAAGGGGTTGAAGGTTTGTTGTGCTTTATGTATTGGCCTAGCCCTCCAGCCAGCATTGACTTGTTCTGGGTTGACGTCCTTATTTCATCTTTGTCTGAATAGAAGAAAAAAAAAGAAAGAACCATTTCCGTGTCTTTCCTTTCTGTCAATCCTCTGTAGGTTATTGCTTTTTTTCTACCTCAAGTAAGAAAACCTTGACACATACTGTGGTTAATACTGTATGACATTGGGTCCTATGAGATGCGTTTCTCAGTGTAGCCCAGTTCAGAAGCTTCAGGCTGTATTTGGGTGGATATAGCCTGGTTAACGGGGCTGAGTCGGCTCAATCGAACATCGCAACGTTCGCCACGGCAGCTTGCTCGCTTTAGCTCACTCGGTGGTGTCTCTCATTGCTCAAGTTCGCTTGAGACGGCACCCCTCTGTCTATAGGGCGGTTAATGGGGAGGATTTCTGTGTAATATGTACGGATTGGGGGTTTTCTAGTAGTGTATGTACGGATGTCAATCCACATTTGGGTGAGACTGGGTTGGCTATGGATGTCCACATGGAAGGAAAGCAGACCATAGGCAGACATCTGTCTATGCAGATGGTCTGTGGTCTGTGCAGCAATAGGTCTTTCTTGGGTCCATGCATACCTGTCTGTGTGACCTGTCCATGAGAACTGTCTGTGTGACCTGTCCATGAGAACTGTCTGTGTGACCTGTCTGTGTGACCTGTCCATGAGAGCTGTCTGTGTGACCTGTATGTGAGAACTGTCTGTGTGACCTGTCCATGAGAACTGTCTGTGTGACCTGTCCATGAGAACTGTCTGCTCTTTGAGCTGTGCTCAACTTGATTATACTTCCATCTCCACTCCACGGTGCTTTGCCGATGGGATTGCTCAATCGGTCAATCAATGTGGTCAATCAATACACATGATATGTATTTACCTCTTCTTCTTCTTCTGTCGTATGTCCTTAGACCTTCAGCTCCATTGCAGCAAGCCAGTCCAGTGTGTCATTGTCTAGGTCAATTAGACCACGGTCGCCATTCCGTGGCCGTTATATAGGGCAGCTGGTCAGCACGGGAGGCATACTATCATCCGACAGAGGATTGCTCCGCTCCGAGGTGCGCTGCGGGTCGGGAGAGGGTTGCGGTTAGGTTTAGGTGTCTGCCCCGGGGGAGGTTAGGGTTAGGGTGAGGGAGGAGGTAGGTTGTCGTTCGGACCAATGCTCCGTCGGATGAAAGTACTGCACTCGGTCAGCACATGTTCAACAGTCTTTAATGGGTTTCCACATTCGCAGTGGGCACTGTCTGTGAGACCCCACTTCTGCATGGATGGACCAAAGCGTCCCACACCCGTCCTCAGGCGGTTGAGGGTTGTCCACTCCTTGCGGGGGAGGTGCTGGCCAGGAACATCTGTGGGATCCTCGATGTAGTGGTGAATTCTGGATGGTTCTGCTGCCTTCCACTGGTCCCTCCATCTTGCCTTCACCCAGGAAGCCTTGGAGGTGTCGGCTGGTGTTGTACGGAGCAGTTCCTGGGCCTGTGTGACTTGAGACGCATGCGCTGTGGTGTCTCTGTGACGACCTTGTGGAGGAGGTGGGCTTCGCTCAGCTGAGCCTTCCGAGCAAGGGCCAGTGTGGCTGCTTCTCGCCTGACCTCTTGCTGATTCCAGCAAGGACTGGCAGTTGGTTGGTTGGAGTGTATTTACCTCGATATGCTGTCTGTCATTATGTATATGTATACTGTACCTCATACCTCGATGAAGGTACATTTCTTATATATATATATATATATATATATATATATATATATATATATATTGCAGCCATACAAGCAAACATACAAAACATATTTGAAAGTCAAACAGAGATGTCCAACTGGCTTTTGCCTTTGCCAACTAAAATGTCCTGTGTAAATAGCAATTAGGAATGGGCATGGACATCAGTGTTCGCTGAACATATAGAGATTAGAGACATATTTTTCTTCAGTTACTGGGTGTGATGATATCACAGTCTTTGATGCCAAATCTGTTTCCTTGTGCATGTGCGTCACACACACACACACACACACATGCACACAAACACGTATGCACACGTGAGCGCACGCAAGCCTTCTTCAGTAATTCTCCTCGCCGTAATGATCCAAGCTATAATTAGTCAAATCTCGGTCCAGCTGTGACATCACATTATCAAAGAGGTATACAAAGTGGCTTTAGAACGGAGGAAGGGAAAGTGCACGGCTGATGGGCATGAAGGGCTTTCACCGATCCACATCTCCTGGAAAGATGAGAGAGGAATTTAGGTTGCTCTGGTTTGTTATCTTTGAAATACTGTTATTACCTCTTGATGTTTCCTGCCTCGCTCCCTCTCCCTCTCTCTCTCTCTCCCTCCCTCTCTCTCTCTCTCTCTCTCTCTCTCTCTCTCTCTCTCTCTCTCTCTCTCTGCCTTACTCTTGTCCTCCCTCTCCCTCATATGGACGGACCAGCCTGTTCTTTCTGTCTGAGGTTCGACATTTTCTCCTTTGTGCCAATCGCCATGCCCCGTATTCTTTCTCGTAATCTCTCCTCTTTTGTCTTGTGGTCTCGCTTCACTGCCACTTTCTTGCCTTTTACATCTCAGTCTCCCGAGTTCAACGTGCCCGTTCCCTTCCATCTCTGCACCTGTCGTGTCTCTGATACAGTCACCTCGTTAGCACCGTTGGCAGTTAAGATCAGAGAGCTTGACAAGCACAGCAGTGAAATGTGGCAGAGATACTCCTGATTACACAGACTTGGATATAAGACGGCCAATTTGCCTTCACTCTGAGACCCTGTAAACCCACAGATTCAGTGTAAACTGCATTCTGCTGAATCCATATAAAAATAAACAGTATCATTCTTCTCTTCTCTTCTCTTCTCTTCTCTTCTCTTCTCTTCTCTTCTCTTCTCTTCTCTTCTCTTCTCTTCTCTTCTCCTCTTCTCTTCTCTTCTCTTCTCTTCTCTTCTTTCTCTTCTCTTCTCTTCTTCTTGTTTCTTTTCCTATCATCAAGTAGCTTTTAGCTAATAAGACTTTCTGTCCTGTACCTTTAATCCGGGAACCCCTTTTGGAGTTGCTATTCATGTGTACAGTATATAGCAGCAAACTGTGCGTTTTTTGTCATTTTTGAATAAAGTTTTTCAGAAAACTTTGGTCAGGATTTAGAAGGCTTCTTTAGAATCTGCCTCAGGTCTAAATGGGTTAAATGGGATACATGTAGAACCGATAGTTCTACATGTGTCTGCTATAAGGTTTCATTTAAAATAGTCATGGAATGTTTGGGGCTGAAGTACCAAATTAACCAAACATTGTATAATGTGCTGCTAGTATGTCCAATATCCTATCTCTTTCTTTTAATGTTAAAACAGATCATAAAAGCAAGGCTTGTTAGTCGTCTTCCTAACAACCCATAAAGTGAAGCATTTTTAGTTATAGTTATAGAGACTGAGACACTTGAGAACAGGTTAATACAGAGTCAGAGGCTGTGTGTTTGCAGACGTGTGTTAATTCATGCGTGCGCACAACTATTCCGGCTCCATTAAGACTCCACCTCTGCACGCAGTGTCCAATTTTCTTGGCTTTGTAGTAGACTTTGTGTTTTGATTGCTGCTATTCAAAACATAAAATTTGCTTTCAAACACAACCCTGTCCAACTCTGAGAAAGGCCATATCTAATGCATCCAAGTTCAGGCTGGTCCCATGCCATATACTACTATACTTCATAAAGAAGATTATGTGAAATTTCATCCATAACACTTTCAGAGTGCACTAAAGGAGCATCCAGTGATTTGGGTGATTTGGAAAACTCCTGGTAACAAGATGTGCACATGCACCACGCTCTACAGTGGGGGGTGGGGGGGGGGGGGGGGGGGGGGGGGGTGTACAACTGGCCAACAGCACACGCACCAAGGCCCGCCTCCGCTCGATCATGATTGGAGGATGGCCCCTCTCTATCCTGATTGGATGAAGGATGGAACCTGACTGCCAGATTGCGGCAGTATTGAGTTCACAAGTTCCCTCCTCCTGCCTGCATCTGGTCTCTCTCAAGCAGAAACGATGAACCCAGAAGGCAGCGGGACAAAAATCTGATATCTCCATAATAATTCCGAGTTGTAGTCCTGTTAGGTTGTGTTTACATTTGCGCATATCGTTCCGACCAGAATGGGGTGGGGGGGGGGGGGGGGGGGGGGGTGTACAACTGGCCAACAGCACACGCACCAAGGCCCGCCTCGCTCGATCATGATTGGAGGATGGCCCCTCTCTATCCTGATTGGATGAAGGATGTAACCTGACTGCCAGATTGCGGCAGTATTGAGTTCACAAGTTCCCTCCTCCTGCCTGCATCTGGTCTCTCTCAAGCAGAAACGATGAACCCAGAAGGCAGCGGGACAAAAATCTGATATCTCCATAATAATTCCGAGTTGTAGTCCTGTTAGGTTGTGTTTACATTTGCGCATATCGTTCCGACCAGAATTGGTTCGGAGTACTTCGTCTCTGCCCGAGAGAGCCCAGACTCTCCCTTCTGGCAGAATGCAAATGTTGTCCAGCAGGGGCCAAAAACGAAACCTAAGCTTTTTTGACCCCAGGGGTGAACTGGGGACAGGGAAGAACTCCTTGTATGGTCAGCACACTCTATAGCAGTCGTAGTAGGCAACCTTAGGCACCAGGGCCAACATTGGCACAAAGGAGGGTGATCACTGGCACACTGGCAAGTGTGTGAGAGAGTATTTTTGGTTTTAAATAAACTACCGGTATTTAAAAAATCACACCCGTGTGAACTGAGTGGTGCAACTCCCCTCTCCCCCCTCCTCTCTCTCTCTCTCTCTCTCTCTCTCTCTCTCTCTCTATCATTAGCAGGCAACAGTACAGCACTATCTCTCTCTCTCTGTTTCTGGCACAACAGCGCCCCTACTGGTACTAATAGTCATACTCATGCTCATTAACGTCACATAGGCTAACGTCACATAGGCGGACACAGAGTCACGGACGTTGCTGTTCCTTGGAGTGGTTGCACCACTCAAAAAATTCATTAAAACTGAACTCTGTTATTGAGTCTAATGATCATTATAACAACGTGAAAGAAAATATTTGAAAAGAAGCAAAAAATTCAATTAAATGTGTTACTATAATGGTGGTCATTTACATAATCGCCCCGAGACATGCTAGTTCAGTGGGATAACTCGCGTGGATATATATTGGAAAACATGTTATTTATGATGTAAATAATGTGTGAATATTATATCTGACCTTATAGCATTCAGGCTCTGCTAAATGGTGCATTTATATAGCGCCTTTATCCAAGGCAATTTACAGAGATGCATTACCAACCATACACATGGGTTAGGTCAGGGGTCGGCAACCCAAGATGTTGAATGAGCCATTTTCGACCAAAAAAATTAATTCAAAATCTATCTGGAGCCGCAAAGAAATGTAAGCCTTAAAATGCTTATATAATGAAGACAACAGGGCTGCAAGTGGATATTAGCCTATCTATCAAAATAAAAAGTGCGCTATGGTTCAAGCCCGTTCGGAAATAGCGCACTGTGCAATGCAAACTAATAGGCGAGTGCGCTCCCGGTGCGCATTTCCGAACGCAGTCAACGCACCCTCCATTATTATGCCATGTTTTTTGCATTGTGTTCTTACCCGTTTAATGTGATTTCTGTGTGTGGACATCGCTGGAGAGCTTCTCAACATTGGGCATGTAAAATGTCACTTTAATCTTCACACACGACTGCAAGCTCTCATCGGTGAGGCGTGTGCGGTATTTGGATTTAATGTAGTTCATATAGTCACCGTCTGTGAATGGCTTGCCACGTTTTATTTATTGTTTGATAGTTTGTCACTGCAGATTTAGCCATGGTGCGTCATGGCAACTGCAGCCTGTTTTACGCAATCGCTACATTTACATTGTAAACGTGTACATAAACATTCAGATTCCAAATATAAAGTCCTCGCCACATGTGCCACGGGTGTTAGAATGTTGCTGGTACAGCGATTAGCATTGCTGCATCCCGCGTTGTTTAATAAAAAGCATTTTTATCCGAGCAGTTATTTACTGGCCATTGGCTTTCAACTACGCGCCCCCACCCGGTGTGCAACTGTTTCCAACCCCGTTTGAGAAAAGGGGCGCTCGGATAAAAATGCTTTTTATTAAACAACGCGGGATGCAGCAATGCTAATCGCTGTACCAGCACATTTCTAACTCCCGTGGCACATGTGGCGAGGACTTTATATTTTAAATCGGAATGTTTATATACACGTTTGGACTGCGATTGCGTAAAACAGGCTGCTGTTGCGTCATGACTGACAGTCATGTTTCAGGGCTATACTGCAGATTAAGCATACAGGCAATCCATCATAATATTTATTCTACACACTTTTTACAAAATTGGGAAACTTAAGAATGTTTCTGTCACGTTTGGCCTCCTACAGAAACCATAAATTAAAATTAAAAATGTGAAAAAATAAACATTATACATTTTCATAGATTCTTTTGTAATGCTACAGGGAGCCACTAGGGGAGTGCTCAAGAGCCGCAAGCGGCTCTTGAGCCGCCGGTTGCCGACCCCTGGGTTAGGTTAACCAAGCAAGGCACCAACCTGCACATCGGGCGCAATTAGGGGTTCAGAGTCTTGCTCAAGGACACTTCGACACTAAAGGTGTCACACACCGGACGCGTTTTTCGGAAAACCGATGGAGAAACGCCACTTACAAATCCGAATTCACGCTTGGTGTGTGGAGACATTAACTCCCATTCGGTTCCCATTCGGTCACTCTACCCCTGAGCCACTGCTGCCCCTGTTACATAATATGACTCATGGCTTAGTGCAGGAAGAAGAGCAGAGAGATTGCAAAACCCCCACGGGAAGAAAAAAAAAGGTCAATTCATAATATCAATGAATTTAGCAATCCCTATTTTGGTAACTTTTTTAATATTCTTCTGCAAGTCCATTTTTTGCGTTCTGGTATTTAAGAAACGGCCCTTGCCTTGGGGCACGGTGGCACAGTTGGTAGTGCTGTCTCCTCACAGGACTTTTAATGTTTGGTTACAGCACCTTACATTTTACACAATGCTAACCTTACATTTACATGAACTAATGGTTCTGTTTGCTTTAACACTAGCATGTCTGAACTCAATTCACCTACTACTCTGACGGCTGAACGGTCAGGATGACCGTGTTTCATTCCATTTCATTGGCCACTCTCTCCCCCATCTATTCTAATGATCTTCACACCTCTTCCACCCGCCGACGACTTGCCATTGTCTTCTAAATGTTACATTCCAACTAATTTCAACTCAACAGGACAACTCAACTTTTAATTTTAATTTTCAGTTTACCAAACCCACAAGTTAGTGACGGTGACTTGAGAGCGTCCTAGTGAATAGCCTACCCTTGCGCAGCGCAAGGTAATTAACACCAGCTGTCTGCAAATTATTTGGTTATTTGATTATATAAAAATATTTTTGGGACAAAATAAAGGAAGAAAAAAAGCGACCGGATTTGACATCATTTCTCAAGTTGAGCGTCTTTCTCCTGAGATCCCATTCACTGACACAACAAACACAGACAACATTTAGAGGTGGGCACTGGGTCTGGGTTGAAGTAGCCTAATTTACAACACTGTCCGACTTTGTTTTGAGCCAATAAAATACCACGCCAGAGCCAGGCGCATTGATCAGAGTCCGACTAAATACGACATGAGTTATATATTGTCATTTTGTCATGTTGTCATTTTTATATAGGCCTAGAGGGGGAAACATTATAGGCTACACGTGTATAGGTAAGGGCGCATCGATGTAACGGGTTTCAAATTAATATATAGATTGATTGTGGCAGCGGAGACTCGGAGAGGTGCGCATGAGAGAAAAGGAGAGGAGCGGGTGCAGGCAGGCAGAGACATCAAGTGGCTGCTTGCGGAAAAGTTTACAGACAAAGGAGGACTATCTTTTGAGCGACAAAACATTTAGAGGTTCGGAAGGTCTATCTGGTTGGGATGATTTCAAACACTGTATTTTTTTATTTGGAATCGCATCGCAACGCATTATCGCTCCAAGGAAAGGGAATTTCACACTGTGTGTGTGTGTGTGTGTGTGTGTGTGTGTGTGTGTGTGTGTGTGTGCGTGTGCGTGCAAGAGAAACTGCCAGCCTGAATCACTCCAGTTAGACTGACAGATGGATGGACACATCTACCCTGAGGGGAGAGAAACAGAAGCATGCATCACAACAGAATCATCAACACACACACACTGTGTTAGTGTGTGTGAGTGTGTGTGAGCCACACAATTCTTCAATGTAGTATTTTTGTTTGTGTGGGCGGTTGGGTATGTTTAATGGAATTAATGTGATTTAAATATACATGAAAGTAAATTCATGTTTTTATATTGAGAATCAAAGACAGTGAGCCAGAAAGCTGCAGTAAGCCTACACACTGCCCTGGTACATCTTGAAAAAAGATGTCAGGCTACTGTTCATAGACTATAGTTCCGCATTCAACACTCTTGTACCATCTAAATTAGTGTTGAAACTCAGCTGCCTTGGTGTGGGCAGCTCCATCTGTAATTGGCTATTTGATTTTCTGACAGGCAGTCAGTGTGTACGCATATAGGAGAGAGATTCTCATCCACAATTCTCACCAGAACCGGTGCGCCCCAAGTCCAAAGGTATCCACACTCCCTTTTCCATCAAAGGGTCATCTGTCGACATAGTTGATAACTTTAAATTCCTGGCCATACACATCACAGATACATTCACATGGTCACTCAACAACGAGTACATCCTCAAGAAGGCGCAGCAGCGACTGTACTTTTTGAGGCGCCTTAAAGTACAAAAGGACTAGTGAACTTTTATCGCGGTATAATTGAAAGTGTCTTAACTGGCTGTATCACAGTGTGGTACGGTAACATGACCGCTCAGGACTGCAACAGGTACCGTTAAAACAGCAGCTAAAACCATCGGCAGCACAGAATTACCCAGTCTCCACAACATCTACACCACTCGTTGTATGAAAAAAGCCCACAACATCATTAAAGACACCAGCCATCCCGCAAATACCCTGTTCAAACCACTCCCTTCCAAAAAACGCTACCAGAAACGCATCAAATCTCGCACCACCCATCTCAGTAACAGTTTCTACCCCCAGGCAGTCAGGCTGCTGAACAGCTGACCTTGAACTGTATTGCACTGTTTTGTCACTTTCTTGCACTTCTTTTTCTTGCACTATATATGTTTGTTTATGTCCTGTCTGTGTATGTAAGACTGAGAGTGCTCTGAGCAAAATAATTTTCATTGTATTTATACTCTGTATCTATACACATGACAAATAAACCTGAACCTGAACCAGTACGTAAACAGTGATACATCTCCAGTCACACTTTCATTGGATAACTTTCTCTCCCTCTCGCTGTCTCTCGCTGTCTCTCTCTGTCTCTCTCTCTATCTCTCTCTCTCTCTCTCTCTCTCTCTCTCTCTCTCTCTCTCTCTATTTCTCAACTCTAGAAACTCAAGCTTATTTTATTATCACTGAAATATTAATGGCGCAAAAAGTGTATACTTTCTCTGTTCATTTATTTGACTTCGGAATGGAGAGAAAAGGCAAAGAAAGGCCATTAAAAAATGGTTGGGGCAAAAGGATGAGCGAAGCAATATGGAGGCACGTGCTTGCATTATCCTGCGGTTTTACAACAGATACTTAATGAAACCCCCTGTGAGGGTGATAGAAGCCTGTATTTAATTAAGCCTTTATATATTAACCAGGAAGGCTGGGGTGCAGATCTCTACTGTGTGTGTGTGTGTGTGTGTGTGTGTGTGTGTGTGTGTGTGTGTGTGTGTGTGTGTGTGTGTGTGTGTGCGTGTGCGTGTGCATGTGCGCGCATGCGCGAGAGAGAGAGAGAGAGAGAGAGAGAGAGATGGGGGGGGGGGATTGGGAATAAAGATAAATGAGAGTGAAAGATGAACAGAGGAGTGAATGTGTGTGAGAGAGGAAAGAATGAGAGAGAGAGGAAGAGAGAGAGAGAGAGAGTGGCTGCAGACCCCATGAGCTTTGTAAAGACCCAAAGGGGAGGTTGGGGCTGCTCTCGTCGCAGCTTCCAGAATGTCTTCTAATCACATTAGGGGAGAAGCTTTGATTTATATGGGCTCTTTAAGTTCACTTTTCAACCTCGGCGCCTACACTTCCACACCTTTAACAATCTCTGAAATGACTTTGATCTCCTGATTTGGGCATCATACAGTATCTGTGAAGGGCATGCCATGTGAAGACGGTGTAAATCATCATAGGAACTGCTGTCTTTTTCCCCTTTTTTCATGGCAGTGTGATGATGGCTGGTCCAGGGGGAGTTGAGAATGGACCTTAAGCTGCATTGGCTGCTGGGAAATAGATGAGAAAATGGAGGTGGAGGAGAACACACTGAGTCGTACGCCTGTTTCAATCTCCAGATGTCATTATGTGGAAATATTCATTCACATAAAGCACTGCTATCCACAGTGGTAGTTGGTTACATTGGAGCTTCACTCCATTGATATGGGCCAGTGCTGTTAGATGGATTTCAACCTTTTGAAGAATCCCTCCAGGAAATACAAAATAATGACTTTAATAAGCTGAAGCCAGATAAACTAATGTCATGTAATTTTTTGTATTGAAAACAAAACAAACAAAGAAAAGCAAAGTTTTCAATAATATTTGCATCCATTGTCAGATCCACACGGACTCGGATGAGGGCGAGGGGAACATCAAGTACACCGTCTCCGGGGAGGGAGCGGGCACCATCTTCATCATCGACGAGCTGACGGGAGACATCCACGCCACGGAGCGGCTGGACCGCGAGGAGAAGGCCTTCTACACTCTGCGCGCGCAGGCCCGAGACCGGCTCTCTGACGACCCGCTGGAACCCGAGTCCGAGTTCGTCATCAAGGTCCAGGACATCAACGACAGCGAGCCCAAGTTCCTGGAAGGACCGTACATCGGCAGCGTGCCTGAACTATCGCCGATAGGTAAGTACGATGATTTGTCTTCATGTTCTCCTGGAGCGGTTCCAAAAATGCTATGTGGAAAGAAAACCAGGTAAGAAAGATTATGAGTGAGGTTCTGGGGTTGTGGCGAGGTTCATTAGCATCTCGTTAGAGATCTCAACCCTCAGTCGAGAGGATGTAGACTGCAATTTTCTTCTGCGAGGGTTGTCAAACAACAGCACAGTCTTGCAAAAGCTATTATGTGCTATTGTGTGCGTGCATGGGACAATACTGTCAGTGCAGATGCGTGCATGCATGTGTGCGTGCGTGCGTGCGTGCGTGCGTGCGAGCGAGTGAGCGACACCCGGATCAGGACTAAATGGAATGGCTCTTCGCCTGATTAGAATTAATTCCTGCTTCTTCAGCATGATCCAGACCATGAGCGTTTCTGCCTACACTGCTTTCTTTAAAAGAGGGTGAAACAGATGGGAAGCACTAAAATAGTTGACCCCTTCCCTCAAAATAATAAAAAATAAAATACATAATAAATATAATAACAGACTAAGCAAATTGAAAGAACACGAGACGAAGACGATACAAAACCGGCAAAATCTTTAATTTATCTTATCCACAAAGAGGAAAAAACACAGTGATAGGAACCAGGGTTTGAAGTTAGTGAATTAAGCAATATTACACGAGAGGGTTTAACGTGATTATTGCCACGACAGTGATGCGGTAAGGAACGAGACGAAGTCGAGTTCCGCAAGCACCACTGAAGTAATATTGCAATTATACAACATATTTTTTTAATGACAGATGTACGGTAGTCACTACGATCACAAATGTCCCAAGAAACTAGCTAGCCTAGCCACCGAGTTTGCTAGCGCTCTGGTAAAACAAAGCAGCTGAATTATTTGTTTTGATTAGGTGGTGAATGGTGCTGGTTTGATCCACGGCTAGAAGCCGTTTCAACCAATCAGATTGCTTTCTCGAAACGACCTGTTGTATAATGTTCATTAACTAATGCTAATACACATCACCCTTCCCCTTCAGCACCTCCCCCTGTTCAAACCACTGCCCCTTCACAGTCAATTTACATCCTAAGTGTGGCGGTCATGTTTAAAACATAGAACTGGAGCAACTGACCTAATGGGATAATAGAACAGCTACTGCTTAGTCCAGCATTCTTACTTTTGCCGTGCGTGCGTGCGTGCATTTTCCCTCTTAACCCATTAAGACTAAGGACCTGATTCAACAGTTTTAGGGAACAACGTGAGTTGCTATATCAGTGGTGCTCAACAACTTTTCATGTGAAAGACCTCCAATCTATCAATAATGGCAAAAAGCCCCAAAAATATCTTGACACAGATCCTTTCGTGGTTTTAATGGGTGAAGGTGGGTTTTGTTAGCATCGCTAATCCTGTAGCTCACCCTATGTTTTAACAGCGGGTGAACAGCGGCGACTCTGGACGATAAAAATCTCCTAGTGGGCGTTCCTGCTGTCATTACCGTATGTAATGTAAACATATCACCGTTCTGCGTGGAGGCTAAACAAAGGACCGCATTCATTTGATTGGCTATCGTCGGACGATGTCGTCCAAATATTTTCATGTTTTTGAACGACGTTCCTCCGCCCACTTTTCGACTATCACCTCTTCGCCTGCTATCGCCAGTAGTTGCTGCATCCCATAGACAAATAATGCACTTCCGGAAAATACACCAGGCTGTCACCCACTGTTAAAACATACTGTAACCCTGGTGAAAAACATCTGCGGGCTTCCACGTGGCACACGTGCGATAAGGCTACTTTAAACCATGCTAATCAGTGTTGCGGTGTGTGTGCGTAGACTGGACGGGGCTGACATACGCTAGACATCACTCACCTGCTGTTTGTAGCTGTTTCACGTTGCCCACCTTCTGTTTGTAGCTGTTTCACGTTGCCCACCCGCTTGCCTGTCAGCTGCAGGACTGATGGCACCAACAGGTGGGTACGCACCTGAATATATGAGCGAGCATCATTTGCAGGAGTTCCAAAATATATAGACAGGCTTTCTGTGCAGCTCTGCAGTGTCTGCAGTGAGGAGGATGTAGGCAGAGCTGCCATGTCTCACCCTTTGAGTGTGACAGTCACGCAATTTAACCCTTTACCACGCACCACGCCACACATGCCATTTCACACGCATTATAATGATAAATAACAATTTTCTCTGCGTAATAACGCACAAACGGTAAAATAGCCGATATGCATGCAGCGCTGATATGCAGGAGGGTAAACAGTGGACCAAAAATCAGCAGGGTCCCTGACTGTGTGACGCATGGAAATGAGCCATGCAGAGTTTAACATCGCTTCGAAATATTTTTCATCAAAGACAATATAGCCCCCACAAGTTACAACAAGTGAGTAAGTGACCTGTGACTATCTCTCTTCTTAACTGGTGTGTGGCGTCTCTTGCGTGATATGAGGAAGTGGAACGGTGCCATAGCCCATGCACATTATAGGGACAAAGTTGTGTGTGTGTGTGTGTGTGTGTGTGTGTGTGTGTGTGTGTGTGTGTGTGTGTGTGTGTGTGTGTGTGTGTGTGTGTGTGTGTGTGTGTGTGTGTGTGTGTGTGTGTGTGTGTGTGTGTGTGTGTGTGTGTGTGTGTGTGTGTGTGTGTGTGTGTGTGTGTGTGTGTGTGTGTGTGTGTGTGTGTGTGTGTGTGTGAAGTGAAGTGAAGGGGGAGGGGCCGCATCGCGACTTGTTTCTGTTCATAGAGAGAGAGAGAGCCCACAGATGTGTTTGAACTAAGAAAATGTAAAAATAAGGAATTTTCCCACATTCCAGTTTTCTGACATATTCCCCAATTTCCACTGAGATTATGGGGTGAATGAATGTGGCCAGACCCATCTTCTCTTTCTGTCATAGTGACATTGTCCTGCATCAGATCATGTCCAAATCAGGTTCTCCAATCTCCAGTAGCCTCTTCAGTTTTTTTGAGTGGTGCAACCACTCCCTTACGGAGCTATGTGTGTGGCTGGCTGGGTCTGAGCACTATGTGTGTGGCTTGCTGGCTGGCTGGGTCTGAGCACTATGTGTGTGGCTTGCTGGCTGGCTGGGTCTGAGCACTATGTGTGTGGCGTGCTGGCTGGCTGGGTCTGAGCACTATGTGTGTGGCTGGCTGGCTGGGTCTGAGTACTATGTGTGTGGCTTGCTGGCTGGCTGGCTGGGTCTGAGGAGCATAGATAAGATAGATATCTTTTTCATTTCTACTTTAAGCATGAGGAGGCTGTCAGTGCAGGGAGAGCAGCTGGCATGGAGGTGAAGACATCAGTGTTAAGGTTAAATATCAACGTTAAAACGGGCCAAATCGACATTAAAAAAGCCAATTTTCTTCGCCGCCGCCCTTCGGACGGCGTTGAACACATTAAGACACTATAGAGTCTCACTCTTGACATTTTCTGAAATATGGCAGCCCTGATGTAGGGGAAACGAATGCCCAGTTGGGTGGTGGTGCACCACTAAAAAATCACACCCGTGTGAAGTGAGGGGTGCTCTTATCATCTTCGCCGACCTCCTCCACATGGCCTAGTTCTTTCACGTCTCAGGTAAATGTGGGGCATTACACCACACTATACCACTTCTTGGTCATGTTATACCGACGCAAATAATATTAACGAGAATTAAATAGATCTGACGTGAATTCGCCTTTCATCGTCAATGGCAAATGTGACACAAGTTATGACAAAAAGCTGTTTATGAGCGGCTAGCGCCCCCTCAAAGAAAGTGCCAACCGATCAGTGCCTCAAATCACTAAAAGCTAAAAATCTATAAAACTAGTACACACACACACACACACACACACACACACACACACAACCGTACTTCCTGTTATTGTACAAGCCCATATTGCACTTAAAACATGTATAGCAGCAAAAGATCATGTTTTCGTGAATATTGTGTGCCTATTTATTTGTTGTCACCGTTGGGCTGTTTAGTAATGTAACGTCTTTGCAGGAGGTAATGACGAATCCATAGTCTCCTGGTGTTAAATTAGTACAACTGGTCTGAATTCTATCTGACACTTGAACAAGCATTGATCTAATTGCCTTTGTAGTGGTGCCATCGCACCTGTTGGGCCAGTCAATTCCATAGAGTTAAGGATAATGATTGTGTGCCGTGCACCTAATCGGACAAATGTGAGAACCATTGATGTGAAGCGAGGCTTTAGACTTGCAGCAGGTTGGAAGCATTATATCCACAATAGTGCTATGCTCACTTTGCTGTTTCATGGCCAACCGTATAGCCCACCGCCATGAAAAACGCTCTGCCATTATAATGAGAAAGTAATCAGGAAGCTGCCTTGGGCATATTCATTTTCAGAGTAACACACACACACACACCCCCCCCCACACACACACACACACACACACACACACACAGAGCAGAGACTGGGCAGTGGCAGCGGCCGTCTGTTTGACTGGCATCTGCTATATCATTCAAAAGCTGTTTTTGTTTAGCCTTGGTTGGATGAGGACAGGCAAAGTGATCTGTCAATAAATTAATGATGAATAGAGTAGAGGCTTGAGTGGTAACTAAGTAACTAAGTACATTTAAGTACCGTACTTAAGTACAATTGTGAGGTATTTGTACTTTACTTGAGTATTTTCAATTTCCAATACTTTTACTTCTACACCAAATATTGTACTATTACTTCAGTGATAACATTTTGGATAATTGCTAATTGGACAGAGTTCCATATCTCTCTCTTCTTCTTCTTCTTCTTCTTCTTCTTCTTCTTCTTCTTCTTCTTCTTCTTCTTCTTCTGTTTGTTTTACGGTGGTTTGCATGCAGCTGCCATGCATATCTCTCTCAAATGAAGTGTTGCAGGCTGGCTGTACTGTACATATAGACCTCTTTGATCATGTTTCTCGTTATGGTTCGCCAACCTCTTTATTTTCCAAAAGTGGACGTCACCGTAATGTAAATCACCTGCCATGTTAAAAGCTGTCCATTTGCTGATGGAGAGGCACAGGTCTGTCCATTTAAAATGAGGATGGCTTTTACTTTTTCAAATTCCTCTAATGTAGTGAAGCCCTGACAAAGCCCTGTGGCCCACTGAATGGTTGAATAGTATTCATGGAGTCCACTTAGACCTGTGTCCACTGAATGGTTGAATAGTATTCATAGGGTCCACTTAGACCTGTGCAGTTTGTAAAGGCCAAACATAGTAGGAGGTGGAACAGCTAAAAAGGCCTGGGGGTGGGGCTGTCTGGCTCGGGATGTGAGAACATGATTTACCTTTGAAAGTAGTACACAGAAGATAAGAAAACACTGTACCACCTGAACAAGCACTGCATTATATAATAGAATGGGCTCCGATGGAGATTTAAATATATGTACTGTATATATCAAATGGGGGTCCGTGGCCCAATCCCGATGATCAAACTGAAGATCCTTGAAATGAAAAAGGTTGATATGCAAGGCAAGCAAGCAAGAAATATTATTATATCAACCTTTTTTTATTGCGACTGGCTATCTTTACTAGACGTAAACTACCATGTTACATCATCATTCCATTGTTGAACCGAAGAAGGCCTACAATTTGAATAAAAACTAGAAAAAGTGCCCTTCCGGGCACAGGTCTCCACCAGGTTATCCACAGATCCGTGCAGTTAGAGGTAAAAACACTTTTGGGCCAGTTATAGCGCCACCTTGAGGCTGAGTTGAAATTGTTCATGTGGCATTTCGTCCTGGGCCTAGTGGGAATGTGGGTGCACAATTTCACGGAAATCACGCGATGTGTTCATGATTTGCAGCATTTTGTTTGAAACTGAGCACTCCTGTGAACTTTGGAAGCCAATCTTAACCAATCAGGATGGAGTCTGATAAATCTGAAAGACCCGTTTCGTTGAATGGCTCTAGAGAGACTGTGTACCAATTTGCGTGATGTTTGGACAAAATCTGTAGGTGTACTGTGCAAAAACTTGTTTTGCACAAAGCGGCCTCCTGGTGGCGCTATAACAGGCCGTTCTGGAAAGTTTGGGGCAGAGGTTCATGGTTGGCATCCAGGGAGTGTGTGTGCAAAATTTGGCATCGACCGGGTTAACGGTGGCTGAGATTAGCTGTTCACGGACGGACGGACGGACGGACGGACGGACGGACACACGGACACACGGACGGACGGACGGCGTGCAAAACATACTCTCCCCATGCCTTCGGCTGGTGGAGACAATAACCAGACCATCTCATCAAAGGTAGAAGCTAACGTTAGCTGTGTTATAGCAGCCTGATCTGCATTCTGAATTAGCTGCTCGAAGCTTTCTCACCTGGGTCACTCTCGAGCTCCAGCCACCCTTTGTTCATCTTTGTATTTATGCACAATGCATTGATATCATGGTCACAGAATGCATATGAATCCTTAACGCTGTGATTACATCATCTACAATTCCTTGCGGGTAGCTGTTGTTAGCTGGAGCCATAGGCTGGAGCCTGGAAATAAACACAAAAGACAGCATTGACGCCTACATTCTACGTCACTATTGTACAGCCCGAGTGGAATAGTATGAGAGAGTGACGACACTAGCGTTGACTCCTATTGTAACAATGGAATACGGAAGTGCTCATTTTTTTTATCTCAATGAGATAGTTCCAATGTTTGGAACTATATCCCACAGGCAACCGCTTTGCGGTGAGATCAAATCGTGTCGCCACTCTCTTACTATTCCACTCTGGGTACGGCCAGAGAGAGACAACTCCAGGCTCAACGCCAGGCTTTACGGAATGCATTGGAGTATGGGCTCGCGCGAGTACATGAACCACGTGACCAGGCTATTTTCTGCCCCCTCAATGTCGTAACTCTGTCTTCTCGTCTTATGGCCCTGGGTACTCTAAGCCTTAGAGTACCCAGGGCCATAAGACGAGAAGACAGACCTTAGAGTCTAAGGTACTCAGGGTACGGCCGAAGCTGCAGTCCCGTGGAGAGAAACGTCGCCACATAGCGGCCATCTTGCTACAGTACGCTCGCTCACTCATAACTTAATTGTGTCTATGGTGTAGTACTGTAGTTTTTTTATTAACCATAACGATAACTTGCAAAAATTTCAAACTATTTTCAAACAGTTTGGTTTGTTATAAACATGAATGACGTCAGCGAGCTTGTAATGGACTTTCATATAAAAATAGCATTACGGGTAAGCAGATAATCCTCCTGATCCTGGATCATAGCCACCTTTATAACTAACCAAACCGTTTGAAAATCCGTCGAGATTTCAGCAAGTTATATTTTGGTCACACCATGGTCACGCCTCGTGACGTCACGCCACCATTATGGCCATCTCCATATATGAAGATCCTCATTGATTGATTGATTGAAATATTTTTAACAGTTTGCAGGAAGTACAATTCAAGCACAACTCAATACAAAGACTGTTAACTGAGTGGACGACCCAATAAAGCATTACACTTGTTTACAAGAGGGTCCACCTTGTTCAATTAATCAAAACATTTAGAGACATACAAATATACACCCCTGGGTCAATAATCTAATGTGATCCTGGGCTCTACACACCCTCCGCCATGGGGAGAGCAACAGACTTGAACTCATGCTTCCTTCATGCATGAGTGTCCAAGTTGCTCCTTTACACCTGACAGGGGGGAGTTTCCCTGATTGGACGTAGCGTGTGGAAGGAACATGTTATTCCAACCAGTTCCTTTCGTCTCCATCAGGCTGACCAGGGGGAGGCAGTTTAGAGACCAGGATTACTGCATGTTTTTTGTGAGGGTACCTACCCTAGGCCGGGGACACGGGGAGAACATGCAAACTCCACACAGAAAGGCCCTTTCGCCAACCCCGCCTCGGGTATGGGCACGCGGAGGAGGAAACACGCTGCCAGCACCCACAGCATCCCGAGCGGGAATCGAACCCAGGACCTTCTAGCTGTGAGAAGCACTACCAACTGTGCCCACCGTGCCCCAAATATACACTTACAGTATATAAAGCCAAAGAGCAGAACGGGAATTCATCATAAGGGAGGTAAAAAGGGAAAAGAAAATAATTTAGTCCCTTGTTTGTGCCAAATCTGGGTTGCACATGGTTTGTTGCACTCCCTCTGCTGTTGTGGGTGTGGACTTCTTTAACATTAAGGAAGTATTTGGACAGGTACATGCATATCTTGGTGGTGTATCGAATCTTGTGGACCAGAACCATTGCAAGATTCTGTACTCTGTCTTCGACCCTAAGCCATTCCAGCCTGTCAAAGTGGGCAGGGGTGAAGGGGGTTCGGGGGGTGAGGCCAAGTAGGAGCCTGATGAGTTTGTTTTGGGAAGTCTGGAGCCTACTTTTAAGGGCCTTTGAGGTGCTGTGGTAGTGGTCAGAGATGGAACTGCAGGCGGGCCCATGCATTTAGCACGAGGAAACCCCGCCCCGCTGCATGGGGTTTAACATTGAGCGCTTGTTTGCACTTCCGTTGGTGGTCAATTGCGGAAGTAGAGCATTCTTCCGGGTGCTTCAAAACGCCACTGAGCAACTTCCATTGAAATGAATAGCAGGGGGCAGGGCTGGCCACACTTTATCCTTTATAACTGGTGTGTGCGACTTCAACTTAATCTGACTAATGACTAATGAGGCGAGTCAGTGAAGTCAGGTCAGTGTGAAGAGGAGCAAAGTCAGCAAACAATGAAATACACTAGTAAAATGATTAATGTAATGAGCAGAGATGCAGTGCAAACAAAACAAACACATCAGATTGATACTGTTTTAATAGCTCAACTGTTACAAGCTTCCAAGAAATTGAGAGAACATGAATGTAAATCCTGGACTCTGGACTTGACTTGAATTTACAAAAGATTATTATTTATTTTTTTCAAAACAAAAAAGTAAGGCAGTTCTGTTTGACTTTACCTGTACGGATACAGTTGAAGTTCTACTCTCTAATGTAAGCACACCCCAATACATGCATGTCATATTCATACTGTATATTACCCTACCTTGTTTGGTGCTGCAGTACCAAAAGCCAGCAACAACCCAAGAAGGGTGAGTCGCACCACTCTCTCCATGATGGGTTCCACTTAATGATGCCTTAGAGGAAAGATTCAGTCCATTCCACCAAGGTCACTATTGGATATATACTCCTCTGTCATCAGTCCAAAATCCAAGATCTTGCAATGGTTATATCTGATATCAGTTATTCTCTGTGGATAACAATAGTAAATTGAACAAATTATATTCTTCCTGTTGTCTGTACAGTATATGTTTGTTTAGTTTAGTTTAGTTTGGTTTATTTAGGATCCCCATTAGCTGTTACACCTGGCAACAGCTATTCTTCCTGGGGTCCTCACAGAATAATATACATACAAAAATTGAAATAAAAACAACATTACAGATATCACAAAATAAATACATTAAAGCATAACAACCACGGTTAGTGCATTCACTCTAGATTACATTATCTGGTACAATTTACCATATATACAAAAAGTCCTTCAGTCTTTTCTTAACACATTGATTGCTAACTTTTGAAATTCTACTCAGGATTGCTTCTGCTAAGCGATTAACATTGGACTTTTTAACTTTTTAGGGGCCCACAGCGAGGGGCCTCTTATAGCACATCGCACATTGCATAAATCAAAAGGAAGCCAAACTAGTCCACTTCAATTTAAAAAAAAAAATATGATTCTACCATCTTCCATTCTGGAGATATTGACCTTTTTCTAAAACCTGCTTTTCACTGCACGCTGCTCTTTTGAAAAAACAGCAGAGATATGGAAGGTTGAAGTTGACAGACATTGACAGACAGATATAAAAATGAACACAAATAATATCATATACATACTACACACTGAATGAAAGCCCTGAATGTCTACTTTTAGGAGGAAAACAAATACACATGGTCCCATGTATAGTTTGTCAGTAATTGGCTGTTGAATGCAGCTTGCGCCCACCAGAGAGGATTTCAGAAAATGCATGGACCTGAAGAACCATTATTCACAAAATAAGGCCTATAGCGACATGTACATACTATATACCGTATGAAACAGAAGACTCTCTGCTTTCATAAGAAAAATACTTCTACTGTAATAATAATAAAAATCACACCCCTGTGAAGTGAGCAGTGCAATGTTGCACAACATTGCACTGCTCACTTCACATGGGTGTGATTTTTATTATTATTACAGTAGAAGTATTTTTCTTATGAAAGCAGAGAGTCTTCTGTTTCATACGGTATATAGTATGTACATGTCGCTATAGGCCTTATTTTGTGAATAATGGTTCTTCAGGTCCATGCATTTTCTGAAATCCTCAGAGTATTTTAGACAAGACAAGGAACTGACAACTAAATATTCACAAAATAAGGCCTATACATACTATATACCGTATGAAACAGAAGACTCTCTGCTTTCATAAGAAAAATACTTCTACTGTAATAATAATGAAAATCACACCCCTGTGAAGTGAGCAGTGCAATGTTGCACTGCTCACTTCACAACATTGCACTGCTCACTTCACATGGGTGTGATTTTTATTATTATTACAGTATTAGTTTTTTTCTTATGAAAGCAGAGAGTCTTCTGTTTCATACGGTATATAGTATGTACATGTCGCTATATGCCTTATTTTGTGAATAATAGTTCTATAGGTCCATGCTTTCTCTAATCAGACCAGTGTGTGTCCAGTGGAAACCTCGTATGAATCTGATCTCAGGTCAGAATGGGCTAAAGTTCTCTCTGAAAAAGAGAATTTTATAAATGAAATGGATTCAATAGTCTAGTATTGACAAACAGTATATGGGATATGTGTATTTTATTTGTTTTCCTCCTAAAATTAGACATTTAGGGCTTTCATTCAGTGTGTAGTATGTATATGATACTTTATTTATGTTTATATCTGCCTGTCATGATAACGTCATGATGATGATGATTCTATGCACATATGTGATCATTGTCTCAGTAAACAAAATCAACAGATCGTTTGATAGCATAACAGTGACTTGAGAGGTTGACATGTCTGGACATGAACCACAGGAGCGACTCAACTCGCAGTGGGGGGGGGGGTTCCACGACATGTCTGGACATGAACCACAGGAGCGATAAGCGTAGCCAGGCTGGCTGTGATTTCGACAAAATGACAGACAACACGATGGCTTCCGCAGCTTAGGATTGTATTAGTTATCCATTACAAACGGGTCGATTACGTCCCAGACGCCTTATCACTGCAATTGGCTGGCGAAGGCGCTATGGCGATTATGGTGATCAACTGCCGAGAATCTTTTTTCCGAGAATGAGAGTAGCATTGCAAACTGCAAAACGATCGATCGCAACTCGCAGTGTGGGGGGGGTTCCACGGTGTGATATCTGCTAGCCTAGTATACTGCTTCTTTGTCCAAACATGGCTGACGCGACGGCGAAAAAAAGACAGTTGGTCAGATGTATACTGCTTCTCCTATGGCGGTCCTTCGAGAATACGTCATTCGTTTCGCGTATACCTGTCCGTGAAATGGCGATCGACCGTTGGAGATTATTATTGGTTTATATACGGGTTTATATTTCCGAGAATGAGGCGGCAGACCGGTGAGTTGTCGTTGGAAAGAATTAGAGAGGGCTGTGTCGAGTGGATCTGTGTGAATGAGTGGGGGGGGGGGAGAAACTGTAATGCGATGGAGAGATGCCTCGGGAGAAACCATGTAGAAACAGGAGGGGAAGGGTAATCGAGTGTATTCACAAATTTCACACACACTAGAAAATGGGTAGCTCCATTTTAGATCCCCTGATCTGCGTTGGTCTATGCCGTGTGCAGGACGGCGATGCCGCCTCCCCAGTACGTCGTAATGGATACGGCATGCCTGGAATGTGGTTAGACCAGGCCTCTTTTCAGGAGGTGGGGGGCTTTAAACTCCCGGATCTCACAGCGGATCTTTCTGGAGGTGATCAGTGTTACATTATGTGTTGTCCGGGCGTCAGAGAAGTTGATGTACAGTATACAGTAAAAACACCAATAAAACGCTTTAGAGCGTGATGCGCAGACGGCGCTCGAGATTAATAAAACGCTTTAGAGCGTTTTGCGCAATCGATGAGTTAAAATGCCTTTTACCCTTAATTTCTGTAATGCATACTGGTAGAGAGTTCCAGAAAGTCATTGCCCTGTACATGACTGTATTCTTCATTGCATCAGTTCTTGGCTTAGGCACTGTAAATCGACCCATTGCAACATGTCTGGTATTATGTATATGTCTATCGCTGGTATAATGAATATTTTTATATAAGCATTTTGATTTTTTATTTGAACAAATGTTCCTAAACAATCCAGCCAGACTAGCAGCTAATCTCTGCTCCACCAACAGCCATGACAGCTTATATGATGATTTAACAGTGTACTAGATCTAGTATTGCAGTTCAGGGCAAGGCAAGCTGCCTTATTCTGGGCTATTTGTAATTTACGCAGGTCCTTTTTAGCTGCATTGGACCACACAACTGGACAATAGTCAAGGTGGGATATCACTAGTGCCTGGATGACCAGGACAGCAGATGTTGGAGTTAAAAACTCAGCACATCTCCTAATCATGGACAAACCCCCTCCCATTTTCTTAGTTATGTTTTGAATATGAGTAGACCATGTTAGATGACTGTCTAATGTAACCCCAAGTAGTTTTGTTTCATCTACCTGCTCAACTGCTAGATTGCTCAGTTTCAGATTCAATTTGGGTTTTGACTTGAGCATATGCTGTGATCCAAATACAATGGATTTGGTCTTTGAGATGTTCAGGACCATCCTATTGTTCACCACCCACTCTGATATGTTCTGTAGTTCCTTGTTAAGAGCTACAGACAGATCTTCCACATTAGTGGCAGACATATAAAAAGTAGTGTCGTCAGAATACATGGCTATATTGGCCCTGTCTAAGACCAGTGGCATGTCATTTGTAAATATAGTGAACAGCAAAGGACCTAAGCAACTTCCTTGTGGAATTCCACAGTGAATATGTTTAGTGTCTGAGAGACTCCCATTATAGTATAGGCCTACTCTCTGTGATCTGCTGGATAAATAGCTTTTTATCCACCTTAGTGCAGAATGCAGATAAGGTTAAACCATAACATGAAAGTTTGTCAAGCAATAGATTGTGATCAATAATGTCGAACGCGGCACTAAAATCTAACAGTACAGACCCCTATAGTCTCTTAGAATCCACATTCATTAGACAGTCATCTATTAACTGTGTCAGTGCTGTACATGTAGAAAGCCCATCTCTATAGGCGTGTTGAAAGTCAGTATTCAATACATTCTCAGAGAAATATGATTGAATTTGGTTCAATACATATTTTTCCATTAATTTAGCAAGAACTGGCAGAATGCTAATAGGGCGGCTGTTAACTCCTGTGATGTTTGTTTTAGAATCTTTTGGTATTGGAATAACTTTAGCTTCCTTCCATATTTGTGGACACACCCCCCACATCAAGCTTTGGTTAAAAATGTGAGTAATCGGATTAGTTACCAGGTGTACAGCGAGCTTCAGTAACTTGCCATCAAGGTTATCCAGGCCTGCAGACTTCTCACTGTGTATTGAAAGTAACAGTTTCTCCACCACCTCAGAGCTGATGGGTTCAAATCTAAACATACAGGACTTATTATTCATAATTTTGTCTAATATAGAGGAAACACAATGCACATCATTACAAGACATATCCTTTCTTAACCTTTCTACTTTGCTGGTGAAAAAGTTGTTAAAGTATTGCATATGGCTTAGTGATAAAAGCCCCATCCACCTCAATGAAGGAGGAAGCCCCATTAGAGCCCCTACCCAGAGCATTGTTAAAGGTTTTCCACAGCATTTTACTGTCCGATTTTATTTCATTTATCCTTGTTTGATAATAAAATTTATTTTTCTTCCTATTCATTTTTGTAACATTATTTCTTGATTTACAGTAGATCTGCCAGTCAGCCAGACTGCTAGATTCACTTGCCTTTTTCTTAGCAGTATTCCCTCTAAGACCCACATTAATTTCTACTTGCAAAAAATAGATTTCAACCTTACTACTACTTTGTACTACTAGGACTAAGACTGAAAAATGTGTTAAAAAAAATTAAGTTTGATGACAAATTTATAATAATTATATAATAATTATATAATAATATAATTAATTCATCATTTACATTTGGGGGATATCTTTCACAATAATGAATAAAACATGTTCTAGACATTCTAATGATCACAAAAACACATATATTACAATTATTGTACCTACTTTTATTAGGGTAAAGGTCAAAAGTCTTAGGTTAAAAAATGTTCAAAATCCAGACATTTTTAATTTGTGTGAATTTCAGCCTCTGTGGGGGGTATTTATATGCAAATATCATGACCAATGGCATTGAAATGGCATTGCAATGAACATCACTGATGACGTTTAGGTGAAAAAAGAACAGGAAAAAAAAAGAAATAGTAATTAATTAAAATAAAATGGTTGCTAAAAAGCAACACTGGGTCTTAGAGGGTTAAAGCCATGCAGTTTTTAATTTCATTATCAATCCAAGGTGCTCTTACAGTTTTAACAGTATGTTTTCTAACTGGAGCATGCTTGTCAGCTATCGACAAGCATGCTGTGAGACAACACAACAGTGTGCAGAAGTTCTTAAAGGGACAAACCCTCTTATTAGATTAGAGGAAAGATTCAGTCCATTCCACCAAGGTCACTATTGAATATATACTCCTCTGTCATCAGTCCAAAATCCAAGCTCTTGCAATGGTTATATCTGATATCAGTTATTCTCTGTGGATAACAATAGTAAATTGAACAAATGATATTCTTCTTGTGTCTGTCTGTATGTTTGTGCATAATATCATCAGTTCATCTTGGAAACTAGTCGACCGATCAGCACCAAATGTATCCACCCCAAATTGTTCAAGGGCTATAACTCTTGAACCATAGGATGTACAATCAAAATGTTATTTTCCCTGGGTTATTTGATGATGATGCAATTCCCCATGGCCATTTCTGAATAACTAGATATGCTATTTAGCATTTTCTTCAGAGCATGTTCTGATATTCCTCCAACAGATATAAGCCAATAACTTGCTACACATTATCTCTGGGGACGTGCCAATGATTTGACTATTGCTCACCTCTTTCTGTCTTTTAATAACACACATGTAATACTAGGTATTAATTCAGCCCAGCCCACAGGAGACAGCCTATGTGTCAGATACCTTTCTTCCTGTCATCAGTCCAAAACCCACCCTCTTGGTAATGTTGATATGATATCAGTTATCTACGCCAACGTGGGGTCCGCGGACCCCTAGGGGTACGCGACGCATAGCCAGGGGGTACCCAAGCCCCCTCAAAAAAAAAAAAAAAAGGGGGCTTGTGAATCATGGTGTGTGTGTGTGATATGAAATGTCCAGTACCTCCCCAGTGCCTCCCCAAGTGCCACCCCAGTGTCTTCCCTGCAGTGTCTGCCCAGTGCCTCCCCAGTGTCTGCCCAGTGGCTCCCCAATGTCTCCCCAGTGGCTGCAGTTTCTCCCCAGTGCCTCCCCAGTGCCTTCCCAGTGCCTCCTGCAGTGTCCCCTCAGTGCTTCCCCAGTGCCTCCCCAGTGCCTCCCCAGTGCCTCCCCAGTGTCCCCCTGAGTGCCCCCCCAGTGCCTCCCCAGTGTCCCCCTGAGTGCCTCCCCAGTGTCTCCCCAGTGTCTCCCCAGTGCCTCCCCAGTGCCTCCCCAATGCCTCCCCAGTGTCTCCCCAGTGCCTCCCCAGTGTCTCCCCAGTGTCCCCTCAGTGCCTCCCCAGTGTCCCCCTGAGTGCCTCCCCATGCTCCCCAGTGTCCCCCTGAGTGCCTCCCCATGCTCCCCAGTGTCTCCCCAGTGCCTCCCCAGTGTCTCCCCAGTGTCTCCCCAGTGCCTTCCCAGTGCCTCCCCAGTGTCCCCCTGAGTGCCTCCCCAGTGACCAGCCGAGTGCCTCCCCAGTGCCTACCCAGTGTCCCCCTGAGTGCCTCCCCATGCTCCCCAGTGTCTCCCCAGTGTCTCCCCAGTGCCTCCCCAGTGCCTTCCCAGTGCCTCCCCAGTGTCCCCTCAGTGCCTTCCCAGTGCCTCCCCAGTGTCCCCTCAGTGCCTTCCCAGTGCCTCCCCAGTGTCCACTCAGTGCCTCCCCAGTGTCCCCCTGAGTGCCTCCCCAGTGTCCCCCCCGAGTGCCTCCCCAGTGCCTCCCTGAGTGCCTCCCGAGTGTCTCCCCAGTGTCTCCCCGGTGCCTCCCCAGTGCCTGCCCAGTGTCCCCCCAGTGTCTCCAATAGCAATACAAGAGCAATAATACAAATCAATCTTAATTTATTAATCTTATTCATTAATTATTGAATCAAATTAATTAATTAATCAAAATGTTCGACGCAAGAAGGCCCCCCTGCGGCCTGCGCCCAGCACCATGCCAAAGCTTTTTCCTGCAGGAAACACTGCTTGTGGTTGTAAATATATTGTTATCTGTGTTGCGAGGATGAGGGGGTACCTGGAAAAATATCTACCGCAAAAGGGGTACCTGGTCCAAAAAAGGTTGGGAACCCCTGATCTACGGGATAGGGAAACAATAGTAAACTAAACAAATTGCATCTGTGCGTCTCTAGATTGTCAAGTCACCTGGCAAATATAAAAACAAACAAACAGGACTGACACAAACATGCAAACAAACGCTCTCACACATAAACCGATCCATACATTAACATGCACACATTATTTTCCTCACCTGTAGAAGATATTTACTTGGTTCAACCATGGTTTGAACACTTGAATCCCAGCATCCATATTCTGGGGGAACATTAGCCAAAAAAAAGAAGAAATGTGGTGTGGAAGGACAAAAGTGGAGGATTTAAGTAGGTTAATATATCAGACCATTAAATACTTAGACCCTCTATAGGCTGTTTGTTTACAGAGAAAAAGCATACATAGAAATGAAACAGGTAACTGTGGTAACTGTTTAAAAAAATTGCATTTGCAAAGTACAAGGTGGCTTTAAAGCAGGCAAAAGCAACCATATAGGCGAGAGAGAGAGAGAGAGAGAGAGAGAGAGAGAGAGAGAGAGAGAGAGAGAGAGAGAGAGAGAGAGAGAGAGAGAGAGAGAGAGAGAGAGAGAGAGAGAGAGAGAGAGAGAGAGAGAGACTATAATATAGTATATTTCAGACAGGAAACACTCATGTCAGAATAGATTGACCATTTATTGCAACAAATTAAAATTTTGCATTGCAACTTTTCAGTATAGAAAGCCGGCAGTTTCTATTAGCTTGTATTCCCCATCGATGATGTCACTGGAAGATGGTTTCTGAACTGCCCACAGCCCTAGTATGAGACTTAAAAAGATCAAAACAGATACTCGACCATACCTGAGAGCAATAACCTTGATGTTATGGATGCTGAGTCTTGCTGAAACAGAGGTTTCTTGCAGTATGGAATAAACTGCAGGCTTTGCCACTGGAAGACAGAGGACAAAGAGAAGACTGACGGTTACAAATCATTACTTTGAAAATACTGTTTTGTTTTTTTTCCTTTGTTCTGTTCAAGTAAAAGAGGGGTAGCAATACTTATAAAACAAAACAAATTTTCTACAGAAGGGTGCTATGTTTTAATTACTGGCACGTTATATAGTGAGCATAATAGGCCTACAGTTGGCTGTGTATATGCTCCAAAAGTAAAATTTATTTTATTTTTTGGCAAATTATAATTACTAGTCCTTACCCGTTGTGAGATATCCCCCCCCCCCCCCCCCCCCCCCCCCCCCTTGTGGCCATGAAGGGTACTGCGCCCGGGTGCGTTTGTAATTGACTAATACATTAATTAATAATCATTAATGTGTCAAATCGAAAAAGGGCTTCGTTACGCCCTCCATATGCATATGGTCAATGCCTGTGTGAAAAGGAGCGATTGGTGCAGGCAGTAAAGAGTTACGGCACTGTTTCTGACAGACACACACGGACACACACACATTCGGTTAATTATAGTATGATGACACTTTGCTTTCATCGTGATGGCTAGAAACTTTTTAGGTATGTGTGTGTGTGTGTGTGTGTGTTTATTTATAGCAATGCAATGTACTGTATGTACAAATCTATACAGTTATGACCGTTGCCTGAGGTGTGAAACTGGCATTGGGAATTTTCTTCTTTTTTTGTCTTTCTACTTTTGCAATGCCTAAGGCCCGGGCCACACTGGGGACAGAATTGACGCTGCCACTATAACCAATGGAACTCGGTGCGCAGGTTGTGCATAAAAGCTCCGCTTGTGAATCCTTTGTGCTCTATTTTCTGCGTGTCTGCGGGCGTTTCGCAACCTTCGCCTCGCCTTCAGACGACAACAAAACGTAAAAAAAAATACGTATGTTAATTTGGCATTCTCATATGTTTTATAAAATTGAAAAAAAGTGTTTGAACAGCTAACTCTGCCCCACCCCCAACAGAGACGTCCAACATGGCAAACTCACGTATACTCCCTATAAACAAATTATACAAGGATCATCATTTATATACATTTAATGTAACCTTTTTACAGCAGAGAGGCTTCCAGAGCTTTGCAAATCTGATTTTAAATGCTAGTACAATGTTCATTTATTGGTGTTAACTTCTATTGGTGTTAAGTAAGTGTTGTCAACGGAGTATACATGATGTCATCAGTTCTATTTCCATATAATTTATTATTTTATGAATAAAATGAAATGATATTGTTGTTTAGATAGGAGTATATAAACTAGTAACCTATATATCAATAGTTGTCCCCTATATGTTACCGTACCTATAAATAGGTAGTATTGATTATTGTCTTAGTGATTATTCTATCGATAACTGTGTCAATGAATAGAATAATAAACAAGGGATATTGAATATAAAAATAAAAATAAATCAAATCACAACAGTGTTATGTGGAACTAATGGAAATAGCAGATCTACAAGCTCACAGTGTGCCACAACGTGCTATGCTGGATAGGCTTGAAGATCTGTTAGTTTCACTATTTGAAAGGTTTTGTTCCCAAAATAGGTGATTGATTATTAATTGATTATTTTATTAAATTGTAATTTCTTTCCATTATTGATTGATTCAATTGATCTAATGACTTTTACAACCCTACTTGTTGCATTTAACATTTGACGGCAAACCATGATGTTCAATTTCCAAACATTCATGCTAGTTGGCTATCAAATTCAAACAGGTTTGGCAGGCAGTCACTGTGGACTTCCTGTCTGCCACTCCAAAGTTCAGGAGCCAGAGAAGAAGAGAGCAGAGGGATTGATGGATAGGGGACTGCGTAGAATCATGGCGAGGCAAAAACGTTTCCACCAAGCTGGTCCTGTGATTGATGCCGTTCTGTTAGACAGGACGTGGGTGCCATGAGTGACAGACAGTGGGTGAGACACAGTGTCATTTAATTTAATTTATTTTAATTTATTTCAAACATATTAAAACATAAATGAACAGGCAAAAGGAAATAGAGGAAGAACTAGATTTAAAATAATAATAAAACAATCTTTATAGTTTGTTTGAAAAAGGGATAGGAAGAAGTTTAGTTAAAAACTTATCGGGTCCTACCCCTTCTTTGTGTATAAAAAATAAAATAAAATAGTCAAGCATATACTGTACAAGACAGTCAAGGCTCAAGGTTGACCCTTGAGGACATACATTTATACACACACAAAATGCGTATGCGTACACACTGTACCCAGCTATCCTATCCTATATATTTATTATATCTGTTTTAAACATTTTTTTAAACTTATTCCATGTTTCACATTGTTTCAATTCGTCTTTGCATTTGTTCCACAGGATAACCCCTTTCACTGAAACACAGTGGTATTTTGCACTGGTCCTCACTAACGGCTGATTAAACATACAGTACATACCCCTAAGGCTATGTTGCCCTGTCGGCAACATGTCGGCCCTGTCAATGTATTAAAGGCTTTACAATGGTCAGTGGGAGGTACAATGGTCAAGTTTTGACATGACTGATGTCTGGATAAGGAGCTGGGCTGAAGGGTCTGATTCGTCGAATGTTGTAGAGTGTAATCCTACAGGATCGAGTGACGGCTGTAATGTGTGCTTTGAATGAGAGCTGACGGTCCAGGACAACACCAAGGATCCTGGCTGCTGGGACAGATGTTACCAAGGTTACGGAAAGCTCCCGCATGGGGCAGGACTTAAGGCCTATTCATAGTCTGGATTTTCGGTGATGAGGTGACCACCGCTCCGGTGGTGAGCTGACCACCGGAGCTGAAATAACATTGAGCGGTGGTGAGTAAAAACAGAGAGAAGGGCTGGAGCGGTGGCGGTGGTTTGCTCTTCACCGCGGCTTGTGACGTCATGTTGTAGTTCGGTGGTCACCACCACCACCGCTAGCCCTTCTCTCTGTTTTTACTCACCACCGCTCAACGTTATTTCAGCTCACCACCGGAGCGGTGGTCACCTCACCACCGAAAATCCAGACTATGAATAGGCCTTTACAGTAGCTGGGAAGAAGAGAAGCTCAGTCTTGTCTGTGTTCAGCTTGAGGTGGTTAGAAGACATCCACTGTGAGATGTCAGCCATTTATGCAGTGATGAGCTCTTCCACATGAGTAGCAGAGGGGGGGGGGGGAAGGATAGAAACAGTTGAGTGTCATCGACATAGCAGTGATTGTGAGCAGAGATGATAGTGCCAAGGGATTTAGTGTACAGGGAGAAAACAAGTACAGATCCCTGTGGGACCCCAGTTAGGAGGGTTGATAGCAAAACCTTTCCAAGACACCTGGTAGGTCCGGTCGGTTAGGTAGGAGAAGAACCACTTTAGTGCCGTCCCACCAATGCCTAGATCAGGAGCAGCTGGTGGTTCACTGTGTTAAATGCTGCTGATAAGTCTAGAAGAATCAGGACTGCAGAGTGGGAAGCAGCCTGGGCAGCATGCAGTGCTTCTGTGCCTGTGAGGAGTGCAGTTAAGGCGAGACGAGTACCGCCTAAGCTTTTATGCCTGACAGAAAATCCCTGGTTCTCTTCCCGAGCCTGCCGGACATTTTGTGCATACCATCTTTTATTTCTAGAAAGAAAGAAGCCAGTATTCTGTGGTCTTATCACTTATTTACTATAATGTCACTGTCACAAAATGGCACACGGCCCAAATGTCATTACAGTTTACAACCAATGTAGTTATCATTTTAACGCCCCCATTCTCAGTAAATTACCCACAATTTAAAAGCGTGCAATGTTAAGATTCACCTCTGCTTATAAATATAACGCACTCTGCTTATACTCTACTTCAGCACCATGGAGGAGGAGAGATATAGAGGCGGGGTGTTTATTTCAATAAGTACACTTTATTGCTGATAGAAAACACGTTTAAGGAAAATCCATTCGACTATGAAATATGTTCAAGGACCTCTCATCTTTAAATAATTTTGTGAAGATATGCCCTTCTGGTTTTCTTCATCTGCCTCCATCCAGACCAAGAACATTAACTATAATAACTATGAATATTGGAGAAGTCATCAATATACATGTTGAGGCTTCGACACAGCCAGTGTTTACAGAACGTTAGTTAATCAGTGTGGATGTTCACATCATCATCATTATAGTTCAAATTATCATTCTTGGTGTGAATTAATTGCAATGCAGTAAGCTGAGCATATAAATCTAATCAAATCAAATCAAAGTTAAAATCTCAAGATTTCAAAGAAGTTTCTTGGACATAAATTACAGACACACTACAGGAATTAGTATTAGTGAACGCATCTCAACTGAATATTCCCAGCATAGCCGTGGTCCACCTCCTGTTTCCACTTTATGTTTTTGTTGAGCAGAGAGCTTGTGTTTTGTCTCATATTTCATATCACTTTGGACATTGTGTGTCTGTTCTGGTGATGTCAGAAGATGGACACGCTTGCTCACAGTCACCGCTACCTCCTCGCACCTCTGATTCACCTCCTGTTTGATGGATACCTGCTGTTCCCATAGATGTCTTTCACCATGTGTATGAGCAGCAGCACCCATTTCCTTAGCAGAAAACTGGCCGCGTCTCCTCCAATCTGCTTAAATAGCATTGTGCAGGTGCACCTGGCTAAAGGGAATAGGAGACATGATTCATTTAGAAACTAAACACGACCCCTTTGCACCCAGATTATATGCCATTAAACTAGCATAACTGGAGTTGGACACGTTGCTTTAGACCTTGCAGTTCACCAGGCAGTTTAACTAGGGCCATGTCTTTAGACCTTGTAGTTCACCAGGCAGTTTAACTAGGGCCATGTCTTTAGACCTTGTAGTTCACCAGGCAGCTTAACTAGGGCCATGTCTTTATAAGATGATTTAAAGGAGACGGCATCATGCATGGATGGAATTTAGACAATACAAATCCAGGGTAAATCTGGGATCAAGACAAGAAAAAAAGACCTTGGGAAAAGTATCTCTCCTTTATCTTTCTTTCTTTCTTTCTTTCTTTCTTTCTTTCTTTCTTTCTTTCTTTCTTTCTTTCTTTCTTTCTTTCTTTCTTTCTTTCTTTCTCTCTACTCCCCCCCTGCCAGCACTTTTTTTCTGTTATTATTCTAAACTATTCTACTACGAGAAATTTTGCCAAGTATTGCATCCGGAGCTCTCTCTCTCAGAGTGAAGGCACAGGATGTTGCAAATTGCTGAAGTCACCATTTGGACAGCCTGTCATACAGTACTAACCATAGGTGAGACATGTGGAGCAGTGGGATCACAGGAGAGGGGAATGTGACAAGGCAGGTGGCGGTGCATCATATCATACAATCAATACATGCTGCCAACCACCTCTATTTATGTGACCAGGAACATCTACCGTTATGCACTCCACAAGGGTGTCGGACATAATTTATTCTGACATAGCCGAGGTGTGTGTGCAGGGCTCCAGCGTGCGACCTATTAGGTCGCATATGCGACTTAATTTCTTATGGTGATACTTAAAATGTAATGAGGTCGCACCGGTGATACTTGGAAATGTGCAAAAAAAAGAAAGAAAAACGATCAGTTTATTTATTTATTTTTACTCCGTCTCAACACTGAGGCACGGGCGCCGGGCGGCTATTAGTAGTGCGATAATAAAGTATTACTTTCTTTTGGCTCAATCGAATCCCCTCTCTTTCTCTCTCTATCTCTCTCTCTCTCTCTCTCTCTGCCTGCCTGCAAAGTCAATGCAAAGACGATAATTGCGCAAACAGGCGCAGCGCGACCTGCCGCGGTACAAACTGGACGAACCGAGGAGAATATATATTCAGGTCTGAACGCAGTTTATCCGACACAAATTAACTAATCTTTCTCAGCTGTACAATTTCACTGGAGCGCAGCGCCCATATCTAAACTGCATGATGTTCAGTCATGATCTACACAGACAGCCGACTCCCGACCATAGACTGCAAGCTCCCGACCCAAACAATAAGTGAGGAGGTAAACTTGTTGTTTGATTAAACATATAATGTGCCACGAAAAATAGCTTCCAAAGCTTGTTATGTTTGCATCGAGGAGGTAGCCTGTGTCCATACATGATGATCGGCCAACAAAAGACATTAATCTCCCTCCCAGTGAGTGAAGAGCACTGATGCCTGATTTATTCTTCGTCGTACAAAGTGTGCGCTGAAAATGGCTGATCTACAAGCTCACAACGCGTCGCGTCCGCGACATGTTGTGAGCTTGTAGATCAGCTATTTTCAGCACACGGAGATATGCAGGCTCTGAGAGCATTTAGAAACTTTTGCCTTCACAATAAAAGTATGCAGCTTTCACAACTTGGCCAACTTGGCCCATGAAGACAAGGAAAAGGATTAAGATTTCGGTGGCATTTCACATTGCAAAAGATTTTTTCCAAAATGTAAAAATATTATAATAAGGAATTAATTTGGATAATGGTAATGGGATATTGTACAAATTGTCACTTTATTAATCCCAAAGGTTTGGACTGCATTTAATTTTCAACACAAAACCTTAAACTGACTTTCTGTGTGTGGAATATAAATATTGCCTTTATTGACTGAGTGACTTTGTGTTGGGTTCAAACCATCTACAGTGTTTTGAAGTATAACCAGGTAGGTTGCTGTTTTTTACACAGTGACCTTTGTAGGGGGTTTTATGATTCAAACCTTTAATGGTGGAAACCACTACAAAAATAAATGGCGCACTATGTGGGGGCATGATAAGATCATGTAATAATACCACGCTATACAAAGAAAAAAATGGTGCTACCTAATTTCTGGTGGCGCTACCAAATGAAAAGGTAGGTGGCACCAGTGCTACCTGTGAAAAAGTTAGTCTGGAGCCCTGTGTGTGTGTGTGTGCGTGCGTGTGTGCGTGCGTGCGAGCGAGCGAATCCAATACAAGTCAGTGGCTGATAAAGACTTAGATTTGTGCTCTCTGTAGAAGTCTATGCCTAAATCCTTGTAGAACTCCCCCTACTCCCCTAGGCTTTTATGACATGGCAGGTTTCTCACTCTCTCACCCTCTTCAGCCTGATGTAATCCATCATTCGATGGTGTCCCACTCTGAAAGTAGCTGATCTACAAGCTCATTGTGACGTAGTGTATAGATCTATGTTTTTTACGATTGAGTATAAAATAAGCTGTCTCTCTGTCTGCCACAAGCCCCCCTCTCTCTCTCTCTCTCTCTCTTGCTGTGCATTTATGTGGATGTTATAGGAATGAATCACGTTGGAAGTAGTGAAGAAATAACTTTTCATGTGAAAACACCTCAGCTTTTATGTCTTTACTAAATGATCCATAATGCGGGCGGGGAGCACTCAGTCCTGCAGATTAAGGCTGGAGGAAGCCGGAGAGAAAGTCACCAGCGCAGCCGTTATGCCCCCTCCGTCGGAGCCAGTGTCGCCACTGTGCCAGTCGAGTTGGGCACAAATCTCTTTTACGAGGCTGCCTCTTAAATAGCTGTCAGTCTAGTGTCTTCACACGCGGTGCACTCCTGTGGCTCGCCTATCGGTAATTGAACCGTCTCCCCCAGAGTGCTGAAATGGTGAGGGGAAGCCATTCCAACCGCCTGTGTTGATACCATTAAACAGAACTCATGCATAAATCCAAGTCGGTAAGGGCCGATATAAAGCTATCACTGGCCTCCCTCGAAGGAAAATCCTCCTCACTTTATTTCACAGGAGATGGCCCCCAGAATTTGGTTTGAATTAAAATCCATATTTGTTTATTTCCTCCTAATCTAATGCATTGATATTCTGTGCTTACAGACTATAACATGGTCTGTAAAGAACACATTGTTCTCCCTGCTATTGAATCCTATTGAATTAGCTAAGCCATATCAACTTCTACATTAAGCCTGTTGGGCAGTATGCAGATGGCTGTGAGCTCAGCAGCCCTGATCTAGGCCTCAAGGGTTATATGCAACTGACTTGCAGAGCGAAGAGAAAACTTTAACTGAAGCAGGTGAGATTAACAGAAGAGAACACTAATGACAGAATTGGAGCTTCAGCGTTTTAATGTAACTTTTATGACATTGCCAGGCGGACATATAGTCCAGGCAATCTAGCCCATTTTAGACCCAAAAAACAGACTAATTAAAATAGTTTTTTTTTCAACAGATATCAATTCTATGAGGTGTCTAGAATAACATACTAAAAGTCCTAAGAAATCCTAGATGCGGAAATATGTTTAATTCTCATCAATTCAAGATGTGTGATAATACCTCGAGAAAACTAAACACCCTAATGGGCTTTTTTTTTTCTTTTGTTCTATCACAATGAAACTTTCCACAATGAATCTTAACATGAAAACTAAACTTTTTTGTATTACAAGTTTCTCTGAAACTTAATTTGAATATGCAAATTAGCTTACTATATATTGAATATGCCCACATTTGCATATCACGAAAATTACTTTCCCCCAAAATGTATAATATTTACATTGTTGTTTGTTAATGATATCAAACACACTGATCAGACTTTCATGAACCATTTCATAAAAATATTGTGACTTCATATAATAACATCAAAAACATGTATGACAAATGCATAAATCCGTCAAATCTTCCTCCAACCATCCTACTGCTAATGGTTGATGGCAATGCTGCTTTTGGACTGGCCTCTAACCTGAAACCTGCCGGGCTTGGTTGTACCTACCGGGGGCATAACCCCCACCGGTATAGTCCTCAGGGTCACAGAGGCACACAAGCCTCCCCACCACGACAAGGTAGCAACAACAGGGGAGGTTCCCCTGCTAACGTGGCCCAGGAAAGAGAAGTCTGGAACTCTATGCAACCCGACTTCGGATGAGCGGATGAAGATGGATGAATTTGCAAAACATTAAAGGGATTGTGTCATTGTGACATTAAAAATGAATTAATGTCACATGTGAAACCTTTAAGGAGTAGGAAAGACACAACATAATTGTAGCGACAGCTGTGTGATGGAGTCTACCTGGAAGAGACAGAGCTGTGTGATGGAGTCTACCTGGAGGAGACAGAGCTGTGTGATGGAGTCTACCTGGAGGTGACAGAGCTGTGTGATGGAGTCTACCTGGAGGAGACAGAGCTGTGTGATGGAGTCTACCTGGAGGAGACAGAGCTGTGTGATGGAGTCTACCTGGAGGAGACAGAGCTGTGTGATGGAGTCTACCTGGAGGAGACAGAGCTGTGTGATGGAGTCTACCTGGAGGTGACAGAGCTGTGTGATGGAGTCTACCTGGAGGTGGGAGAGCTGTGTGATGGAGTCTACCTGGAGGAGACAGAGCTGTGTGATGGAGTCTACCTGGAGGAGACAGAGCTGTGTGATGAAGTCTACCTGGAGGAGACAGAGCTGTGTAATGGAGTCTACCTGGGGAGACAGAGCTGTGTGATGGAGTCTACCTGGAGGTGACAGAGCTGTGTGATGGAGTCTACCTGGAGGTGACAGAGCTGTGTGATGGAGTCTACCTGGAGGTGGGAGAGCTGTGTGATGGAGTCTACCTGGAGGTGGGAGAGCTGTGTGATGGAGTCTACCTGGAGGTGACAGAGATGTGTGATGGAGTCTACCTGGAGGTGACAGAGCTGTGTGATGGAGTCTACCTGGAGGTGACAGAGCTGTGTGATGGAGTCTACCTGGAGGAGACAGAGCTGTGTGATGGAGTCTACCTGGAGGAGACAGAGCTGTGTGATGGAGTCTACCTGGAGGAGACAGAGCTGTGTGATGGAGTCTACCTGGAGGAGACAGAGCTGTGTGATGGAGTCTACCTGGAGGTGACAGAGCTGTGTGATGGAGTCTACCTGGAGGTGGGAGAGCTGTGTGATGGAGTCTACCTGGAGGAGACAGAGCTGTGTGATGGAGTCTACCTGGAGGAGACAGAGCTGTGTGATGAAGTCTACCTGGAGGAGACAGAGCTGTGTAATGGAGTCTACCTGGGGAGACAGAGCTGTGTGATGGAGTCTACCTGGAGGTGACAGAGCTGTGTGATGGAGTCTACCTGGAGGTGACAGAGCTGTGTGATGGAGTCTACCTGGAGGTGGGAGAGCTGTGTGATGGAGTCTACCTGGAGGTGGGAGAGCTGTGTGATGGAGTCTACCTGGAGGTGACAGAGATGTGTGATGGAGTCTACCTGGAGGTGACAGAGATGTGTGATGGAGTCTACCTGGAGGTGGGAGAGCTGTGTGATGGAGTCTACCTGGAGGTGACAGAGCTGTGTGATGGAGTCTACCTGGAGGTGGGAGAGCTGTGTGATGGAGTATACCTGGAGGTGACAGAGCTGTGTGATGGAGTCTACCTGGAGGTGAAAGAGCTGTGTGATGGAGTCTACCTGGAGGTGGGAGAGCTGTGTGATGGAGTCTACCTGGAGGTGGGAGAGCTGTGTGATGGAGTCTACCTGGAGGTGACAGAGCTGTGTAATGGAGTCTACCTGGAGGTGACACAGCTGTGTGATGGAGTCTACCTGGAGGTGGGAGATGTGTGATGGAGTCTACCTGGAGGTGGGAGATGGCCTGCAACAGCTTCAGGTGCGTCTGCAGAGTACAGGAACAAAAAGACTGGGATGGACTGAGACACTGCTGCAGCCAGGGGATGTCCTCCCAGAGGTAGGTCACCTGGCCTCTGTGACCCTGAGGACTATACCGGTGGGGGTTATGCCCCCAGTAGGTACAACCAAGCCCGGCAGGTTTCAGGTTAGAGGCCAGTCCAAAAGCAGCATTGCCATCAACCATTAGCAGTAGGATGGTTGGAGGAAGATTTGACGGATTTATACATTTGTCATACATATGAATGGTGTTTTTGATGTTATTCTATGAAGTCACAATATTTTGATGAAATGGTTCATGAAAGTCTGATCAGTGTGTTTGATATCATTAACAAACAACAATGTAAATATTATACATTTTGGGGAAAAGTAATTTCCGTGATATGCAAATGTGGGCATATTCAATATATATTAAGCTAATTTGCATATTCAAATTAAGTTTCAGAGAAACTTGTAATACAAAAAAGTTTAGTTTTCATGTTAAGATTCATTGTGGAAAGTTTCATTGTGATAGGACAAAAGAAAAAAAAAAGCCCATTAGGGTGTTTAGTTTTCTCGAGGTATTAGCACACATCTTGAATTGATGAGAATTAAACATATTTCCGCATCTAGGATTTCTTAGGACTTTTAGTATGTTGTTCTAGACACCTCATAGAGATGATCTATGGTGAAAAAAATTCTATTTTAATTAGTCTGTCTGGAAATGCTACTTTGCCTGGACTAATAATTAGCTTGGACTGTTTGAACAGGGAACAGCTTGGTTCTATAGGGAGTGAGATTGGGGACATGGATGTCCAATTTGGGTCCCACTTCAGACACCTAATAGAGATGGACATGAGTCAGTACCAGCATGCATGCTGCTGCTGCCCCGTCATGAGAGACAGTGACAATGACTGTGATTCCAAAGTGGAACACTTTATTTTAGGGATGCAAGACAAATACATCAAGGCCTTGATTTTCACCAGACATTCCTGTACTTTGAGCTTCCTCTCAATGTAGTGACAAGAAAATAAGCAATTATTCATATAAACTAGACCGGTACCCCAAGTCAGGAACACTTTTGGGAAAGTTGGGAACGATACAAGTTGGGAATGCATGCTGCACCAGGTTATGCAATACCCAATGTGTAGTTAGAACACCCCCAGTGCAGTACCCGTTACCAGAGTACTAATAACGTTAGATAGTACAATCAATGTCTTATTTATACACGTGCACCGACCTAGTTGGGAATGCATGCTATAGTTTCATGTCAGGTAGTGGTACTTAGTATTAGTAATGCATGTATAGCTTCATGTCATGTCAGGTAGTGGTACTTAGTATTAGTAATGCATGCTATACTGTAGCTTCATGTCAGGTAGTGGTACGTAGTATTAGTAATACAGTACATGCTATACTGTAGCTTCATGCCAGGTAGTGGTACTTAGTATTAGTAATGCATGCTATACTGTAGCTTCATGTCAGGTAGTGGTACTTAGTATTAGTAATACATGCTATACTGTAGCTTCATGTCAGGTAGTGGTACTTAGTATTAGTAATGTATGCTATACTGTAGCTTCATGTCAGGTAGTGGTACTTAGTATTAGTAATGTATGCTATACTGTAGCTTCATGTCAGGTAGTGGTACTTAGTATTAGTAATACATGCTATACTGTAGCTTCATGTCAGGTAGTGGTACTTAGTATTAGTAATTAGTAAAATAGTAATTAGTAATACGGGCTGGAGCGGCACCTGTCAGCACTGGCACACCTGCTTTGAATGCTATCAACCCATAACCACCAGTAGGTTACTCATCAAGACCATGCAGTGGTGCAAATAGGCTCTACTGGAACCTACTGGCTGCGATTATAGGAAACACAGAAGAGAAATGACTGCTGCCGAAGCGAAAACATTGTGAAGCTGAACTATACAACAACTTTGCTTTATGTTTACTTATACGTGGCCGGTTAAGACTGGCAGTGGTGTCCCAGTGGGGTTTCCTCACTGGTAGGTGAACCAGTGTACAACAGCAGTGGCAACACAAATGTGTGGGGAGGACTAATTAGCATAATGAGCACCAAAAAATGGGGTAACATTTTAATGGCTACTCTCAATTTAAAAGAATGAAAGGAAAAAGCAATTTGAGGAATTGAGAAAAAAAAGTTTGTTCAAGAAGAGGCACAGAGGAAAACATGTTTGTTTATATGGTGCTTTACAGCATTACGGCAAACAGCTAAATAATTGCTGCTGCGCATACTGTGTCATCTCAGAACAATTTACCATGCTCTTTATCTTTATTTACTGTAGAGAGAGAAAAATATGTATTTATAATGAATAATGAGAAATGTTCTTCATTAGCCATACTTAGACACACTTTTTTTTTCTCAGTTTGTATTAAAAAAAAATCAAGTTAGAAACTTCAATCCCTACTGTAGAGCACTGGTTCCCAAACAGTGGGTCAGACCCATTTGTGGGTAACGGACACATTTTTCTGCGTCTAAAATATTTCATGAATTAAAGACAAATTAAATTATTTCACGAAAGTAATTTCAATAAATCCAATACAAATGTAAGAAATTCCACAAATTAGACAACAAAGAAGTAGTGAAAATAACCGATCTACAAGCTCATTAATGTGGCACGAAGCAACATGCTGTGCGCTTGTAGATCTGCTATTTTCACTAGTTTGGGTCCCGGGCAAATGTCTCTTTGCGTCATGGGCTAAAAGGTTTGGGAAGCTTACAGTTTGCTGTAGAGATCCCTCACCAGTATAGGATCTGAGAGCTGCCAACTAGTAACGACTTCTCCTAATGAAACAGAAGCCAACCAGAGCGACCCAGACAGCAAACTCCCTGCTTCACTTCCCTTTTAATATAAACACAATACAGTAGCATTTGCATTTATATAGTTCCTCCAAGCTGCCAGCTAGGTCCCAGAAACAGCTGAGTGTCGAGCTGATTGTTATACCTGGGGAAAATTAAGATAAGAGAATAATCCCAAGGATGGAAATGGCTTTGCTGGACGCACAGAGACAACCAGGTAGACATAATTAGCAAAGGCAGGGGTTCTCTCTGTCGCCAGTAATGAAACGGCCTTGTCTCTATATGGCTTTCTGTTTTCAATATGAGAAACACTGTATCACATTGATCTTCCTCCAACCGTGCAGTATATCGTGTGCGTGATCTTCTGAGGATCAGGAAGACATGGGCCAATTAATTGCATATTCTGGCGAGATACTTATACTGTTTGAGCATGCATTAAGAAGCACACACACATACATACTGCGGTAGGTACAGTACAGCAGGAGATGAAATGCACAGCTACTGTTGGATTTAACTACACAAGGTTGCTCGTACTGTAATATTTGCGACTCGACACTTGCTGTGGCGGCTGATTATCATAGCCATTATCATAGCCTCACATGTGTGTATGCCCTAGACTCTATGAGCATAATGGCAAGCCATTTTAACCGCCATACTTATGCATAGATGGCACTATAGCTGTGTTTGCATGCAAGCCTTCCAGCTTCCAGCAAAAAGAGCGGGAATGCTGCTGTTGGGGACAGCAGCAGGATAGTGATCTGGGCTGCCCGTGGTAATGGCCCTGCATGGCTTTTATGATAATCCACTGCTCTGTCTTACGTGTCTCCTCTTCACCTTGGGAGCGCCAATGGATGACAGGAAACAAACAGCGCTCTGACACCTTCCGCTAATTAGCATCATTAGCATACGGCCATTATGTGGCTGGACAGTAGCATGACAGGGCTCTGAGAGAGGCTACAGCTGTGACCTTTAGTGGACAACACCAGCTGTCAGTAATTACCTATGGACCTTGCCAGGGGAATGGAGACAGACTCCTCGTCCTTGAGGACTCATGGCTGCCTGTGCCAGGATCCTTTGTGCCTTTTCCTTTCTCGTATAAAATCTTTCCCCACATTTTTTGTCCTTCCGCCCTTTTAATATAAGGTGTTTTTATTTATAGGGAGGGAAACAGCTCAGCCACTAAACGGCTATAGTCAGTGGTTGGTTCTTTTCCCAAAGCAGTTAGAGGAAGCTGTTGCCCATTAAGCTTTACGGGCTTTATCTGAGCTTTAACTAAAGCGTGTGACTAAATGTAAAGATGTGCTTGTTTGTTGGCTGCCAGAGGCTTGCACACAGCTGACGAATAATATAGAACAGTAGTTTCTTATGGAAATTACCGCCATATTTCCAGAAGTGCCAGCAATCGGCAATAATTGCTTGTTGTTGTGGATTTCATGCACCTTTATATTATATCGGACTTTGAAGATAGAGATGTTAAATAACTTCATGTTTTCCTTTCATCTTCCGAGCACAGCTTGTGTGCCTGGGAGAGGCCGAGCAACCGTCTGCGGCGGTTTTGTGGCAAGAGGTAATTTGAAACATCAAAAAATGTGTTGTGTTATGTACATAGAGATGAATCGTTTCCCTGGCGTGCCAGTTCCTCAATGCATTAACCTCATACACTCTCTCTCTCTCTCTCTCTCTCTCTCTCTCTCTCTCTAGTATAATAACTACAGTAGGCATGCAGACACTCAGGCACACGCAGCAAACACACAGACATGGAGAACCCAGAGGTCCCCAAACACCTGCTTTGCTGTTGTACATAAACTATCCTCTCTCTCGCCCTGACTCTTTAAGATGTCAGTGTCTCTCTGTGGCTTCCCAGGTGGCCTGGCTCTGAACTTCTCTTCATCTGAGCCTGTGCATGTTCTCATTATCTCTCTCTCTCTCTCTCTCTCTCTCTCTCTCTCTCTCTCTCTCTCTCTCTCTCTCTCTCTCTCTCTCTCTCTGAATAGGAACATCCGTGATGAAGGTCATAGCGTCAGATGCAGATGACCCGACATATGGCAGCAGTGCCAGGGTGGTGTACAGCGTTCTGGATGGGGAGAAGTTCTTCTCTGTGGAGAAACACACTGGTAAGCTGCTTGATTCTCCATGTACTGTACATAACCTCTCTCTCTCTCTCTCTCTCTCTCTCTCTCTCTCTCTCTCTCTCTCTCTCTCTTCCTGTTCAGGTTCATGCTCTGGTCGGGAGCAGATAATAATAACTTTATTTGTATAGCACTTTTCAAAAACAAGTTTACAAAGTGCTTCACATACAATACACAAACAGGCAATTAAAATCAACAATGGAAATTAGTCAAATAAAAAATACAAAAAATAATAATAAGAGAAACTGGGACTGTTCATTCAAACTCATTAAAAGCCTTTAAATAATAGTTGTTTTTTTAAGAGTTTTTTAAAAGTGGACACTGAAGTGGTCTGTCTGAGTTCCAGAGGTAGTTGGTTCCACAGCAGTGGAGCCCTAGCAGCAAAGGCTCTGCCGCCTTGCGTCACCAGCTTTGTGTTGGGGGGGTTGAGTAAAACTTTGTCTGCTGATCTGAGGTTACGGGAAGGTATGTGCGGGGACAAGAGGTCGGAAATGTATGTAGGTGCTAGTCAATTTAGTGATTTAAAAACAAACAAGTTAATTTTAAAATCAATTCTGTACATGACTGGTAACCAATGCAGTGAGGCGAGAACAGGAGTAATATGGTCATATCTCCTGGTCTTTGTAAGAACTCTGGCTGCTGTGTTTTGAACTAGTTGAAGGCGATTGATGGATTTTTTTGGGAGTCCAGAAAAAAGAGAATTGCAGTAGTCCAGATGGTTTGTGACAAAGGCATGAATAAGGGTTTGTGCATCGCTGAATGAAAGAAATGATCAGATTTTTGCAATATTCCTGATTTGGTAGATGGCTGTTTTCGTGATGTTGGTGAAGTGCTTTGAGAAGTTTAGATCAGAATCAAATAAAACTCCCAGATTTCTAGCCTCAGAGGAGCACTGTAAGCCATGTGAATTTAAAAGCTGGATTTGATTATCTCTGTGGAATTTTGGTCCAAATACAACTATTTCAGTTTTTGTAGTCACTGGTTTGTAGTCATTAGGCCGGAACCCAATCCGGTAATAAGGACTACCCTAAATAATCCCCTGCTATCGAGGGCATCATAATTTTAGGTCAGACCCAATAAAAGCCTTGATGCAGCGTATGAATCCGACAGGTTTCTTCAAGTGCTTCTTGGAATAGTTTGTTGTCTTTTATTCCAACTCGTAGCGACCGGCGAGACTAAAAACAAACTTTTTTTTATACCACCTCCAAGGTGGAAAGCCTGGTGACGCGAGGTTAGACATAGGCGGCCGGGGACAACAGTTAGGCAGAGCTAAACAAGTTGCAGAAATGATCATTACACAGTCACGGATACAGCCTCCCCATATATTCACAGGCATACAGATGAAGGATTAACCAACTTGCTCAAGGAGATTTTTGCACTATATACTACTGTCTGTATGTCTGTCTGTCTGTCTGTCTGTCTGTCTGACACACACACACACACACACACACACACACACACACACACACACACACACACACACACACACACACACACACACACACACACACACACACACACACACAAAATGTGAGTATGACAAGTACAATACAAGTACAGTTCAGCACCTCTCAGTTCAGACGGGGATTTTTAATTGACCTTCCTGCATAGTATGACACTAAAAAATAAGAAATAAGCCCTGCCACAACAAGACACAACTATTAGTCTACAGCAGATTCTGCAATTTACTGACAATCACCCCTGTGTTCTATTAAACACTTAAACCCATCATTAATTCCCACAAATAAAAATGCTAATTGGGCACAGACAGTTAAATCTCCAGAGGGTTATACGTTGAATATCCCCCAAGATGCAGATAGTGTCACTGTAGAGATGTGTGCGTCCCCAGTCAGCAGATATGGCTGAATTCCCTGCTGGTATTCTATTGGTGAGGCGGATGGCGGGGATAAGGCCTGAGCCGTGATCTCTCAGGCATAGCCCAGCGTTGGTGTTGCCTGCAAATGGCCCCGCGGGAGAAGCGCTAAACTTTTAATGATCCCTCTTTTTTTGGTCCCTGCCGCTTTGATTCGGTCGGCCCCGGTGCCGGGATGATAAATGGCTCTGCCTCGGCGGGGCTAGCCGGGAGACCAAGCTCCTCGTCTCAGGACCTGCCGGTGCCCCTCTACCCCCCGCACGCACACACGAACACCACCCACGCACACACACACACACACACACACACACACAAACTCGGAAAGTGTACACATTTATGGAACCTAATGGTTCAATTAATTCTAATGAATTGTAATACTGTAGGTGCGAGGCAATGAGGTCAGAATAGCGTGCGTGTACGTCTCCTCCAGTTACGGCCAAGCTACACCAGGCAATTTTGCGCGCGTGCGTATGCGTTTACTGTGCGCGTTTACTGCGCACGTACAGTGCGTTTGGATAGGACCAATATATGTCAATGATACCAGCTACACCAGACGCACGGATACCGCGGATTCACCCTGATTTGTAAAGCATCAACGATTTAACTTCCGCTAAAATCCCGCAACTTCTGCTGATAGTCTTTTCAGCTTAGGTCTTGCCCAGGGTGATTATTGTATTGTTATTGGTCTTTTTTTTCTCCTTTTCACTCCTCTGATTGGACAACATTTACACCCCCCCTGCCTAAAATTCCACAGGATACATTATTGCCTTCATATGATTGGACAATATACAGTTGACGTCACAATATGTAATATAGATAATATAGATTTATTTCTGATCTGTCCTATATGCTTCATAGTGTGGTACTGCAGTGCAGTACCCGACAACTGAATTTCCTTCTTCAATAAAGATAATAAAATATAATTTATCTAAACCGAGGGTTGTTGAAATTAAAAAGTAGAATCACTGTCTCTGTAAAGACATCTCTCACATGTAGGATTGTTATGACAGTATTGAGGCGTCTTTCTTTGTGTCTTTCTTTGTAAAGAAAATTCTCTCAGGGATTGTTTTGTTATGTTATGAAGGCAACACCACTCACAGATCATGTGTTATGTTTCCAGAGACAGTATAATGAATTGAACAAAAGCAAAACACTGCCAGTCATGGTCGGCTGTGCATTCACAGACCAAGTTCTGTTGAGGAAGAAATAGAGCTATCGTCATTTACATTTTCATGCTCACCTTTTTTTCCTTTCCTATGTAGGTTAGCTTTTTTCGAGCTCCTTAATAGCTAGGGTTTTGGCGTTTTTGACGTCCACACTGGCTTCCCCTGTGCCGTGTACATTCATTTTCAGTCAGCATGGGAGACATATAATGAATATAAATCCTGTAACGTAATTTTACATTCAAATGTGTTGAATACAAATCTTATTAAATGCAGGAAGTTAGGGTTGAGAGGGGGGGGGGGGGGGGGGGATGCATCATAAATGCATCCCCTCAGGCTTCCTGTGGATGAAAGAGGACCATGTCATTTGCCTCCCTCCTTAGCTCCGCTGCTGCATGTACTTTTGGCTACTCGCATACAAACATGGCCCGGAGCTACTTGGGAGCCAAATGTGACTAGAATCACTGAGTTGTGTATTCAACACAATGTGAACCTCTGGGAGGGAGAGGAGCACAAGCCCAGGAAATGCAACAATAGATTTTGACATGTAAAATCCCAGGAGAGGGGCAGAATAGAAATATTATCTTACCACACAGTGAAGCGGCTAGCTTCTGTTGTGCCACCGCTGTAGGGCTGGCGGGTGGCAGTGTGTATGACTGTGTAATATTATTCCCACATGGAATGCAGTGATATTATCATGACAATAGGTGAATCCCAATTGGAAGTGTAGACACTGAGAAGTGCGTATTTCTGGGTATATGACGTCACAGCGCCGCGCCCGGAGTGCTTCCCAATCCACAGGGCGCTAAATACTCGGTCATCTAGTGCACTAGGGCCGCGCACTAATTTCCCCCGCCCGAGACCGCTTCCTAAGACCAGTGGCGATGTACCCTGCCTGGCTGAGAACCTTGCAGTGTACATCGCCACGGCGCAGCCGTTCTGCGCATCCGGCATTTCTATTTTCTCTCCCTTCGCCACCAGCCCGAGCGCAGCAAGAAGAGGAAAAACATGTCGGAAACTAGTAAGTTTTATACTCTTTTATACTACTTTTAAAAGTGTTGTTGTGTCACGGAAGGTAATTTTAATATCTTTGGGATAGTATTTAGTTATTTAAGATATCAAATGTATCATGACACAGCCAAATAAAAAATATCCACCGACGTTGTCGGAGATTTTCGCGTTACACAGTAACCCGGGGACTGGGGGCTGCCAGCAGAGAGTTTTTATAAATAACAGCTATTATATTATTGTTATTATTATTATTACTACGTCGAATCTGATTTAACCTGACTCCCTGCAAAGAAAAAAGAGTCACACTGGTGCGTTCCTCCCGACCAGTCTGTTGTGTTATTCACACCAACACAACAACGTGTTCTCGGGACAGTCAAATGCCCAACATGGTGGTAGTAGTAAAGTAAACGTGACTGAGATGTTACGTCTTTAAATGTTGTGCTTAAACTAAACATGCGTTGTTGGACATGTCACGACGAGTCCGACTAGTATTTGGTTTAAATGGCGCAGCCTACTCTGGATTATTTTGGGTCGGTAAAAGCCTAATTTGACGTGGCCTAATGTATTTTTATTGCATTTCTCAGCAATACAAGACGATTCAACTGAGGGCCAGGGCCAGGCCAGTGAGGCTGCCCAATTCAATTACAAATGTAAGTTGTGTGTGTGTGTGCGCGCGTGTGTGTGTGTGTGGGGGGGGGGGGGGGGGGGGGGGGGGGTATACACTCAGTCAAATGTTATAAATTACTGTAGAGCAGTGGTTGCCAAAGTGGGGTCCCCCAGGCAGGCAGGTACACTCAGAGTTAAATTAACTTTGATTTTACAATATACATTGGGGTCCCAGAGATAGAAATGCCATTAAATGGGGGTTCATAGCCTAATTCAGGTCAAACTGGGGGTCCCTTGAAATGAAACTGTTTGAAAATCACTGCTAGAGCTGTAAAGACATTTTTATGGGGGGTCTGTCCCTGGCATATCTTTTCTAATGGGGTCCGCAGGATAATGAGTATCATTTTGGGGGTCCTTGACATGAAAAAGTTTGGGAAGCACTGCTATAGAGGACTAGATGAGTAATGTCCCAAACTCTTCTCCCTTCTGGCTCCAAAACTGTGGAATGCACTTCCCATTGCAGTCAGAACTGCAGCATCACTCCCATTCTAAACTGTGGAATGCACTTCCCATTGCAGTCAGAACTGCAGCATCACTCCCAATCTTCCGCCGTAGTCTGAAAACCCACCTTTTCAGACTCCATCATGGCCCATAGCACTTATCCTACCCCCTTAGACAGCATTTCTGTAGACTTAGATAGCATTTGATACAGACTTATAGCATGTTATGTAGACAGCACTATAATTGCATTGTATGTAGTCATAGCACGTCATAGTACATATGTATAGCATAGTAGTAGTATAGTTTATATGTATAGCTTCATTATATAGATATTCCACTGTTACTTTCTTAGCTTACGCATGTTTCTTGATAAATGTTTTTATGTGATGTATTCCCATGCTTCTTTGTTCTTGCTTAATGTAAGTCGCTCTGGATTAAGAGCGTCTGCTAAATGCCTAAATTGTAAAATGTTTTTTTTTTTAGGGACGGTGTCTTCAAACAAAAGATTCATCCAAATGAGAAGGGACCACGAGGACCTGTTCACAGGACAGAAATTCACAGCAACTGCTGCGTGGAGGTTTGTGGTATTTCGTTTGTTTTCTTTTCAAAACACTTCTATTATGACCATTAAATATTCGGTATAAGAGTTACAGAGACATACCATAGCTCAAATAAAAGCTATAATCCTCTGCTTTCACCAGGGAAAGAGAAAACATTTCTATCATGCTTTGTTTTAAAAATGTAGCCATTTGAATGAGTCTAGCAATTTTCAGTTTCACTTTTCAGTCTCGTTTTTGATCATTCATATTACAAGACACATATCACTTTTGTGAATATCCAGCAAGCCGAATTGACTTGATCTTTCTATTTTTACACAACACAGGAAGGAAAAAGCTTCTTTACCTAGAACAAATTATTAGAATAAATTGCAGACAGAATGGATATTTCAGAATGAAACTGACATTTCGCTTCACAGCATTTGAAAGTGCTGACGTACCTGTGGTCAAAGCCATTTGCCCTTCCGGGTCAATCCACCCTAGCCATGCCCGTAAACTTGACGCTTATGTAAACACCTGCGCCACCCCAAGGTTACATAAATGTGTTTGTGGTCATTTGGCCCTTGCAGTCTCTATTGTGTTAATGTGGTGTATTTACTTTAATCTCTTAGTGCCATTCTGGAGAAAATGGATCTTGCCGACAAAGTTCTTCCGAAGCAGGCCAAAAAGAAGTGGGAGAATTTCAAGGCCAAATATAAAGTAAGTATGTAATTATACCTTTGAAATAACTGTTTTTAATCATGACATTTAATAGCACATGACCTGGATGTTCCCTCATCAAGCTCAAATCTCAATATTATCCTCATAACAGCAAGTTATTCATTTCTGTAGTTATTTGGTTACAGCCATTTGGTTACAGTCAAGTTATACTACAGTATTTGGCTCCACCTGCATCTTAATGCCTACAGTATGTGGCTTTCTTCATAAAATGACAGGTAAAATCATTTCACATATTTTGGAATGTGAAAAGAAATCAAGTAGCTATTTAGCTGACTGGAGTGGAGAGTGACCTAGCATTTAGTTATCTTTAGTGTAACAGAGCCTACTGCCTGTCCAGTAGTCTACACTGACTGCAATATCACAATAGTGCAATATCCCAAATCATGGACACTATCCAGTCTAATATCATGATATGGATATCATATTGATACAAGGGATGTCCCAATCAGAAATGAATAACTTGATTATCTATATTTATGAGGATAATATTGAGATTTGAGCTTGATGAGGGAGCATCCAGGTCATGTGCTGCAACATAATAATAGTTAGTAGTTCCACTGTAGGCTTTCCATATTTCTCTGTACTATTGTTGAAGCGGCATCTATTTGTTCACAATTTATCATTTCTCAAGTTTGAACCTCTCAGAGCTTCCATTGTGAATCTACATGACTTTAAGTGCCTCAACCCCCAGACGGACAGGCTTTATTTTTAGTTTGAGCTGTATAACTTTAAATAACAATTTCACCACTTTTGCAGTAAAATATTTTTATACAAGAATCCATTTCATGTATGGGAGGCCTTAGAGATGAGGGAAAACTATGTTGTGTTTGGTCCTAACTCCGGTAGGGGTATGCCGACTTCTGGGGGCCATTGTCGCAGTACTAAATAACCTGTTAAGCCAGTGGTTCTGAAATCTTCATTTTCCACTTTCCTTAGGAGTGCAAATATCCTAAGACTGGTGAGGGGGTGGATGGCAAGGCCACAGCTGCCTCATGGCTTTATTTCGCCCAGATGGACGAGGTTTTGGGGCAGAGGCACTCAATCAACCCCCCTGTCCTGCTTGCCTCCGCTGCTGTGGACACTGCTGTACCTGCAGCTGTACCAGAAACAGTAGTGTCTGCGGGTACAGCTGGAGAAGGGTCAGGGACACCAGGGCCCAATGTCCAGGCTGGCCAGAAAAGAAAAAGGGTGAGAGATCATGATGAGTTCCTGGAACTAATAAAAGAGGACATGAAATTACAAAGGGAAGCGGAGGAGAGGAGATCTAGAGAAAGCGGAGAGAGAATGGACCGGCTGTTTTCGCTACTGGAGAGAATGGTAGATAAATAGTTTAAAATGTAGTAGAGTAGAGTAGCCAGTTCACGTTCGGTGCAATCAATTTGTGTTAAATGTACTTTTTATTTATTTATTTGTGTTCTACTGGAATTAATTTATTCATTTATTTATTTATTTATTTATTTATTTATTTATATATTTATATATTTATTTTATATTTATATTTATAATTTTATATTACAATAAAACAAACTTTGGCGCGCTACTAGTCCTACATACTTACACCTAGAAAGTCAGCCTGCCTTTCCCATATATAAAAGCATATATAACCTACCCAATACTGGTTACCCCCATCTGGCAGCGTCAGGTAACAGTGTTTTGTAATGATTTCCATTGCCTTTTTTTTTAATTAACTTTAGCAGTTGACATTTTGATTTAAAACTCTATGAAACTTGACATGGTGCACCATGATTGCATACTTGTGTTCTCCTCAATTAAGTGTAGACGTTTACACTTATTTTTTGAAGTTCCTATGACTTTGTAAATAGTTGCATTTACTGAGAATTGTTCAAATGTTATTCATACAGATACTTTACACTTTTATTTTGGATGACAAAAGCACAAAATAAAGTGTTTAACTTGATTTCTCCAGTGTTTTGCATTCCATTTGACCTTTATTTCCCATTTATTTATTTGGTATAAGACATGACATAATGCACCATGATTACATAGTTCCTACTGACTTTGCAAATACGGTATAACATTTTCTCAGAGTTGAACTGTTTTTTTCACCAACGGCAGCAACTAGGCTACTATATTCAGCATGACTTGCCCATCAAACTGCAACATTAATATTGGTTACAAAATATATGGATAACTAGTGATATCTCTACCACTCAGACTGTGGACGAAGGGCATGGCACAACACTGTGAATGTCCCAACGCCACTACCATTTCATGTATAGGCAGGTATGCATTCTGGGCTGTTCTTACCCACAGCTCTGGGAGGTCGCTGAGGTATGTTGCACCATATGCATTCTGACTCTTTGGTGATGTAGGGTAGGCTCCTGGTTCATACCACAGCTAATTTGATGAAGATAAGAGTGAGCATTATCAAGTTATAGGCTTTCTTTTTGTCTCTTTTGCCCTATTCGGATTTGCCTTTTCAGAGATTGGGGTGGGATTTGTTTGAACCCACCCTGTAGCTTTCCAGTAGCTAGTTGACCAGGTTGTCCACCTAGGTTGTGATCAGTGATGGTCCTAGATATCATTTCTGGTGCACAACCTTTCACAACGCTCCAAGTCTGTAAAACCACTTTGCCCCCTGGGTATAAGGCAGAATACCCTGAAAAGTATTTCCTTTGGTAAATGGTGCATTTACAAATGGTGAATATGAGTGAATGTAAACACCCACTGCAGTTTCACAGTCAGTGAAACGGGGAAGTTAGAAATGAGAAATGATTGGTCCGCTTTACAAGCATGCTAACAGCCAATCAAATACAGAGAGCTTGTTATATTCTTGAGTTATACCTGAATGAACACAACGAGGCATGTTTTCACCAAGGCTCGTCTACTGAACTATGAACTTCACAGGCCAATCTAGAAAATAACGATTAGTTAAATATTCACATCTTGAACCAGAGCCAGTCATTCACAAAATCAGGTCATGTCATTTTTTGGAAAGCACAAGCCTGAGCGGTAGCAGATGTCACTAGATAACATGCAGAAATATGGGAGATGTGTTACCAACAATAGATTCAGGCGTCAGACAATCGATTAATAACGATTGCATTTATTAGATTTATTTTTACCAACTCATTTATTCCACAAATTACATGTACAGTATATCCAGAACTGAATCCCTTCCTTGAGGTCGATTCTACAAATGCCTTCCAAATCCTAACAGTTCTCTGTAAAATGTATGTTCCTATATCAGTGGTATATAGCGCACATCCAGTTCCTGTCTGGTGCTGGACTAAGGTAAGTACAGTGAAGAGAGGAGAGTCCGCACACAGGTTTGCTCCAAGGTGTTTGCTTTTTATTCAATACATAAATAAATAATCAATAAATAAATAGATAAGGCACAACGTTTTCGGCCGTGAACGGCCTTCATCAGGTGACCTATATCAGTGGTGTCATAAACCTCAGAACGATGCTCTCAGAGACATTAACAGGACTTGTCTGACTTGGGCTCAAGCATGGAACCATGGTTGTGCAGAAACCTTAAAGATAATGGAGGTGTACACAAAATTAATATGCAGTTGTATAAAAGGTTGATATATGGTTTTGGACAGCTGTATTTCTTTTTATACCACATTTTCTGCCAATAATTCTGCTCTCGAAATAAGAATCAGAAGAAAAATAATATTGTACTGGTCACCCTTGTCTAAAACAACTTTGATCGAGGCACCAAGTAAGAATGAAGTGATAACGGACATAAAAAAATACAATACAAATAAGCTGGAACAGCCTCACTGAAAACAGCACCCCATCGAAAAACAAGACAAACAGCTTCTGCAAGCAAAACAAGGCATTTTAAAAACAGAGTTTTAGTTAGCAAATAAGGCAGGTTCACATGTATTTGGCATTGCTAGTATAAAGAATCATGGTCCTGAGTGTCTTTTTAAAATCAAGGATTGTAGTTTTAATGAAACAACAGCCAGCATGCTATGAAGGAATAAGGCAGTGGAGGCAGACAGAATATCTTCATGCTTTGTTTTTAATCACTTCATAGAAAAGGTATTTCAGATTTCATTTTGGAACACAATACACAATATCCGTAATACCATACATTGTGTGAAACATTTAATAATCCACCTGTGGTGGGTGGATTTGAAAAATATTGACAAAATAAAAAGAAAGAAAACCCATCTCTCATGCAGATAGTGCTAAATCCGGCTAACCATTTGGACACAACTGGGACCAAATAAGCTTGAACATAGATTAACAATGTTAATACTGACATATTTTGATTTCAAAACTGCTAATAAGTTTGGTCAGAAAGAGTTCACAGTCACACATTAGCACAATCAATTACATAAGATCACATTGTTTTGTTTCTAATTCAGAACGACTCACATCAGTGTGGGTGCACTGTAGCATGCTACCAATACTTTCCCTGTGTAATCTACTTTCACATGAAGTGCATATGGTGTGAAAGAGATGACCGCCTTTGATTTGCGTCTGTCAGGCGAGCCTGTATCTGAACCTTATAGATGGTCAAGCATAAAAGTTGTGACAAGACAAGCCAAAGTGGAAAGCAACAAAAGTGTTGTGTATTGTTTTTTTTTTAACCAAGATGGACTAAGATTCTCTAGCCTGTACGTACGTACAGTATCCTATATTCAAGCAGTATGCAGTTTAACATGTTCTCTATGGGCCATGGGATTACATACGCTGCTGTAAAATGAAAACCTTGAGACTTGAGGTGAAATTCTTCACCTGCGCAAAGATTGACTGAAAAAACAATAGTTGGCTTAATTATTCTTAATCTATTAAAACGACTAAAACTAATCTAATAATAAAATGAAAAAAAAAAAAAAAGTTCCATTAGGGCAAATATTTCATAGTGGTGCCAACAATGTCAAGAGTTCACAATATTGGCATCTCAAGGTTGTCATGTGACAGCAACAACACCTGTACTGTATGTCTGGGTTATCTGCTGGGCTCTCAATAGACTGTATACTGTATGTGTACACACACACACACACACACACACACACACACACACACACACACACACACACGGAGCCAAAAGGTAATGCTACTGTACACTGGTGTCTTTCTCATCTAGAAAGACGACCTAAATAACAACAATGTTCTCTCACCAAAGATGCAATTCAATTGATTGTTTGGATGGAATACATCGATACAAAACACATACTATCGCTTTCTGCCCCATTCTGTGATTACATTTATGGCTTTGCACAGACTCGATAGACTAACTGTACACAATTAATTGCTGCCACACGTGGCCAGCTAATCGCTACATCCAAAGAGTTCCATTCTAAAATGCCATATCATCCTCCATTTGAGTCCCCTAAAGAATTAGCATCACACATAAGCACACATTTTATGACACTGAAGTAATGAACCTTATGAAGGCATCTGCTTACCAACTACAAAAATGTTTGACAACAGAACTTGTGCTTAAACATATTTCTTCCCCAAAATGGAGAAAAAGCATTTTGGAATAGAACTCACCATTTCCTGTCCCACATTGACTTCCAATTCAACCTTCAACAAAATACAACAATGGCTCGAAGGTTCTTAAAGAAAGGCACAAACTAGGCTTCCGGTTTACCTTGCCAGTCCTGTGGCAGAAAACAAGTTTCAAACATTCTCTCAACATCCACAGAGAGAAAATAAATGAAGGAAAAATGACAATAAAAAGCTCACATTTATACAGACTGTACAGCTTCCAAATGATGCATAGAGGGGAAAAAAAGTTAGTAAAACATGTTCTTTGATGGTGTGGACACACGGCCTGAGTTTCGCCTGAGCAGAGAGTCTCTGGCAGTCTTGTTGGACCTCCGTGAACTGGACCGGCTTCATGGACGGGATGCCACAAATGAGACCCTGGTGTCCTCTGGCTAGCAAGTGGGGCATCTGGGGTGTGTTCCACTGTCCACCGCAATGTTCAGGTGGGTTTGCAAGGCCGGCTGAATCGACGGCTGCCATGTCACTGGAACATTGTTTTTAGAAAGAGGCAAGAATAGAAAACATTACAAATATTTCCTACGGTAAATATTCAAAACCTTTCTAAGTAAATGGGAATCAGTAGATATACGGTACATCTGTTCGACTTGCCTGTTAATAGTCGTGGTCAACATTTTGCACCACCTCCTCCTCCAAACCATTCACCTCCGCAGTCAGCTGGGCGCGCCACAGGTCCCCGCTGACTGCCTCCAACTCTCTCTCCCCCTCATCCTGTCCCTCATCTTCCACCTGCTCGTCCTCCGGTGCCACAACATCCCCTGCGTCCAGACAGATGTTGTGCAGGACGCAGCATGCTGTTATGACCTGAAATCATATGGTTGGGGATAAATTACAGTTAGCCTACTGAAAAAGTCTTCTTAACCACATTAAGCCTATATTTAGTTGACTGGTGTAGGAACTCTATAGGCTGTTCAATGATTACTTACATAGGGTACGAAGGTGTGGTGCACCTCCTGCGCATGGAGGAATATGGACCGCCACCTGGTCTTCATCATACCAAAGGCACGCTCAATAATGCCGCGTGCCCTGGTATGGTGGTGGTTGAACCGCTGTGCGGCATCGCCAGGTACTGGCCGTCTGTAGGGAGTGATGAGAGGGAGAGGGAGTTGGAGGCACGGGTAACCTCCATCTGCGAGGATGAAGTGGTTTGGAGGAGGGTAGGTACCTAGAATTTGAAATTACAATTTAGGCATTTAGCAGACGCTCTTAATCCAGAGCGACTTACATTTAAGCAAGAACAAAAGCATGGGAATACATCACATAAAAGCATTTATCATGAAACATGCGTAAGCTAAGAAGGTAACAGTGGAATATCTATATGATGAAACTATATACCTGAACTGTACAGTGGGCTGTAGCGCAGCACTCTGGCGTCGTGCACCGACCCAGGCCAGCCCACGTACGTGTCCAGGAAACGGCCCCGATGGTCACACAGTGCCTGCAGAATAATGGAAGCAAAAAGCTTCCTATTCTGGTAGCACTGGTGATCGGGGCCGTTTGGTGCAGTGATTCGGACATGGCAGCCGTCGATCGCTCCAGCTGCTCTGCTGAAAGCAGCGTGTCTAGCCAGCCTTGCAAACCCACGGGTCACTTCCTCCAGGGCTTCAGGGGTACTGGGGAAGTATATGACCCTGTGGCGGTTGGCCACCACCTCCCTTGTGACCCTGTGAACAATGCGGTGGACAGTGGAACGAGGAATGTCAAAGGCATCTGACACAACCCTGTATGATGCTCCACTTGCCAGCCAGTAGAGAAACACCAGGGTCTCAAACGTGGCACCCCATCCATGGCGTCGGTCTAGGACAAGGAGATCCAACAAGACTGCCAGGGACTCTCTGCTCAGGCGAAAATCAGGCCGTGTGTCAACACCATCAAAGAACCTGACCAGGACAGGCACATGCAGATTGACCCTGCAGTATGGGCCTCTCGGACCTCTTGGCTGAGTTAGGGAAAGAATGAGAAGAATTAGGTTGGTCGGTCTTACAGTGTATACTAAACCAGTTTTAAATAACTGAGTGACAACATTTGTAAGATTTGTTTTAGATTACACAGTAAAATAATATTGTTATAAATGTAGGCTATCCATTTGGAGCTGAGAGCTGGCCTGGTTTAACCTTTTCATTCATGTATGCAAATGTGATTAACTAAGAGTAGTATTCTGATGAATTCATTTCTCTCAGTTGAATTAACATTTTATACCCACTGTACAATAGGCTATATAGGCCTATGTGTTTTAAATGTAAAAGTAGACCTATATTGTCAAAGTAAAATGACATTATAGCAATAAACTTAGCCTATATGAAAACGAACTAGCTTTAGCTGGCTGTAAAGGTATATAGGCATACACACATTAACCATGAACTTACTTGTTCATCATTTGTCCTTCCCAGCCTGAGATACAACAAGCGCCGACGAGGGCGCTGTTGCATCTCTAACTCCTCCAACATAAAATAAAGTAAAAAATATAAAATAACGATGTCTAAATCCATCTTGCTGGCAAGAAAGAAATCACGAGCAAATAATCACGAGCAAATAAAACGACTAACTGGGTCTGTAGGAGACTGACGTCACTGACGCGGGAATATAGAAGCGGGAATTTATGCCAGTATATATATAATATACAGAAGATCTACAAGCTCTGCATAGTGCCGCCGCGCTATGAGCTTGTAGATCAGTTATTGTTGGTGCCTGCTGTGCTATCTAAGAGACTGATCGTTATTTATCCACCAGGGGGTGGTGGTGCAGATGTGATTTCATTTTTTTATTTCTCCCCGGCCTCCAAATATCTTTTTGTGATAATTCTCCCCCAAGGGACTACAGGAAAATATATGACACCCCCCCCCCCCCCCATAAACGACATGTATATATATTCACACCAACATTATGAGAAAATAAAAATAACACCACAAATGAAACGCAAATTGAGCAACTATGATCTAGTTTTCATATTAATCTCTCGCTGTTTTTCTTTCTCCTACCTCCTTCACAGCATTGTATTGTATGGATCGGGTTTTTAAAAAACTCCCAAAGCACCCGTTTATATATATACTAGCTAATAATCCATGCTATATTATTTATGAGCAGCAAAATCAGTTTAAATACTAATCAAACAGATGCGACGATGGTCTGTATTCTGTCCAAATGTAAAAACATTTATCATTATGAAGTGCATTATGTATAGCAGGCTATAGGCTATGCAGTTTGGTATATCCTTCCTTTCAGCAACTCTTTGCAACGAGTCAGGACTCAAGCCAAAATCAGATTCGACATAGTAATAATAACAATAATAGACTTTTTATAGAATAGCTTTTATTTACACTGCACCCGACACCCGGGGAAACAAAACAACTGGAAACGAAACGCATGCAGGCTGCAAAACATCCACAACAGACACACACGGGCACCACGTCGCCCCGCAGGAGAAACGGGGGGAAATCGCCCCGGCCCACGCCGACAAAGGAGAGGTAAAAACGGGTACAGCTCCCTGGTGACAGCCCCCAAAGCGAGACCTACGGTTCTCTGAATTCTCCGACGCCGTTGTGGGATATTTTTAAATAGGCCCTTTTATGATGAATTGACCACATACATGAAGTTTAAACAACGAAATACTCCCCAAAAATTACTTGAAAGTAAATTCCGTGGGTTAAAAAGGTAGTTTTAACTACTTTTAACAACACTGCAGTCAGTCCGTGTAAACAGCAATGGCCGCCAGTCGAGAAAGCTGGGCACGGCTTGGCTCCGCCCAGCTCCACTCGGCTCCGCCCAGCTCAGCCCAGTGAACGCTGTCCCAATCCACAGACGTGCCCTCTGCGTGTGCACTATGCCACCTCCACAGGGTAGTGCCAGTGCAGTGCCCTACCCTATTCTACCTAGTACCGCACCTAGTAGGGTGAACACTCCCAATTGGGATTCACCTATTGACTTTTTCTAAACAAATGTATTTTCATACTCTTTGAATGGTCTTCACTTTAACCATTCCACATAAATGTTTTCCACCCCAGGATTTTGTAACCCATTTTCACCCGGTTCCAATTACCTAGACTGCAAGCCTGGGCACGACTCTCCCTTTGCCAACCTGGGGAGAGCCCCGAACTGAGCTAATGCTTCCTTCAATGCACGAGGAGGGATTAGGCCGCTTTTTTACCACCATACAGGGGGGAGTTTCCATGGTAGGAGATAGCTTGCGGAAGGAACATGTTATTACAACCAGTTCCTTTCCCCTATCAGGTGCCCCGGCTGGCCAGGGGGATGCAGTAGAGACCAGGATGACTGCATGTTTTTTGTGAGGGTACCTACCTTAGGGGACACATAGAGAACATATAGACAGAAAGGCCTTTGGCCAACCCCACCTAGGGTATGGGCACGGAGGAGAGAACCAGCGTTTTTGACAACTAAAGAAGTTTCTCTCGCCAGTGTCTCTCGCCAGAATCACACAGGCACTCCTGCAAAAGTGCTGACATTTTTAGCACTGCTTGCTCTGGGGAGAAATATAATGTTGACCTTCGGGTCAAAATTTGTGTCAAACCAGAAACAGGATTGTGTTCAACCTAGACTGTAGACATCTAAATGTCTCAATAGAAGAGCAGGGGGACCAAATTCAAACAGCCCAATTGTATTGTATTCACATACTATACTATTTGACAAAATACATTTCATTCACAAAAGAAGATTAGAGCTTACAATAGAGCTTCTATGTCTTAATGCCCTGATGTTTTACGTAAAGCACTTTGAATTGTGTTGTTGCTGCTTGTCTGGCCATGCCTTGTCCTGCCTTGTCTGGCCATGCCTGCAGAAATTAAAGTTGACATTATTTTTGACATAAAAACTCTGCAAGCTCCCAATGCGTATATACATTGTGATGTCTTGTGAGCTTATACATGTTCCTGTTTGTCAATCAACCAATTATACAGAGCTTACCGGTATTATGCCATCATACTGTCACACTAAAATGCAAAACAAAAAAATATGGAGCTGAAATTCCCCCCATTCTTCTCCTGTGCCTTGGTCACAATGTCAGCAATGACATCCCCAGCTGCCTGTGATTGGACAGGGCAACCTGACCTGAGTGCTGCTACTGTAGTTAGTCCACATAGTGGGTCAGTCACAGCGACCAATACACTGCAGTCATCTTTTCACAATATCCAATTTCTGGAAACATGCTGAGGATTGGATTGTTCTTTCTTTTCAAACTCTGCAGAACTATTTCCTCTCTTTGAAGTGTAAAGCCCCGTTCAGATAAAAAAAAGCTGGAAATAAAAAAAAAGCAAAACTCATATCCACGCAGCTTTTTTTTTTAGAAAGTGGGCGTGTACAAGGTACCTGTCACTCAACCTGCCTGGACTGGCTTTGAGACGAGGAAGAACACACAGGCAGTTTTTTAGCAGATTGCGCATTTGAAAGTCTAAAATGTAAAATAGCGACTGTATAGGAGAAATAATTATATATTTAGTTACATCATAACCTATTTATCGATGAATAAATAATATAATCTTGGTAAACTTTGTAAATAACCGAACGGACCGGATCTCAATCCTCCCCAGTCTTCAGTGCTCATCTCCCCCCACTCAGCTCTCCTCTCCCCCTCTCGAGCGAAACCCTCCGGGCATTTTTTTTAAATAGCTGCTCTGTATGTAATGTTAATGTTGATTTAGCAAGAGCATACCGTAGAAATACAATCAGGACAGGACAGGTCGGATCAGGGATGTCCACATGCATATCATACAACTGATATAATCATATAAAGGCTATTAATTATTGATCTCTCTCGCGCACACACACACACACACACACACACACACGCGGTGCACACGACGCGCTGGGTACTCGGAACTTTAGTTCTTTGTCTATAGACTATATATATATCTGCTAATTTATAAACCGTACGTGTGTGTGTTTAGTCCACGGTCAGAGTCAGCTACGGGTTTCAGTTCACCTCGGTGGGAACCGGGAGGGGGTAATTACTGCAAGGGCACTGAGAGAGAACTGCATGGCTCGCAAGTGATCCCCGTGACGGCTCCTCCACGGTGCTCAATATCTCACACACACACACACACACACACACACACACACACACACACACACACACACACACACACACGGGGATTGTGTTCTATCTATCTATAAATATAGGCTATCTACTGTCTTTCAACTTTTGCTATGAGGTTCATTGATAGGCCTACATGAACGCAATAAACCAATTGAAATGATTCCCTCAAATAAATCCTATCTATATGCGATTGGTTTATCGATTCATTCATACAATGCAGCTACCGACACACACACACACACACACAAACACACACACACGACGAACACAGAGCGGGCTTCTCCTCCCCTCTTCTCGGGGGAGGTTTTGGGGAAAAACACGGAACACAACCTGTTTTCACAGCTTCGACAACTTGTTTCTCATATAAACTTTCATTTCTATCGATAAATATGCTATGGTCTCTGTCTACATTGCAGCTACCGACAGACACACACACACACACACACACACACACACACACACACACACACACACACACACACACACACACGACGAGAGCGCTGAGAGCGGGCTGGAACTATATTGTTTAAGTGTTTGTCTATCTATCTATCTATATCTGCTAATTTATCAACCGTGTGTGTGTGTGCACTGTTTAGTCCACAATCAGCATCAGCGGCGGATAGCGTTCTGGACTGGGCAGTAGTCCGCATCAATGGCTTCGATGAGAACCGGGGCGGGGTGAATGCAGGATCAATTCTCCCCATAAACCGTGACAATCCACTGGGAACACGGAACACAACCTGTTTTCACCGCTTCGACAACTTGTTTCTCATATAAACTTTCATTTCTATCGATAAAATCTGCTATGGTCTTGCCAAATATCCATTCATATTTCATATACAGCCTATATTTAAAAAGTTAATTTTTTAATTCTGAGAATCGCAGTGGACAGCTTTTGCAGGGCCTTTTCCTTTTGTGAAATGATCTCAACTCCGCCTCCTCAAACCACGCTGTGCTCTGATTGGCTACACGCAGCTTTTAAAAGCTTCAGCTTTTAAAAGCTGCTTGAAAGTTAAGTCTTGGGGAGAAAAAAAAACAAAAAAAAAGCTGTTAATTCCAAGCTTCAAAACGCAAAAGCTGCTCTGCATAGAGATAACATGGTACCACGAAGCTAAAGCAGAAGCTAGCTTCTGCAATGTGAATGGGGCTTAAGACTGGTGTGGCTTAACGCAGTAGAGAGCCTGTTTTCAACTCAGCAACTCAGCCTGTTGAAATGCAACTACTGAATGTGCTCCCTGGGCAGATTAAGAGAAGCCATTGTGATTGTTTTGTCTACCGAATCCACTGCTTGCACTATAGAGGTGCATCCTGACACAGGCTTTGCTTTCACTGTAGAGCATTTGTAATGGAGCTTCATTCTCGCAGAGGCAGGCCTTCATTCCGTTGCCTTTATATTATTCATTTTAATACAGCCCAGTCCTATAATGGTATAAGCACGGTGCTTCAAAAAAAAAAGAGGGAAAGAAGAAGGGAAAAAAGGACACAATCTCGTCCTTCAGGAGGGCTCAGGGAGCTGTGAATTGGAATGCATTGCACTAGTGCGTCTCATCTGTAATTGAGTGCTCAGCTGAGGTTGATATTCAAAATGGGTGGTGTCAGGGATATTATCAAGTTGCAGGAATTCTAACAACTGTTGTGCACTTTTCTTTTGTCTCTCGGTGTGTGTGTGTGTGTGTGTGTGCGCGTGTCCTCTCTCTCTCTCTCTCTCTCTCTCTCTCTCTCTCTCTCTCTCTCTCTCTCTCTCTCTCTCTCTCTCTCTCTCTCTCTCTCTCTCTCTCTCTCTCTCCCACTGCTCATCTGTCCCTTTCCATGCCACCATCATCAGGGATCATCCTGACAGCTGTGGCAGACCTGGACCGTGAGACCCAGGACCGCTACGAGCTGGTGGTCAAGGCCACGGACATGGCGGGTCAACTGGGCGGTCTCTCCGGATCCACTACGGTGACCATCGTCATCACCGACGTTAACGACAACCCACCGCGCTTTCCACAGAGTGAGCTTCTTGCACGCACGCACACACACACACACACACACACACACACACACACACACACACACACACACACACACACACACACACACATTTTCAGAGGGATACAGAGATATAGAGAGAGATTAGTGTTCATCTTGTCGGGCCGAAACCTTGATCTCCATATTTCAACGTAATAAATAATATATTAAATATATATAATATATTCAACTTATATTTTTGTGAATTAATGACTTTCAAAATTAGCGACGACGCATAGCATTGCAATCTGGGAACCCATTCAGTTCATGCCTCTTTGGCGGCACCGCCTCCTTTTTTTGTTTAAAAACACAGTTTCTTAGTAGGCTACACTTCCTCCTGGTGCAGATCTGTGTTTATTCCTGCTAACATTAGATGAAAAATTATGCACACCTACAGTGGACAGGTACGTTGGATAACTGTAGAAGTAGAGAAAAGAGGATCCTGCAAAGTTGTCTTCACTTACAGAATTACATTTATTGTTTCGGTCGTTCAGGCCTTCATCAGATGAAGGTCTGCCTGATCGACCGTCTGAACGACCGAAGCATTGCTCAATAAATCTAATTCTGTAAGTGTAGACAGTGTGCGGATATCCTATCTCTATTCCTGCTAACAACAATGTTACATGTTTTAGACAGTGGTGCTGACAGAGCTTGCTGTTAGCAGATTCTGTCTTCAGAGATTCATTACATTTAACAATTAAAAAAGAAAAAATCACATTGTCAAAGACGGGATTTTTTGTAATTTCTAGCGATTAACAAGTAACCTGACTCCGCCAGATTGCGGCAGTATTGAGTTCACCAGTTCCCTCCTCCTGCTGCATCTGGGCTCTCTCAAGCAGAAACGATGAACAGGAAGCAACGGGACACAAATCTGATATCTCCATAATAATTTTGAGCAGTAAATGTGTGAGGGTGTGTTGTATTCACTCTGCTGCACTTCACCACTTGGCTTTCTCCTCCCGGTGGCCGTTTGGAAAATGATTAAATAGTTTGCATTGCCAAAAGTAAAGATGATGGGTCTTCTTTCACCCGCCTCTGAAGTCTGCTTCCTAATTTGCAACAGAAACAGAGAGACAATTAGAGGGGTATAGCTCAGCTGGCCCCTATGGGCTCTGAGTTCTGAATGTTAGACCTGCCCACTATATACAGTACACTACTACAGTGATGGAGTGGTGAATTATATATTTACCACGGATCGCCACTGTTTGTTTATATCATCCCCCAACATACTTTGACATAATTTGTCCCAGAGATTTTGCTGAAGAAAAAGTCGAGAAGAGTCTTTATCTTGTGGGTCACTAACACCAATCAGGGAATGATGTCAGCTGTGCTGACTGGCCCAAATACTGTCAGAGAATATCATTTTATATTAATGCACATGCTGGTCCAACACTCGACCCATAACTAGCTATCAACTTCAAGTGATGGGAGCTGATGTCTGGCCCGGTACATGGGACTCTAGAGAGGTCTGAATCAATATTAAGAGAGTGACACTGATGTTTTGTTTTATCCTCACAGCTCTTGTGGTAATTATACAGATTTAGTTTAGACCCGTCAGTCCATCCCAATTTCCAATTTCATCCCAGAATCATGTGCAATAGGTACAGGGCAAAAGAAAGGTGTACTATGACAAAAACATCAAGATAGTATACAATTATCAGAAAAGGGCTGCAGTATTATGGAATAATATTCCATAATAATATTAATTTCATATAACATCTACGACTCATACATTGTATTTATTTCCGTCTCTCTTTCACACTGTGTCTAAAACATTACTCTTAGGGCTAATTGCATATTGTTGAATGACGTTCATGCCAGTTCGGTCAAGACTAATATTGACCTAATTTTTATTCAATGTATATCATTAGCCTTTGACCTCTTAGCTTAGGCCTACCTCCACATTTAAAAAAATATATATATATTTCTGCCTCTGTCATACTGTATGTAGACAGCACAGAACACACACACGCACAGTATAATGCCAATGAATATGGCTGGTTTAATTACATGATGCAAACACAAAAGAGAAGACGCACTCAATGTAAAGTATGGCACCTTTGTGTTTTGTCTAACCTCTGGCTTATGAATAAAACATTATTATTATTCCCTTTCTAAGGATGGCAATGTCGGTCCATTGGTTGCATGTCAGCCCGTCCATACCTATCTCTCTCTGTCCTGTAGGGCTGACATCTTGTTTATTTCTTTACCCGTCTACCACAGACAGTCACATTTTAAAGTAACACAATTGTTTGTTACAGTTGGCTGAGTTGTGTCTAGAGTCTTGGGGGCTCATTTCACGAAGGTTATTTGCGAGTATATTTCTCCAAAGTGCTCTACAATTGATTGATTGATTGATTACTTTATTAGTCATGAATATAAACAACACGTGGTACAGTCAGACTCTTTGGGTGCCAAGTACGAGAGTCCTTTTTTTTCTAACTGAGTATATGATGATTATGATTAGAATGTATTAGTCAATTAAAATGTCCCTTCCGTGTCAGAAGTTACAAGTGTCTTTATGTTGCTGGCTTACATTGGAATAGTAGCCTGTCAATTTTGTAGCTGCTTGTGTGAATACAGATACAGTTTGGAAAGCAGAACCATGCACACCTTGCAAACTGTGCAAAAAAATGTGCTTGAATATATAAACCAGTTGTTATGTTCACAGTGTTGTGAATGAACCCTGGCAGACATACTGAAAGTCTTAATACTGACATAGACTGACAGTTTAGCATATGCACTCAAACCTGCCAGAGATATAGTGTACTGTGCATAACCCCTGACAGGAACTCAATAGGAGCTGTCAGTACAGCTAACAGCAATGGCATAATGTTATACAGTATGTTCAACATGAATTGAATTGAACTGGATGGTATGCTGTGAACATTTTGACCACAGACCTCGCTTAACTCACCCTGATCCCGTTGATCTCGTTCCTTTATTGCATTCTCTCACCCTTTCTCCCCTCTTGTTTCTTCAATTAATCTCTTTGACTCGTGATATTTATTATTTTCTGTGCCTGCTTCTTTCTTTGTCTGTTCTGTCTCATCTTCTCCACATGCACTCTCCCTCTAACCTCACCCTCTTCCGGTCATCCACCTTTCCTCTTCTTCCTCGTAACACCTTCCATCACTTATTTATTTTCCTTTCCTCCTGTAACACTTAACCGGGTCACCAACCAGAGATGTACCAGTTCTCGGTCTCGGAGGGGGCGCCCGTAGGGACCTCGGTGGGCCGCGTCATCGCCACCGACGCCGACATGGGAGAGAACACGGACATGAGCTACCTGATCAAAGACCAAGAGGGAGGGGAGCTCTTCAAGGTCTCCACAGACCCACAGACGCAGGAGGCGGTGATCTCCGTCAAAAAGGTAAGGGTTCTGTTAGCTGTTGGTCAGCGGTGCTCCATTCCTAAAGCTGTAGGGAAGTACATTTCATTACATCCGATAGTGGACCTTTTAGTCTGCTGTCATCACTAAGCAAAGCATTAGAGCTGATAGTTAGCAATTAAATGGAGCATAGCAACCTTTTTTTAACATGCCTAGAAGAAACCTTCAAGCTACTACATTAGATAACATGACAGATGAAAGGCTGTATATGCTTGAGCTAGCAGCTCTGCTTCTTATTATCAGTGGTAGTCTATCTATGTGATATGCAGACATACAGTACACTGCATGCCCACTGGGAGGTTCCATACGCCTTCTACAGAATTAGCACAGATATGTAATTGCCGCCATAATATTGATACTTGATGATGATTATGACGACTGCATATGCGTGAAAATGGCACACACTAGAAATGTGTCTCCCTGCATGGAAAGGGCTGATGCCTGAGGCTGGACTCACACATGCGTTCAGCCAACGCGAGTGAAACACAAGCCGAGACTTGCGTGGTAGTGTGGCGGCAGCGATTACAATTTAGCAGACGCTCTTAATCCAGAGCAATTTACAGTAAGCTAAAACAACACATGATACATCAAATATATAAAAATTAAAAAAAAAATCGTCAAGCAAACTAAGAACCTAACATACAGTAGAATATCTGTATGAGTATACACTTTAGAGTGCTACTGTATGTGTACATAATATGCCATCTAAATTACATAAGAGAATTTTGGCTGGTTAAAAACCAGGGTAACAGCGATGTCACCGCAACATGTCAAAGGCAGAGCAGGGCGTAATGTAAGTAGGCATGTGAAGGTATACTGTATTACAGTATTATCGTGGCATATAGTGTCATTGTAGTTAATTATTTATGTATGCATAATATGTGCATATGCTGCGTCATGCCACAATGTTTTGTTCATTAAATATACTGCATGTAATGTTATTGGCACATGGCAGTGTCAAGTTTGTCAACATGCTAAAGCACAACCCAAATGCTATTACATTCATATTGTACAAATGTTTCTTCCACAGGCAGTACAAACCTACTTTAGATGTTCACAGAAAGTCTATCAAATATGTACACTATATTCCGCAGTATATTATGGTATTTTGTGTCATACCGAAAGCATTTCATGCTGTTACATGCCTAACTGTAAGACAATAATGTCAAACGCATTTGAGTTAGCTAATGCTATGTTGTATATGTTATAGATATAGTACTGTATATGTGGAAAATCAAAAAGAGAGCTTGGCAGGGTTCAACACCTGCAAGCGGGTGCTAACCTCGAACGAAGAACGTTCTTCTGCCACGAACGTCAACCATCCGCCAACAACAAAATGACTATAAAAGGCCAATCCACAAGCTCGTTTATTCCGGTGATCGGTGCCGCTGCACAACAGAGCGGAAAATCGCCCCGAAACACAGAAACCGGAGCTATAGGTGCTAAGCAAAGTAGCTAACTGGTCCCAGTAGCTCCCAGTAGCTCTGTCGATCCAGCCTCGGCCTCGGGTAGAAAATAATAGAAGCCAAGACCGGAGCTACTCCGCAAATGTTATAACCTGGGCTGATCCTCTAATGTAGGCATTACTGATCTTGTCAATCCTAGCATGCTCAATTCTCAATTTCCATAAAGGTTGTCGCTACTCATTATTTTTTTTATAGATGTGAAGTCAGCTGTGACATTGCCTTTCTTTTCTTTCCAATGGTATTGGCCACAGCATGGTGTGTTCCTCGTGAGATTAAAAAACACCTGCTGTCAACTGGATTTGAGGTAGAAGCAGTCAGACTCAGCAGACTGCAATATCCACTTTTTTCACTTCCATTTTGTTAGCAAAGCACAAAGGACTTACCCAGCATTGATAAAGGCATGCAGTTCCTAGTTTGTGCAGCTGGAGATATGGCCATTTTTACATCTTACCCAGATGTATCCAACCTGTCACTCAAGTTATGGCTCGTACACACTGCCCGATATTTGCTCCGATTATGCTTTGATCGGCAAAGTTTTGCTCGCTCTGCGAGAAGATATAGGGCCGATAAAAGTGCTCATCGACACCTTCTTGAGCGTTGCTGAATATCAAGCAAGTTTGATATTTGGCTCTGTCGCCTACTGGACATCGTACAGTATGAAATGGGTTGCGATCGCGTCCCGAGAAGTCCTGTATTACAGCCAATGACAGGACAGCTGTGCTCACTGCTCACCGCACTGCTGTCTGTCTGTCTGTCTGTCTGTCTGTCTGTCGTTCGTGTCGACTGTATCGATAGATGATCAGATGATAATATATAACCATTATTCCTTGGGTAAATCCCTGTCCTGTTGGTAGCATTAGCCCAATGTTGCTGTTAAATAAACCATAACCAAATTATTTCACTTGAATAATGTTGATAAAACCGCATCGGAAAAAACCTTTGGACCCCGTATGCGCTCTCTCTTCTCTCTCTCTCTCTCTCTCTCTCTCTCTCTCTCTCTCGCTATCTGTGTGTGTGTGTGTGTGTGTGTGTGTGTGTGTGTGTGTGTGTGTGTGTGTGTGTGTGTTTGTGTGTGTGTGAGGGTGTGTGTGTGTGTGTGTGTGTGTGTGTGTGTGCGTGTGCGTGCGCGCGGAGAGAGACGGAGAGTTATTTCATGAAAATCAAGATTTAACGTCCTGTCTCACTGCAGCCCACGTAGGCTACACTACACGCTGTCACAAACATGCCGTGTAGCCTGGCTATTCCTGTGTGTGTGGCATGCAGAGAGAGAGAGAGAGAGAGGGGCGTCCTCTGTGTCGGTCTGTGTAGCCTAGGCTATTCCTGTGTGTGTGGCGTGCAGAGAGAGAGAGAGAGAGAGGGGCGTCCTCTGTGTCGGTCTCGTGCTAGTATCATGGCATCCTGCACATGCGTGAGATGTAAAAATGATAAAATAAAAACAAATTAATATTGGGTCTCGGTCGCATCTTGGTGACCTCTTGCAGTGTGTGATGCCTAGTCTGCGACCAATCATTCAGTGTGAAAGCCACAACGATATAATGACAGACGATTACAAAAAAATCACACCTGTGTGAACCGAGTGGTGCAACTCCTCTCTCTCTCTCTCTCTCTCTCTCTCTCTCTCTCTCTCTCTCTCTCTCTCTCTCTCTGCTCCGTCAGATTAGCTTTATTATGGATATCAATCCAAGTTGGATTTGCGTCCAGCAGGTGGCAGCCATGTCACATGCTTCTCTCGTTTCAATTTCACGCATGCGCACACCACTCGTGCTCATGATGACTGATACATGATACACACGGACATTCCTGGTTGTAGGAGTGGTTGCACCACTCAAAAAGACTCCTGCAGTGTGAAATGCATCATGATCTGATGACTCGCCGACAACTTTAAAACTCCTACAGTGTGTATAGGGTCCATTACATGCACACAGTTCTGCATGTGAAGGGCTGCAGATGGATTGACCTTCAGCTCAAGAAGGGAAATAATTAAATCACACAACATAATTTTCTCTAGTGTTGTCTTTAAGGCAGCCATCATGCATTGCATTGGATGTATTGTTTGCAGTCTTGGTGGAAATCTAGCAGGTTTCACTAAGGGGACAATTGGCCATCTGTAAACAACAAGGTTAGCCATTTAGCAAGGTATTGTATATTGGCCAGGCAACTGCAGGTTAGTGGTAAACAACATTGTTACTGTTTTTCGCGTAATGTCAAAATCGATTTTACTCTGTGAATCATTGCAGAAATATCAATGAAGATAAGGATGCTTATTGACCTTCTACTGTAAGAAGCAAATACATTCCAGCATTTCACAAGTTAGATGTACAATATTCAAAGGGATTTTCAGAATAGTTGTGATCCTGCTCTCTTTTGCATCTGTCAATGAATTATAGGCCGCACATGCAGCCTCTGGCAAGGTAAATGTGTCGACATCTATTTAGCCTATATTATTTTCAGAACAATGGCTCTCAAAAGTGATACTGAATCAGAACATTTTTATTTTCTTCCACAGTATGCCGATAATTAGAATGATCACAGGCCATCTTCTTAAAAACAATATGCTGTAGTTTTCTAAACACTAGGTCGGGACCTGCATGTTTGGATCATGGAACCATATTTATGGGTTGTGGGTAAACATTAAAGTTTCTCTAGAACAGTCTGCTCACACCGCCAGCGATTTTTTGCTGTTTTTAGTACTAATCTTTCAAGACCCACAGAACATTTTGCTCCATGAGTCCTTGGTGTCTCCACCTTGTTTCATTCATCTCCAGGCCCTGGACTTTGAGAGCAAGCGCACGCACAACGTGGTGGTGGAGGCGGTGAACAAGCACGCAGACCCTCGCTTCGTGGACCTGGGCTCCTTCCGGGACCAGACCATCGTGCGGGTGAGCGTGTCGGACGAGGACGAGCCGCCCGCCTTCCGTCCGGCAGAGGGCGACGTCATGGAGGTGCAGGAGGACGCCAAGGTGGGAGTGCTGGTCGGGACGGTCACCGCCAAGGACCCCGATGTGGTGAACGCACCTGTCAGGTACTGTACCGCCAAGGACCCCGATGTGGTGAACGCACCTGTCAGGTACTGTACCGCCAAGGACCCCGATGTGCAGAACGCACCTGTCAGTTACTGTACAGAACGCACCTGTCAGGTACTGTACAGAACGCATATATATGTCTCTGTACTGCCTCCCCTTGGCCAGCCAGGGCACCTGATGGAGGGGAAAGGATCTGGTTGGAATAATGTGCACTCGCTACGTCCAACCGGGGGAAACTCCCCTCTGTCAGGTGAAAAGAAGTGGCATGGACACTCATGCATTGAATGACGCATGAGGTCAGTCCGTTGCTCTCCCCAGGTTGGCGGAGAGAGTGTAGAGCCCAGGGATTACATAATAATAATAATAATAATACTACAACTCAGATGTTTTTACTTAAAGGAAGGGTAAGTGGTATTTTTTGGTTAAAATAAGTAGTTATACTGTAGCTCAATATTCTGATTCTGAGTAGTATTGATATAGATAGAGTTTTGGGTAACGGGAGTTTCCCTGTCTCTCCAGCTCTTTAGATCAATATCCTGTGTCCTGTACAGGGGGGCAGTCAGCCAGATATTTCGTGAAGCCTCATTTGAAATCGGTAGTTCATATAATGGCCTGTTGTGGCGCTGGACTGGACCCAAAAAGCCCCATAGCTCCATAGAGGCCCATGTATTTTGGCCCAACTTCACCTAGACTGTATTACCTTAATAAACATGGTCATGAATACTTTCTTCTTCCAGTCACTAGTTTAAAGTCTAATTTCTAATGTCATAATATTCTTTTTGGAAAAGTATGGTCCCATTAATTAAAAAAATGACCATAAAGTCGCGTATGTTCTGAGGGGCGTGGCTACCGTTACAGTCTATGATCGGGATTCCCCTCCCACTCAAGAGTCTTCTCCTCCCACTCGAGTCAAAATAAAAACCAACGGAGAAGAAGGGGGGAAGTCCCGCCTCGTTGTCTGGGCAGCCAATGACCAGCTGGTCCAAAACGGAGCCAGCCAATGGCCAGCTGGTACCAAACGGATCTAGAAAGATGGCGACTTACATCAGGAATTAGCATATTATTACAGGCTTCATTTTACGTTCATGTTAGAACCGGGGAACGCTTTGTCCATATTTTTTACAGTCTATGGTCCTGTATTTAGTACCATATTGATCTAAATTGTTCCAAAGTACTGTAGCAGACCTAAGCTTGTAGATCAGCTATTTTCAAATAGCCTAAGTATAAAATAGTGCTTAACTGGTACAGTTTTGTAATAATAATCTAAATACTTAAGTAAAATATTTGAATACAGTACTACTGTATTACATACGTACTCGTTTAACACCCCAAGCAACATAAACGGAATTCTCCGTCCTATCAATTAGTAACGCCCAGCGCTCGGGACGGAGATTGATCAAAAGGACGGAGATTATTTTTCAAAAACGATCGCATCGCTCCGCAGGCTGGGAGTCTGTTACGCAACATTCAATGTTATTTTCCGGTGATCCGGTCATATAAAATGTCCCCCCCCCCCCATTTTAGCCGACGAGATTGAAAATCTTAAAACGTGAATAACTCTTGAACTAAAACATTCCGTCCAATTCTAAGAAAAGATTGTGTTAGACGGCCCATCATAGTCCCGTCGCTATAGTCGCGGTAGAATTAATCATATCTCCTGTTGTTGTCGATCGCATCGAGAGTGTTTTGGCTACATCAAGCTACTTCAGCCACATGCGGGATAGCATCCGGTCCGTCGCTAAATGTGCTCCGCTGCTATAAATCGATGGGCGCTCTGATTTAATGGAATAAATAAATAACCCCGGGCGTTCGGGGTGTTAACATACTTGTTCCACCGCTGGACACAACTGAGAGAGTGGATAACTCCACCGCAAGAAACGTGCACAGCGCCACTATAGAGAGAGAACAGATATTAGAGCTGCACAGTTGTTGACTACGCTGTGGACTGTGTTTCAAGTGTTGAAAGCATCACTCCTCTCAAATTAATGGTATTTGAGAACAGTACATGTGATGCCGTTGACACTCTCTTTATTAATAATACTACAATATAACTCTAGCTGTCATACGATGTCTGCGGGGGTGGTGTGACTGTGAGGAGCCTTTGTGGGAGAGAGATCTAAAAAGCTGCCGTTGCCCTCGCTGGTTTAGGTTTAGGGTTTCTGTCAGCCAGAATACTGTAGTAGAAAGGAGAAAATTGGACATTGGAAATAAAAAGAAAACCGTCATTGGGTTTTCTGTAGACTTCCCGATGATTTTGCCAGAGCGCACTTTTGACATTTTAATGTCTACTTTCTTGCTCCGGGGTGGGCAGTGAGTAACTAGCAGGGTCGCACACACTGTCACAGCTTTCCAATAAACGCACTGTAACAGATGATTATTGTTATCCATTTCTTTGGTGGATATGTTTTTTATCTTTCTTCTCCCCCCACCCTCCCTCTCTCTCTCTATCTCTCTCTCTCTCTCTCTCTCTCTCTCTCATCATTAAATATTTTTAATTGCTCCCGCTCAAAGTAACCTGATATCAACTCTGTCAGTCCTTAGATAACCTCTTTGTTTGTCACAGTGAACGGAAGGAGAGCCCAAAAATAATTATAAGTGAGAAGAAAAGAAAAAGGACTGTATTCATTAAATGTCGCAGAATTGTGCTCCTCATGCTTTACTCTCTGTGTGTCTCTTTGTCTCCGGTTGCAGGTTTTCCATTGATCACAGCACGGACCAGGAGAAGATCTTCCACATTGATCCCGTATCAGGTGCCATCACTCTGGAAAAGGTCTTGGATCGAGAGACTGCAGGCTGGCACAACATCACAGTGACTGCAGTGGAAGCAGGTGAGAGACTGCAGGCTGACACAACATCACAGTGACTGCAGTGGAAGCAGGTGAGAGACTGCAGGCTGGCACAACATCACAGTGACTGTAGTGGAAGCAGGTGAGAGACTGCAGGCTGGCACAACATCACAGTGACTGCAGTGGAAGCAGGTGAGAGACTGCAGGCTGACAGGCACAACATCACAGTGACTGCAGTGGAAGCAGGTGAGAGACTGCAGGCTGGCACAACATCACAGTGACTGCAGTGGAAGCAGGTGAGACACTGCAGGCTGACAGGCACAACATCACAGTGACTGCAGTGGAAGCAGGTGAGAGACTGCAGGCTGGCACAACATCACAGTGACTGCAGTGGAAGCAGGTGCATCACCTGTAGAGCTTAGTGAACAGAGCAGTCAGTAGGATTACGTCCCCTGTCAATCATACTGTACTGGTCAGGCCGACCTGTTAGAGCCACCCTCAAAGGCTTCCTTTTTCTTTTTTAGTTTGATACACATTTAGGCAAAATATGGGCCACCAATATTGATACAATTTACGATGCAAGTCCGATGGACTTGCAGACAGTGGTGGAAAGTAACTGCATTTATTTAAGTATTGTAGACCGACTTAAAGTACAACTTTGAGGTATTTGTACTTTACTTGAGTATTTCCAACACTTTTACTTCTTCTTATGTAGTGGAGTCACTACATTCCAGGCAAATACAATTATTTGAAAACATTAGATACTATACTTTGTAGATTTTGATTATCATTACAAAACTAACAACTAACAACTTACAAGCTCAAGATTTGTTTCACAATGTGAGGCTGTGAGCTTATTAAATAGTTTTATACATTTGAAAACTTGAAATAGGACATTCTGCACAATGAGTACTTTTACTTATAGTATTTAAGTACATTTTGATGCCAATACATGTGTATTTAATATTGCAGTATTGGTAGTTTTACTTAAGCAAAACATTTGAGTACCTTTCCTACTGTACCACTACTTGTATTCTACTAACTGGGTTCGTAACTCTCAGTCTCTCAGCTGGGGACTCCCAGGCTGCAACCCCCTCAAGGAACCCCTGGCGGTCCTGGTATCCCTCAGTGTGTCCGAGCCACCATCAAAGTCCTCCCCTATAGTGACTCCATCATTTTACAGCAGTACATTTTCTGCACTTCTCTCCAGACAGTTCATCTCAGTAGAAGTGCTGTGTGATTGTCGGTTAGTGTTAGATCACATTCTCACCTAATACTTCGGTAGACTCGATGCGAATGGGCGGAGAAGTTGGGATTGTTGCATATTTTAGTTTGCCTTCACACTGCGCTGTATAACCGCAGCAATTGGAAACGCAGCAGGGACCTTATCAATGTGTTCAATTCATAAACTATAGCCTACAGCCCTACACAGTGAAATCTATGGTGTTAAAATTATAACGTCACATGTGCATGTGTCGTGCCGTCAGGGACTGGACCTCTCTCTCTCTCTCTCTCTCTCTCTCTCTCTCTCACCCTCGCTCTCTCTCTCTCACTATACGCACGCAGCCACGCACTGTTCTTTTGGGCATGGAGGCACAGCGCTGAGCGCATTGAGAACAGACAGCAGCACAGAATGTTTATTGAGATGAAAGTTCCTACTCCCCAGTCCCCACACAGTGACAGCACTCCATGTTTACGCACAGACAGACAGACAGAATATCCTGTAGGTTACACTGCAGTTAGTGCAGTGTTTTTATGTAAGCAATTGATAAATGCACTAGTCCTCATTTCGACCAGGGCTTCAGTCTTTTCATTCCACCACGTCTATCCTTTATAGCTCTATGGTCTATCCACGGTAACGGGACATCTTTGCACTGTAAAATATGCCTTCTCCGTCTCCAACTGTGTTTAGCTCCTCACCCGTCACATTGTTTGCTTAATTCCCTTTATTTGCTGCGGATTGCATTCCCATCTGCACCGAATCGTAATCAAGTGCGATTGGAAGTGAAGTGAAACCCCCGTTTTTGGTCGAAGTAGAATGCGGTTCTTTGATGCGCATTAGGATTCGAATGATGCTTCACATCTGCCAAACAAAGCGCACTTTCCGTCAATGTGTAGCAGGATTCGTTTTAATCGCAGTAAAGCTTTCTGGTGTGAAGGTCACCTTAGACACAGTAATACATTCTGTGGCGTGATGTACGGTGAATGAAACTCAGCTGCACATCAGGTGAATCAAGGTTGGGATATGCAGCTGCTGTACGCTCCCCTCCCACACTCTGTTAGACTCAACAGGGATTCTCACTTCTTTTTTTACAGTTTGACTCTGTAGGAATCTAGGCTAGCCATGTAGGCCAGAGTCAGTGTGTGTGGCCTTATAGCCTTGGTCACGCCTCCAGGTCTCAAGTTAATACGTAAGACCTGATAATTAAGACGTGCAAAATAGCACCGTTTATAAAGGAACCTAATGCGCATTTGCATCTTGACAAATGTAACACATTAGAAAACAGTAATGTTAATGCATTCCAAACGCACGTTGCACAACTAGTTAGTCAGTGCCCAAGTGATCCACTAATTAGCAAACAAAATGAAAAACAACATTTATTAAATGTAAATCTGGCAGGTGAATGTGCTCCTGCCTCCTGGCTTAAATCATTCGATGGAGAAAATCAAGGAAAAGCCCACGCACAACGTATGGGAATGGCTCTGAGGGGGATTATATTACATTTAAAATCTCAAAAAGTAAAGCTGGTTAAAGCACGCCAGACTCACTGCCTGCCAAGTCATTGCACCTGTCGAATCAAGCGTCCAAACACTTTCTGACTCGAGCTGCCAAAATAGCCGGCAGCTTCCCCGGGGCGGTTCTACACATGGACCACGTAGACGGTAACCCTAGGGCGCCCCCTGCAGGGGAGACACCCACTGGAAAATAAGGGTCACTGATTTGAAAATATAATGGAACGGGAACACGAATAAAATAAACTATTCCATAATGCAATGGTTAGATGTTCTTCATGCGAGCACATTGTATATGTCTGTAGCCTACTGTGTAGGGCATGGCGTTGAGTCTTTCCTACAGTAATCAATAACTACATGAACCTAGCTATGCTTACCTAGGGATTTGTAGTTTGGGCAATTTTTGGCAAAAATATTTTGTAGAGGGAAAAATGGAGGGCGGCAATGGAAAGTATCTAGGGTTTAATTGGTTAATACATCATTGTAGCATAGATTAAATATGTAATGCAATATTCTGCTGGTGTTATATGGCTTCCGTCTTTCTGGAAGAGGAGAAAGAAAACATTGTTGTTTCTCACGACTGAGTGGAAACAATCCTGTGATCTCGCTTGATCTTCCTGGATATAGTTTTGTCATAAGTAAGAGATAGACAGAGAGTGAACAATGCAGTAACTCTAGAGCTGCTGCGGCATTCGCAGTAAACGTGACGTGTGTGTGTGTGTGTGTGTGTGTGTGTGTGTGTGTGTGTGTGTGTGTGTGTGTGTGTGTGTGTGTGTGTGTGTGTGCGTGTGTGCGAGCATGTGTGTGTGTGTGTGTGTGTGTGTGTGCGTGTGTGAATGTGTGCATGCGTGCACACGGGCATCCATGTGCGAGTGTGCATGGAAGGATTGCTGTATGTATTCTCTACCTTTATGCGATCTCGAAGGAGTGGATGTAGTGATTTGGGTATTGTATGTAATGCAAAAGAGATTGCATTCTGCATTGTAATAGTTCCCCTGCTCAACACCAGGTGAGAGAGAGTGCACGATGAAATGGAGCACTTTTTCTTCCTCTGAATTCCGCACGTCTCTTGGTTCCTTTTTACCATCCCATGTAGCCATAGATACAATAGATTCATGCAAGCAATAAAATGCAACAGTAGCCCCTCAGCAAAACATTTTCGAATGTTATTTAAATTAGTTTTGTGAGGCATAAATTTAGAGCCATAATTCTCAAGACAAATGTGTTCTTTTGTATTCCTCTTTATGCTTGTCATGACTGTAGGCACATTTTAATGTTAATTGGCTGTCAGACACACAAACACAAGGGTGCACACACACGCACATGCACACACAGATACATGTGCGCGCGCTTCCAATATTGAGCATAAACACAAGCCTGTACTTGACAGATAAAGCCTCTCGCACTGTCATTTGAAGGAAACTTCCAGACAAGCGGAGTCATTGGTTGATTCCATCGGAATTACAATTACAATCCTGTATGTGCCTGCGTTGCTTATCGGCAAGTCTGCAACTTGCTCATTGAGTCCAGAGTGTGCTATGAGCAGCGATAGAGAGAGAGAGAGAGAGAGAGAGAGAGAGAGAGAGAGAGAGAGAGAGGGGTAGAGATAGACAAAAGAGTGAAGGAAGGCGTGTGTGGGAGAAAGAGAAGTGAAGCAGTACAGTAGAAGAATATTTTTGACAGAAGGCTTAATTTTCTCCATAGTGATTTTGTTATTTTAGTATTTTTCTTATTTTATTCATAGTAGAGCTCAGCCATTATAAGCCTGCAGAGCCAAGAGGTCAGGGTGACACCCTGACCTCTTGGCTACTTTCCAATTGGCCCTTTGCACACCTGTGGTGCAGGTGAATAATTAGGGATTGTGCCACAGAGTCGTGTAGTTCTATTTCGTCCCTGCTGACCGCCAGAGGCGGTGCTTTAAGCACTGAATACGTCCCTTCGCGCATGCGCAGTCGAGTATTTTATACCAACAATGTCGGTTGACCCCGTGATGACCCGGAGTCGTCTATAACTTCCGGCAGTCATCCGGGGCTCAGTCCCTAATTTCTTCTCGCTTGCGCAAGTTGTACATAGCACAGAGTTCTACAGCAGAATTAAACTGCACGATAACAGAACTATTGCTTTGCTACTACTAAGTCGCCGGTAGTCCCGCGACCATTGTTGGTCGGAGCTGTGACGCGTGCGTTCGCCCTCCAGGGACTGCGACTTAATACTACTATTATTGTATCGTTTTCGAGTGGAGCTGGGCTTCACATCGTCTTCTTTCCCCGTGGGAACAAGGTAAGCAGACAACCCCTGTTCGCATAGGCTGCGTGCGCGCTGCTTCCCTGCAACACACACGGTTGCGTGCTACAAACGGCGACCTGAGCGTCCCGTTTTAGCACCCGTCAAAGATGAACGGATAGCTCGTTCTCTTTGACAGCTTACGCTGTCTTGTTTTCCCACGAAGGCTGCGCCGCAGTGCTGGTGACGGCAAGCGTTAGCACTACCCGCTCCCAGCACGTGAGTCGACGCTAGTATTATTTGTTTACTACTTACCTATACTACTTATACTTATACTACTTATACTTATAAGTGTACTTATCTACTGCTATATTACTCTGCCTCTCTGAGCGAGTCTTTGCTGGCACTGGCCAGCTATATAGCACCGCCGCGTGCTACAAACGGTGACCTGAGCGTCCCGTTTAGCACCCGTCAAAGTTGAACGGATAGCTCGTTCTCTTTGACAGCTTACGCTGTCTTGTTTTCCCACGAAGGCTGCGCCGCAGTGCTGGTGACGGCAAGCGTTAGCGCTACCCGCTTCCAGCACGTGAGTCGACGCTATTATTATTTGCTTACTACTTATACTTATACTACTTATACTTATACTTATACTACTTATAAGTGTACTTATTTACTGCTATATTACTCTGCCTCTCTGAATGAGTCTTTGCTGGCACTGGCCAGCTATATAGCACCACCGCGAGGTTACGTCAGTAACCCCGGTTATATGAATTGGCTTGACTGATTTAGTCACTTGTTCTCAAATAGTGTACTTTAATTTCGGCACAGAGCCATTGCCACTTTATAGGTTGGTTTTTCTGAAATTATATATATATAACTATATCATTATATATATATCATATATACTGGTCTCTGCTAGAGCACCCCTTACCTGGCATAGGCGGCGTGCGCGCCCCCTCCCTCCAGCTAAGCGGCCCTTAGCAGCTACAGTAGCCTCTACTGGCACAGGCAGCGTCCGCGCTCCCTTCCTACCAGTTTACGGCTCCACCCCTAGCGACCACTAGCGTCCGCGCTCTGGGCTACATCTGCGGGTTTCCAATGGACGAACCCCGCCACCACCTGTGCACCTCCTGCCAGGCTCCTCTGCGGCCAGAGGATGGGCATGACCTCTGCCCTGGGTGCCTTGGCCCCCAACATCTGAGGGAGGCACTCGGTGACAACCCATGCATGAACTGCACCATCATGCCCCGGGAGGTGAGGACCAGTAGTTCCGTGACGGCGTGACCGCCAGTCGGAGTAGCGTTGTTCGCCCTCCAGGGACTGCGACTATGGGTTTTTTATCTCCTCGATGAGTGGAGTTTATTTCGCGGATTCACGTGGACGCAGGAGCGTCCAATCTCTCTCGCCGGTAATGAAGGCTAACAAAACCCTCCCCGGACAGAAGGTACGTTATCGTTTAAAGCGGCGCTATCCCCGCTAAACAGACGTTCATATGATATCATATACTTATCATGGCATAACCTCCTGTGTGTGGGTAAAGGCTGCGTTCGCGCCGCCTCCCTGCTCTGCATACGAGGTCTGTTCGACTGTGAACGCTAGCGCTTATTATAAGCGACTATAAGACTTGCCGAAGGATAAGAACACTGTCATATTACCTTCGTTTGTTAAACACGCTACTTTTTAAGCTTTGTTTAGCCCCTGCTGGTGATGGCAAGAGCCTTGCTGGCCAAAGCCATATACCGATATTGGCAGCATTCAAGCTTAACTGCTTTTGCGAATAGCTGTATTGTTGTTGTTGTTATCAGCCCGGTACAGGAGCAGCTTCCTGCGTCCTCCCAGGGTATTGATGTTGCTACCAGTATAGTTTGTAGCAAAATAGTATTAACAGCTACTGGTGTACATAGCCTGTCTGGTTGTTAACCCAGCTGGCCCCCAGTAGTGGGCCTAGCTGAAGCTGCTACCAGTATGCCTGGAGCTCAAAGCTCCATTAACAGTTTTTTGCATATACAGTGGGTGCAACCTGGTTTGTTCCCACAGGTCGGATTAGTGCCCCTGGGTACCTGTAGGTCCTATTAGCCCAGCTGGTCCCCAGCACAGAGTATCTGGCGCTGCTGACAGCGTAGCTCACAGCTGCTACCAGTAGCTTAAAGTTAAAGCTGTTTATGAACAGGCTATAGCTTGTCTTGTTTTTAGTAGCCTAGCTGGTCTCCAGCATAGCTCTCTAACTGGCGCTGCTACCTGTAGTTGTAGCCCAAGCGCTTATTATACTATTGAAGATAAAAAGCTATCTGTATATAGCTTGCCTTACTGTTTGTTGGCCCAGCTGGTACAGGGCAGGCAGCGTATGCGCTCCGCTCCTCCAGCATACGGCCAGCTTGATGTTACTTACTACTAATCGTTTGTTAGCTCAAGCATTTATTAACAGCTATTGGTGTATAGCTTGTTATGTTCATTAGCTGCAGCTGATACAGGCAGCGTACGCGCTCCCTTCCTTCAGCAGGTGGCCCCTATCGGTGGAGCTATCGGTTGTAGCCTTTTCTCCAAAACTAGCTTGTGTCGGTTTATTTAACCGAACCTGGCTGGGGTAGGCAGCGGTAGCGCTCCCTCCTCCCAGCATGAATGCGTAGTAGTGCACACGTGACTAGTGTATTGGAAGTGTCTTTTGTTTCGCTCTGGACTAGCAAACATAAATAATAATGCACTGGAGTTTGGATAAGCGTCATAGTGCCGTGATAAACGGTCACATAGGAAACACTACAGCTGCTACATAGCAGCGTCCAAACCTTGACTGAAGGCTACTTTATTATCATAAATTATAAGTAAGCCTCCGCCGGGGGTACAGGTAGCGTAAAGCTCCCCTCCCCCACCGCGACCATGCAGGTCGCACAGTCTATCTAACAGCAACGTTGTGTGCTGTTTCTATGATGCACTTTACATCTGGTTGAATCTCAAAGTGCTGCAATGAGCATTTGCATAAACGTAAATGCATATTCACATGCTGCGGCAGGTATAGCAGCATTCAGTTTTTCGATTAAGTCATTATATGCCGATCTAAGTTAAAGCCTCTGCTGGCACAGGCAGCGTACGCGCCCCCTCCCTGCAGCATATGGCCAACACCTAGCAAACCAGTAGCGTCCGCGCCCTGGGCTAGTTGGGACTGGTGTGCACCGGCCGGTCCAAAGGAACCGGTGCCACCACAACGGAGAGCACCCACTTTCGTACCTCGAAAGCCTCTGCTGGTACAGACAGCGTATGCGCTCCCTCAAGCATATGGCCAACACCTAGCAACCAGTAGCGTCCGCGCCCTGGGCTAGTTGGGACTTGTGTGCACCGGCCGGTCCAGAGTAACCGGTGCCACCACAATGGAGAGCTCCCACTTTTGTACCTCGTGTGAAGCTCTCCTTCAGCCGTGAGCCGACCTTGGTCCTGCCCCGTGTGCCAGGAGGAAAAGGTCTGACCGCTGACTACAGCAGATCCGAGAGGGCTCAGCTATCTGCAGAGTTGGCCCGCATGAGGGCCATGCTCACTTCAGATAACACCTAGGCACCTCGGAGGGTGCCGAAGCGCCTACCTCTCCGATGCCACAACTGACTCGAGGTTGATGTGCTCTCCCCGACAGCTTAAGCTACGCACTTCCATGACTATGAGGAAGATGCAGAAGGCGGTGCCTCCCAGGCATCAGAGCCGGCCTCCCACTTCTCAGCTCATGCGCATAGCCGTGGAACGCATACTAAAGCAGGCAGTCGGCTCCTCCAAGCGCCTTCTTCTTGCTGTCTTCGCCGTCCCCCACGCCTGTACCTGAGACAGCTACAGGCCTGCCGGGCGAACGATCAGGGCCCTCTCCCATCTCTATACCGATGGTGAAATCCTGGCAGCCCTGCCCTGATTGGGAAAAGTGTCCTGAGACAACCCGTTGCGACGTGACACTTTAATAGATTTGAACGCACAAGGCGATAAGGGCTGGCCTGGGTTACATGCCAGCCACCAAGCCTGTCATTGCATCCCTCATTGTGTTCCCCAACGAGGCCCGGCGGCAGAAAGCTAGGTGACCTCGACCCCAGTGCAGGAGCACAGACAACCTGCTCACTGGGGCCTCCCGTTCACACTTAATAGTGGCAACGTTAATACTGGAGGCTGCAGCTTGCAGGCCTACGACACATCCCGCCTCCCAAAGGGCCGAGCTCCAACATTGATGAAATCATCTTGACTGCCCTCGGAGCTCGCGTATCACCGCCGGCCCACACTAGAGGCCAGCGTGTTCCCTGGCGTCCCACGCAGGGACCTGACTGTGACTGTGACTTTCCGGGCTGTGCAGTGCCTTCTGACGCCAGCCCCCCATATCCGGCGGGTCAAAATGGCCATTATCAGCAACATGACGAGAGCCCTACTATCAGACCAGGAGTGATGTGTCCTCCTGCCCAAGGGCGCAACAGAGGCTGTATATCCTCAGTCACACTAAGGGAAGTCCGATCTACATACTTCCTCGTGACGCAAGACAGACGGGTGTCGACATGTCTTGAATCTGATGGGACCCAACAGGGTTATGAAGTTTATGCCAGTCTACTGGGCCGAACACGGCAATGTGCTGGAGCGGCAAGTGGTGCGCTCCGCTCTATAGCACACATTCTCATACTCATGGGACCTTAACCGGGTACTGGACGCCCTGTGCGGGCCTACCTTCGAACCCTTGGCACAGGCAGAGCTGAAGTGGGTGTCATGCAAGACAGCCCTTCTCCTGGCCATTACATCGGCAAAGCGCGTCAGTGAACTGCACGCTCTGTCAGTCAGCGAATCATGTCTGAGGTGGAACGCAGACGGCTCGGGGGTCACGCTGTGGCCAAACATAGCATTCCTCCCGAAGGTGCTGTCGCAGGCTCACCTCAACCGGCCTATCAGGCTGGCTCGATTCAACCCCCCACCTGGGGAGCTGACAGACAAACTGGAGCTGTTGTGCCCAGTCTGGGCCCTGAGAGCCTACATTGAAGCTACTGCACGCATCAGGCGAGCAGAGCAGCTGTTCTTTTGCCATAGTGGTGTGAACAAAGGCGGCGCTCTCTCCAAGCAGCGCCTGTCCCACTGGATTGTAGACACAATCAGCCACGCCTATGAGGCAAGTAACCTCCCCGTACCATCAGGGGTACGGTGCCACTCTACAAGGAGCATTTCCACATCATGGGCTGCCATGAGAGGGGTGCCCTTGGAGGACATTTGTGCCGCCGCCTCATGGGCTTCGGCAGGCACTTTCTCAAGGTACTACAGGGTGAATGTTGCCACTCCCCACCCAGTGGACGTGGCCCTCTTCCCCGAATCCTCCGGTTCTACCCTTTGAGGTCTGTAATCGGGATTCCTCGTGACTTGGCTGGTATAAGTCATTCAGTGCTTAAAGCACCGCCTCTGGCGGTCAGCAGGGACGAAATAGAACGATAGTTACGTATGTAACTACGGTTCTATGAGTCCTGAATGACCGCCAGAGGCACTCTTGTCACTCAGAATCCTCGTGTTCTCGCGAGAAGATTCTGTAGGGACTGAGCCCCGGATGACTGCCGGAAGTTATAGACGACTCCGGGTCACCACGGGGTCAACCGACATTGTTGGTATAAAATACTCGACTGCGCATGCGCGAAGGGACGTATTCAGTGCTTAAAGCACCGCCTCTGGCGGTCATTCAGGACTCATAGAACCGTAGTTACATACGTAACTATCGTTTTAACGACACCCTGAGGGTGTTGGAAAGTAGCCAATATGCAGGCACGCACGCATATGCGTGCGCGCGCACAGACACAGACACACACGTGTACGCACGCACGCACGCATGCACATGCACACTCCCAGCTTAGAGGCCAAGGAAAAACCTTTGCCCTGCATTTTTCACAATCGCCTCCACCTATTGCATCATGGACACCTGCCGATACGATTGTGACAGAATAAAGAAGTTGTTGACCTTAAAGAAACGGCTCCTTTTTGAGGAGGATATCTATTATCCAGAGGATCATGTGGGGATCAACCTGGAGATCTTTCAGCTTAGAGCAGGATGTGAGGCTGCATGCCGTTGAAAGCCGAGGAAAGGTCCCCAAATAGTCATTGTGTCATAGTGTAATTACTTTAAAAAGAGGAAAATATCAACAATAGCCTATCAAAGAGCTCACAACACAACGTGTGTGTGTGTGTGTGTGTGTGTGTGTGTGTGTGTGTGTGTGTGTGTGTGAGATGCGGCTTGGCCTGTTGTAGCGCCACCATGAGGCTGATTTGAAAATTGTCAAGTGGCATTTCTTCCTCAGCCTAGTGGGAATATGCATGCACAGTTTCACTGCAATCGGACGCTGCGTTGACTAGTTATGGCAATTTGTACAAAACGGGTACAAAGCGGGCTACGCGTCTTGATCACATGACTATGGAGAGCATGTGTACCGATTTGCGTGAAATTTGGATAAAATCTGTACGAGTAATAATAAAAAAAATTGTTTTACATATGTCGGCCTCCTGGTGGCGCTATAAAGAGCAAAATTCCAGGCAAAGGTTTTTCCTTGGCCTCTAGGGAGTTGGCATACAAAGTTATCCACAGATCCGTGCAGTTAGAGGTAAAAACACTTTTCGGCGAGTTATAGCGCCACCATGAAGCTGAGTTGAAAATATTCACGTGGCATTTCTTCCTCGGCCTAGTGGGAATGTGCGTGCACAATTTCACAGAAATCACACGATGTGTTCATGATTTGCAGCATTTTGTTTGAAACTGAGCAACTTTGGAAACCAATCTTAGCCAATCAGGATGGAGTCTGAGAAATCTGAAAGACCTGTTTCATTGAATGGCTCTAGAGAGACTGTGTACCAATTTGCGTGATGTTTGGACAAAATCTGTAGTTGTACTGTCCAAAAACTTGTTTTGCACAAAGCGGCATCCTGGTGGCGCTATAACAGGCCGTTCTGGAAATTCTGGGGCAGAGGTTAGAATAGAATAGCTGTTCACAGACGGAGAATAGCTGTTCACAGACGGACGGACGGACAGACGGACGGACACACACACACACACACACACACACACAAGTACGGACGGACGGACGGACGGACGGAGTGCAAAACATACTCTCTCCCCATGCCTTCGGCCTGGTGGAGACAAAAATTTACCTGAGGGGGCTTTGGAATAGCGGAGCTGGTGTTACATAACATGACAAACTCACTTGGAGGGGAGATGGACATAGTTTTTGTAACTTTTTAATGCTAAGTTTGTGCTCAACAGTCTCGAAAAAAAGTATTCCATTGTGGCTTAACAGGTCATTTTTTATGTCAATCAATCCATCAATCAATCAATCAATAAATCAAGTCACCTTACTTCAAGTGTCAAATGCCAAATTATTCTTATTTTTGTTTTAAATCATATACTTATAGGTATGTCATGTGATCTAACTGGACAGCATTTGTGATCTATAGATCGCAATCTTTGGGAACCCCTGATCTAAGGGTTCTGGTTGGAATGTATGGGTCAAGCATGTCAGAAACATAGGAAGGAGATAAGCCATTTATAGATTTAAAGACAATGAGAAGTACTTTAAAATCTATATATTTTTTTAGCTGGGAGCCAGTGAAGAAAAGATAAAACAGCAGCAAAAACTTGAGACCTATTGTTTTAGATGCCAACGCTACTGTGTGTTGTACTGGATTTGGCGCACTTATGAAATATTTCTGTAATACTGCGTAGTCTGTGCATGACTGGGCTGTCTGGGCTCTACACATTTTTTGTTTTGTGTTTTCATTTTTTCGTTTTTTTTAACCTCTCAATAAATCCCACTGTTAAATATATTGTCTTATTAATACTATTTTGGATTTATATAGGCTTTTATAAGATTTAGATGTTATTAATAATGGTGTTAAGCTCCATTATTAATCCTTCCCAGGGACGTGTTGTGACCTTAACTCTTATTTCACTGATAGTCTATGCAATGTCGCCCCATAGGATCTATTTTTAATCTTAAACTAGAGTCAGCTCTTGATATAGTGGCTCCTTTGAAAACAAAAAAGAAACATAACACCAGAGTAACACCCTGGATAAATGAGCTTTCACGCTCACTGAAGCAAGAATGTCGTAGAGCTGAGCGAGCTTGGAGAAAAAACAAACTCACCATCCACCTAGAGATTCTTAAAAAGTCAACAGTCGCCTATAACAAAGCCTTGCGTCTAGCAAGGCAGGCATATTTCTCTGGCATTATAAATGAGAACAAGAAAAATGCCAGAGTCCTATTCTCTACCATTGATCGACTTTTAACCCCCCCCCCCCCCCCCCCCCCCCCCCAGTCCTACAAGCAGTCATTCCCGGCCTCTAAAGCTAAATGTAATGAGTTTGCATGCTTTTTTGACAACAACATTTTTAACATTAGAGCTGATATTATGAATGGTGCTGCTGCTAGCGCAAACCTTCAAACAGCAGCTAATGGTCCCAGGGTAGATCTCTCCAGGGGGAGCCTATTATCGTTCTGCGCAATTGAGGAAGACGAACTCCGCAAAACTATACCCAGATGACATCATCCTCCTGTTCATTAGATACAATTCCCACCACCTTTATCAAAAAAGTCTTAGACAGTGTGATTGGAGATATCCTAAAAATTGTAAACAGCTCTCTACAATCAGGCGTCTTCCCAGACTCACTGAAGACTGCTGTAGTTAAGCCCCTTCTCAAGAAACACAATCTTGATCCCTCTGTTTTGGGTAACTATCGACCCATTTCAAATCTACCCTTTCTGGGCAAGGTTTTAGAAAAATGCATCTTTCATCAATTGGATGTGTTTCTACAGAACAATAATGTGCACAACAAATTCCAATCTGGCTTTAGGAAAGGTCACAGCACAGAAACAGCACTTGTAAAAGTAATGAATGATCTTAGGGTGTCTGCTGACAAGAAACATGTATCCGTTCTCTTACTTCTAGATCTAACGGCTGCATTTGACACGATTGATCACTCACTTTTAATACAGCGTCTGGAGCACTGGATAGGCCTGTCTGGTACGGCCCTGTCCTGGTTTTCCTCCTACCTATCAAACAGAAGTTACTTTGTCAATCTAGCCGAGTTTGACTCAGACAAACACGACATCAGTTCTGGTATTCCACAGGGCTCGATTCTTGGCCCTCTGCTTTTCTCCTTGTACATACTGCCATTGGGCGAACTCATTGCCAATCACGGAGTCAATTTTCATTTCTATGCTGATGATACCCAATTATATCTATCTGTGGCTCCAGATGATCCCTGTGCTTTAGACCCGCTGCTTACCTGTCTGTCTAGCATCAAATGTTGGATGAGTGAGAACTTTCTCAAGCTAAATGAGGACAAGACAGAAGTTCTCATAATCGGTTCTAGTGAGCAGAAAGAATCAATATTAAGCAGACTTGGCAACCTGACTGTAGACAGTAACAGTACAGTAAAGAACCTGGGGGTTATTATTGATTCCGAATTGAATTTTAATTCACACATTAATCATGTTACCAAGATTGCCTTTTTTCACCTTAGAAATATTGCACGAATCAGAGCATGTGTCCTTGGACGATGCAAAAACGCTAATCCACGCCTTTGTTTTTTCTCGGCTTGATTACTGCAATGCACTTTTTTCAGGACTGCCTAAGAAATCAACTGACAGATTACAACTTGTCCAAAATGCAGCAGCCAGAGTTTTAACTAGAACTAAGATGAGAGAACATATTACTCCAGTTTTGGCATCACTGCACTGGCTTCCGGTTGTTTTTAGGATTGATTTTAAAATTATTTTACTTGTCTATAAAGCTCTCAATGGTCTCGCACCTTCCTACCTACATGACTGCCTGCCTAAATATGTCCCAAACCGCCCGCTAAGGTCTTCCACTGCTGGCCTGCTCGCTTTGCCTAAAAAAATGGCAACTAAAAAATACGGGGAAGCAGCTTTTTGCTTCTACGGGCCATCGGTATGGAACAAGCTCCCACTGTACCTTCGTCAGGCAGCCTCTGTAGACATTTTTAAAGCTCAGCTCAAGACCCACTTCTACAACATTGCTTTTAAGTGATCTTATATATATTTTTTGTTATTCATGTCCTCACTGTATTGCATTACTGCTTGTTTTTTAATGTCGTTGCCTTGCTTTTCTTTTATTCTCCATTGTTCTGTAAAGCACTTTGAGCTGCATTTGATGTCATGAAAGGTGCTATACAAATAAAGTTGTATTATTATTATTATTATTATTTATGAATTGCAGCCTGGTTAAAAGCACTCAGAGGTTCGGAGCTCGAAGGGTTTATTTGTATTAATTAGAAACGAATGGTTCGGATGTTCGCTCGAATATTCCTGCCGAAGTTTGAGTCCCAAAAACATGGCTAGGATACAGCCTTAGTGCACAAATCCGCCTGGGTGACGGCAGACTGCTGGGCGAGCTCTGTTGCTTCGGCATGGGGGGGGGGTCAGATCAACATATGGAATGAATTCTGTACTGGCCATATATGGAGTGTGTCTTGAATGTACAGGGTTTGATGAGGTCAGATCAACATATGGAATGTCAGAACAGGTCAGCTCCATATATGGAGATCTAAGGGTGGCAGCGTCTTGAGTGTACAGGGTTTGATGAGGGCCCATGTAAGTTTTGGGCTTATTGAGAACTGCCGGGCGCGGCTGCACTAATAACTTTGGGGGCGGGCCCGTCTAGGGTTTGAATGGACAGGTAGCCTATCAGTCAAAAGGGAGACAGACATCAAAGAGGAAGGACGGGTGGCGTGGGATCAACATGTCTGAACAGGTCAGCACCATATATAGAGATGGAGTGACGATGTCACGAGGCGTGCCCATACATGTATATGGAGGTGTGATGTGACACACGTAAATGCAGGTTTTCATAGTAAATACGACCTACAGTCGCAACTAATACAAAATGTTTCCACAACCGAATACATCTGATGACTAACAATGTTCGCTCTGTCCCGGCGGGGTCCGCGCAGCTGCAACATACAGCACGAGGAGTTAATTTAGAAGAAGAAGAAAAGAGATATTTGGCACTGGAGGAGCTCTCTGTCCATTTATATTCCTGCTGCTCAGGGAGGGAAAAAACTAAACTAAACAAAACAGTCTATTAAAAGAAACCTGCATTGATTATGCTATTAGCTGAGACCAGGATTCCCATTAGGTGCTGCTGGGCTGCTCTGTACAGTTAGATAGGGAAAGACTATTACTCCATTGCTCTGTCAATTTTGTGCGTGCGTGCGTGCGTGCGTGCGTGCGTGCGTACCACCAGGGGGGCAGTCAGACAGATATTCTGTGAAGCCACTAAGGAAATCGGGACATCCTGAAAGTTCATATAATGGCCTGTTGTGGCGCTGTCATTGGGCCCCAAAAAAACCCATATCCCCATAGAGGTCCATGTATTTGGGCCCAACTTCACCTAGACTGTATTACCTTAATAAACATGGTCATGAATACTTTCTGCTTCCAGTCACTAGTTTAAAGTCTTATTTCTCATGTCATAATATTGTTTTTGGAAAATTATGGTCCCATTTATTAAAAAAATTACCATAAAGCCGCATATGTTCTGAGGGGCGTGGCTACCGTTACAGGTGTGAGTCGGGCCTTCCTCTTCATCTACTCTGTACGTGTGTATTCAGTGGTGTGAAGTATCTAAGTTAATTTACTACTTTGAGGAATTTGTTCTTTACTTGAGTATTTCTAATGCAACACATTGTGAGCTTGTAGATCTGCTATTTTCAAAAGATTGTTTTATATATTTGAAAACTTAAAACGGGACATTATCTATGCATAATGAGTTTTTTCTTTAAGTACATTTTGTTACCAATTATTTTGTACTTTTACTCAAGTACATTTTGAATAGCTGGACTATTACTTGTAGTATTTCAGTATTGATACTTTTACTTAAGTAAAACATTTGAGTACTTTTTCCACCACTGTGTATATTACAGTATGTGCCCGTTTCCCTATTTCTGTGATCCATGACTTATAGGCCTATTTAGTTGTGCGCCAGAGTTGTGCACGTGTGGTTTGAGCTTGTAGATCGGCTTTTTCTTTATGCATGCCACCCACGCTCAACTGTGTGCCGTTAAGTATTACCCAGGCATCATCCTCTCGGTTTGAAAGTGCTACTCAAAGTGCATTAAGTACATTAACCGCATGGTAACAGCTGCTGGTTGTACACTGTTATACACATAAACTATGCTGTAATTAGCCAGCATATCTACACCCTGTGGTTATTGCAATTAGGGGGTGATCGCACATAAAGAAAGTAGATAACTTATTTAGAGGAGAATGGGTCCTCTATTTAAATCTCTGCTCCCTCGCTCCTGTTGTCAGACATAATCATGCGATTAACAATGGGAATTAAGATTCAAGGAGTAGTACAGAGAAAATCTGAAGTGTGTTTTAATTGTGTTAATTAGGCAATATTCTTGCCTCCTATGTTTAAGATTGTAGCCATAGCTTTGAGGGTGTCGCGTGTGTTAACTAACTTCATTCTATTATTGCACAAATTTGAATATTAAAAGAAAAAGGTACAACATATGGTGACATTTATTTGTCATTAGCATTCAAACCAAGAGGGGCCTGTACTTGCACTTCAACTAATTAAACAGCCATACTATTTTCTCCATTATTGGGTGTTAAGGCCCGGGGAGTGGAAATTGTGTCACTCATTGAGTCGTTGCCAAGTTGTAGAACAACAGTAGAAATTAATGTGCTGCCGTGGGGGATCCAGGTTTGTATCCTGCATGGCTAGGAGGTGAATCTCACAGATTGCAGCTTTAAGTTTGTCTAGAAAGTGATTGAGGTCATGGATATAACTTTGGTTCCAAGTAAAATTATTAGAAATGGGAAATAATCCAGTAAAGTACAAAAACCTCAAAATTGTCTTCTGTAGATAACCAGACCATGATGTCTCATTGTCTTCTCTAGATAACAGACCATGATGTCTCATTGTCTTCTCTAGATAACAGACCCTGATGTCTCATTGTCTTCTGTAGATAACAGACCATGATGTCTCATTGTCTACTCTAGATAACAGACCCTGATGTCTCATTGTCTTCTGTAGATAACCAGACCATGATGTATCATTGTCTTCTCTAGATAACCAGACCATGATGTCCCATTGTCTTCTCTAGATAACAGACCCTGATGTCTCATTGTCTTCTGTAGATAACAGACCATGATGTCTCATTGTCTTCTGTAGATAACCAGACCATGATGTCTCATTGTCTTCTCTAGATAACAGACCCTGATGTCTCATTGTCTTCTCTAGATAACCAGACCATGATGTCCCATTGTCTTCTCTAGATAACAGACCATGATGTCTCATTGTCTTCTCTAGATAACAGACCCTGATGTCTCATTGTCTTCTGTAGATAACAGACCATGATGTCTCATTGTCTTCTGTAGATAACCAGACCATGATGTCTCATTGTCTTCTCTAGATAACCAGACCATGATGTCCCATTGTCTTCTCTAGATAACAGACCATGATGTCTCATTGTCTTCTCTAGATAACAGACCCTGATGTCTCATTGTCTTCTGTAGATAACAGACCATGATGTCTCATTGTCTTCTGTAGATAACCAGACCATGATGTCCCATTGTCTTCTCTAGATAACAGACCATGATGTCTCATTGTCTTCTCTAGATAACAGACCCTGATGTCTCATTGTCTTCTCTAGATAACCAGACCATGATGTCCCACTCAGTGGTCAGTATCCGTATCCTGGATGTGAATGACAATCCTCCAGAACTGGCAACGCCATATGAAGCTTCCATCTGTGAAGACGCCAAGCCTGGTCAGGTAGGCTTTTCAAAATGGTCCGGAAACAGAATCACGATCGCTTTGTGAGCTCTTTGCCCTAGCCTTTGGTTCCTGTATGTCAAAGATTCAAGGACTGAATAAGAGTAAAATTGTTTGATTTGGATTCCTCAGCACATCCTTGTAGTTGCAATAGTAAAACTACAGTAAATATAATAATAATATAATAACATAGTCAAAGTGAGGTAGGCAGTAGGCACTATATTTTTAGCCATGTTTGATATACTTTGTTTTGTCACATTAACTCGGGTCAGCGTCATTATTCTGATGGCACGTTGGTCCGACTCGCCCCATTACTAAGCAGCTCAACAGTGCCACTTTAGGTCACCGAGCGGTATTGCAGTATTCAAGCCGACATACAGAGACATACACTTATACGGACACACATAGCTGTTCATTGGAGTGGTTAGGCACGGCAAAAAAATTATAATAGCAGTTCTAGATCGTCAAATCTTTCACACATTCGTGTGACACTGTAATATGACAAACATACAACATTGAAACATGGAAATACATGGTTTGTGCCGAAATAGGAAAGTCTGTTTCTGGTGAAGATAACACGTCTATGGTATGTATCCACCTCTGATAAATCATTTCAGACGTTGTACTTCCACCAGGGTCTTGCCAGGTACTGGTGTTTGTAGAGCAATCACCTTGTCATTGATATTCCTTTTTCTTTTGTTTTCTTCCTACTACGACAGCCAATCACCATGCCTCGCCTCGCTTGTCTGAACTGTTTCATTATGGCATGCTGCTGGTTTGGCTCTTTTTTCAATTGGACAGCATGATCTATCTGACACTTTGTTCCAGAGGCAATTTAGAAACTCTGCCGTTGGGTGCAGGAAGGCACAATTTTCCAAAGTGTACTGGTGCCAGCAGTGGTGTAAAATTACTAAGTACATTTACTTAAGTACTGCAGTTAAGTACAATTTTGAGGTATTTCTTTAGGCTACTTCACTGGAGTATTTCCAATTTATAATACTTTTACTTCTAATCCACTACATCTCAGATCCAACTAGATAAAGTGCCAATCGGCACAGGTCTCCACCAGGGCAGGTCAGGTTGTGGCCTCATGTTGGCGCTGTGTGTATATAATTTCATGGAAATTGCACAATGTGTTTGTGATTTGTGGCATTATTTCTAAACGGCCCAATCATGTGAGCGTTGGAAGCCAATCTTAGCCAATCAGGATGGAAGATGGGAAATGGTGCCGCTCCATGTTGATCACATGACTATGGAGATAGTGTATACCGAATTGTGTGATGTATGGATAAAATGTGTACGAGTAATTTACAGAAATGTGTTTTGCCTAAATCGGCCTCATGGTGGCGCTATAACAGGCCGATGAGGAATATTTGGGGCAGCGGTTTGTCGTTGGCATCCAGGGAGTGTGTGTACAAAGTTTGGCATGGATCGGGCCAACGGTGCCGGAGATTAGCTGATAACGGACGTGTGTTTTGCCTAAATCGGCCTCATGGTGGCGCTATAACAGGCCGTTGTGGAATATTTGGGGCAGAGGTTCGTCGTTGGCATCCAGGGAGTGTGTGTGCAAAGTTTGGCATGGATCGGGCCAACGGTGCCGGAGATTAGCTGATAACGGATGTGTGTTTTGCCTAAATCGGCCTCATGGTGGCGCTATAACAGGCCGTTGTGGAATATTTGGGGCAGAGGTTCGTCGTTGGCGTCCAGGGAGTGTGTGTGCAAAGTTTGGCATGGATCGGGCCAACGGTGCCGGAGATTAGCTGATAACGGACGGACGGACGGACACACACACACACACACACACACACACACACACACACACACACGTGTGTCTCTCCCTCCATGCCTTCGGCCTGGTGGAGACAAATATTGTAGTTCACACTTGTAAAAGAGACTCAATGTGTTTTTACTGGTTAAATAAAGGTTAAATAAATAAAATAAAATTTTGATTTTGATTATTATTATTACCCGTATTATTATTATTATTATTATTATTATTATTATTATTATTATTACAAAACATGCATTAGCCACTTCAGCCCTATATACATTTTGCCCATTTGAAAATAGCCAATCTACAAGCTCACAATGCATTTGTATACATTTGAAAACATGAAACGGACATTCTGCATAATAAGTACTTTTGGTACAGTACTATTAGGTTCATTTTGGTGCCAATACTTTTGTACTTTTACTACGTTTTAAATTCCGGACCTTTATTTTTACTATTTCTAATATATTACAGTATTGATAAATAAACATGTGAGTACCTTTTCCACAACTGGGTGCCAGAAAGTGGTTCCCTGCTGTTTTTCACCCCAAACAGGAAGATTTATTCTGTGTTTCTTGATGCAAGATGCAGATTGAAAGTGAGATGGGTGAATACTTCACCGATTTCAATGTTGGATTTCTGTATAAATCAACAATATGGTTGGTTTAAATAAATAAGGCTTCGGGGGATCTCGGTTTCCTGCGTAGGTCAGAGTGTTACGCCTTCCAAAGCTGTTGCTGCGTGCTAGTTCACAAGGGGATCGTAACACATCGTTAAATATTGAATCTCTTACATACGGTACTACATTGTACAGTACATGATCTATCTGCGAAGGATGCACAAAATTTTGAATAATTTCAGAGTCAGTTCATTATAAATACATGACTTGAAAGCTCTATCTCATAACGTTTGGTTTATTTGGTCAATACAGAACAGTGCATGTGTAGTTTAATTGTTTAGTAGCCATATACCTCCTGCGTCCTCCCAACAATCACCTTTAGAAATGGACAGAGTCATTAACGGTATTTAACAGACCCGAGGCTCAGTTGGACCCAATTAACATTTGCAGAGCAGAGGAATAATTAAAAAAGCAAGGCATTAAAGCGGGGCCCTCCATGCTGGAAGCTACATTTACATGTGTAATGAGGCTTAGGCCTCCCACTGCGTATAGCCTCTCTGTGCCTTCGCAACCCCACCACCTGGCTCTGCACCCCCCCCCCCCCCCCCAAATATGAACATTGTCTGGTCTGATCTCCCACACACCACATTGACCTTCAACTCCTAATCATACAGAGACAATTAGTCTTCCGGCCAAAAAAATTAAGGAAAAAATGGTTCCTTGTCGTGCTCGCGGCATTGAAAATGAAGAAAGGTTTGCTAATGTTCTCATCAGAGAGGAATGCACTTAAATATTTCACAGAGTAATTATGGGCCAGAGGGAGAATGATCTGCACACCTGGAGGGACACACCTGTCTGTCTGTCTGTCTGAGCAGCATGTCTGTCTGTCGTAAAATTGGTTTTGCACTTAGTGTCTCAGTCCTGTGGTCTTTCACTCTCTAACCCTGTGTTTTTCCTTTTAATATATATTCCGGGGAGTTCTGTCAGACTTGACTGCTGAGATTGAAAATGTGTTAGCCTGGGGTCAGAGACTTTCCAGCGATCATTCTCACCCCTGAGGGAATACAACCGACTGAGCCTTTGAGAAAACGCCTTATCTTCCATCTTGTTTTTTTATTTTTTTATTTCTTATGATATAACAAAACATAAGCTAAAAATAATAATGAAAAATGAGGCGTATGTTTTAGAATGTAATAATGTTTTAGACCAGGGATTTGCCTTGTGCAGGTGTCTGTCTTTAATGCACCAGAGCTATGTACAGTGGTAGTTTATTGTTTCTCGCTCTGTTTTCGTGGCAGGGATAGGGTTTTATTTGTATTGATCGAGGTCTAGCCCTCAGGGAAAAATGAATCACTGAATCAATCCATTAATTAATTACTCCAGCCATATACTGTATATGGGTGAAAACAAACCTCCCTCGTAGAGAGCGACTGGCAGCAATTAAGTCATAACTCACTCACTCGATTTGCCACTCACCTTATGCATGCACATACCCTCAATCTTTGATTTGAACCAGGCTTTAATCTGCCAGTAATCTGCCCAATATACTGCAGAAATATCTTCACCAAGCAGATGCCACTTTGCTTGGGAGAAATTATCTTCTTGGCAAAATGATCTCGTCTCATCGTATCTCAAAGCAGAAGCATGAATGGCTGATGAATCTCTGTTGTCCATTAGAAATCTCCAGATGAAGAGGACCGTCTCTTACCGTCGGTACATCTGACACTATCTGAGGGCTTTTAGATCTGTGCCAGGTTGAAGCTATCTGTTTGATGAGCATGTGGATGAAATCTATCAATTAACATGATGATGTTGTCTTGGCTTGTCTGTCTATTACAGTAGCTATATTCACACGGCTGCCATCTTGCCAGCAAGGTGATACCTACAGTAGGTGACACTTCCCAAAGAGAGCCCATTCATCCAAACAGAAAAGTCCTCTCTAATTATATTAAACGACGTCAAAATCACCAACATTGCAGCTGTAGGGAAAGCTTGAATTATCCTCTTTCAATCTGTAAAGTTTTTGTTTAATACAAATCCACCGTAGATATTTTATGAGCTACTTCCTATCAAGAAATTCTCATAAAATGTAGCTCATAAAATGTCTAAAAAGCTAATGAACACAGAACTTGCTTCTTAGCCTTCTGTACTTCAACTGATCTTTCTCTGCAACAAATATTATCATTTCATGTAAAACCAATATAATGTTATTTGTAGAACAATGTTTTCTTCTGTGTCCTTTTGAACAGTGCAGAAACACAATCTGTATCCATTCGTAAAACAACCGTTGCTAGTGAACACAGTCTGCATTCCATGCTGTCTTCTTCATGCAACAACCTGTGTCTATTCATGAAATATTGTTTTCTCTGTCCCAAATCTGTGTAAACAAACGTGCACGCACGCACGCGCGCACACACACACACACACACACACACACACACACACACACACACACACACACACACACACACACTTACCCTCATATTAGCCTGTTTTCAGATCAGCCTTGAATTGACTGGGCTAGTGATCCTGTACTGTGTTATCAGCCTGTGTCACAAGTGGAGTGTCAGCCTCTGAGGCTCAGCTCTAGGTTTTTCGGTGGAACCAAAGAGAAAATTAGATTAGCCTAAGCCTTTTAACTGCGTTGGGTTTGATCCCATTTGAGGGGCTGGCAACACTAGCGTACTCTGTTTGTGTTCAGAGGCAAAGCGCATCCAGTGGGAGATGGGAGAGGACTGCCTGAGAAGTGAATAAAAGGCTACGCCGCTCCGGTGACAGAAGCTAAGCAGCTTTAGCTCGGAGACGCAGTTCAAGCCAGGGGTGCGACACAGAGTGGCAAATAGACAGAGAGTCACGGAATGAGGCATTTTTGGGTGTAGGGGGATGCCACGACTGCCACGTAGAGTGGCCATCTGGGAACTGGAAGGTTCCCGTTATATATATATATGCCTTTATGGGCCAAGTGTCCTTGTGCAAGACAGTGAACCTTAGTTGCTGCGAGAGTGAGGTCTAGCCAACACCAACTCTGGATTCCTGGATCGCTGCCCTCCACAAATTCCTATCCAACATCAGGTTGGCAGCACGTCTACGTAGGTGGTACGCTTCTTTCCCCTCCTGGCTTTGCCCTGGGTTGGCTCCCATATAGAGTCAATTTACTTGCCTCAAGTTCTGGTTGCCTGACGCAGTGCCCTGCCAGCCTCATCCTTCTCTCTCTGACTTTGTCCGTGACCCGTGGTAGGTCCCCATAGAGGTCCACATTTCTGATGCGGTCCGTCCATGTGACACCTAGTGCCATTCGTAGCATTCTTGTGTAGACTCCATCCAGGGCTTTTTTCCTGTTGTACTGTGAGGGTCCATGTCTCTGCCCCATACAGCAGTACTGACTCCACAGTAGCTATGAACAGCAGGTCTCCCATGTCTGATTTCCACATACTCTCCTCATCCCATGCAAGGCTTTCCAGGCAAGTGCTCTCCGAACCTTCATATCCTGTTCAGTTGAGGCAGTCCAGGCCCTGAGGTACTTGAAGTCCTCGACTTGCTCGAGCACCGTCCCGTCTGCAGTGGCAATGGTTTTGTCCTTGGTGTTGACTGTCATTATGTTTGTTTTCTTGGCACTGAGCTTGAGGCCGATCTTCCTGCACTCCTTTTCTACTGCCAGTAGTAGCTCCCTTCCTTTCTCGACTGTATCCGATGCGATGTCGTCTGCATAGTCGAGGTCAGTGACCATGATGAGGTGTACAGTGAACCTAACTGTTCACAAGTTGGTGCCTTGCATGGTTGCCTCTACCGCCAGTTGTTGTAGTCGAGTCCATCAAGACCAAGTCTGAGGGGGGAGTCCGAGTCAAGACCGAGTGTGGGAGGGGGTTGAGTCCGAGTCGAGACTGAGTCGAGAACGAGACCAGATTTTCTTTCTTTTTTTGTTGAATTTGAGTATAGAAAACACTGCGAGCTGGCAGGCACGTCAGCTACAGTACATCCGTTACTTGTTGGCTGTCTATAAGTGCCATACTCTCTTATATTGTTAATGTGAATGGGCTCCTCATAATATGGGTATAATACATTTATTTCATTACATAGTAGTGACTCGTGAGCCTCGAGTGGACTAGGTGGGGGTAGAGTACAGAGTCCCTTGGTGCGAGACAGAGTCAAGACCGAATAAAATGATGTGTGAGACCGAGACAAGAAAATGAAAATGTCGACTCTAGACTGGACTGGAGTACTACAACACGCCGTTCACATTCATCCACACATGAATGGCAGAATGTAACAGACATTGCAAAGTTCTTCTAACAAGGGCACTTAACCTCTTTCAATCTCGTGTCCATAGTTTGAGCATGTCAAATTATAAAATGTACCTTAAGTGGTTAGACAGTAAAATCACATTTGACTCTTAGTGACTGTTACTTAATGCACCCTCATAATTTGTGAATATTCTGATGTCCCACATCGTATGTGTTTTGTTTTATTGATCTAACCTTACCTGACACTTCGCACCGAAATAACTTTGGTCTCTTGAACAGCTCTTTCGCCCACCCTGTGGTATTTGTCTGATTGAATGCAGAGGGACAGATACCATATAGTGCCGTGTGTGTGTGCAGGGAGGAAGCCAAATACAAAGTGTGCCCTGGGGGATACGGAGGCCTGTCAGTTCTGCCTAGCCGTCTCACGGCTGGCAGGGTGGGTCACCGTGACGGAACTCAACTCTCAACTCAACTCAACTTTATATAGCACATTTAAAACAACCATAGCTGCCACAAAGTGCTGTACAGTACATAGGTAAAAACAGTAAGTCTCATGCTTAGCCTCCTCACCATCCTCCGCTTCCTCTTCTCAGAGAGCTGTAGTAGAAAGGGCTAGTAGAAAGTAGGAAGGGTATGGCCTGATCAGCCTGCGATGATATGCATAACATCTGGTCATCCCAGCTTGCTAAGAGTCCACCCACACACTCAATGCTAGGGACCTGGGACCACCTGCTCCGCCCACACACTCAATGCTAGGGACCTGGGACCACCTCCTCCACCCACACACTCAATGCTAGGGACCTGGGACCACCTCCTCCACCCACACACTGAAGACAATATCAACAGGGAGAAATGCAAGTAAGCAGCTTATCGTTGCTGTCAGGCAGAAACCTCTTATCTCCATAATTATTAAAAGTTCTGTTTTTGTAAATGAATGCCCTACACTCAATCATACTACAACGTCATACAAAAGGTGCAGTTTGGGCGAAGCAGCATGTTTTGAGCTTGTAGATCTGCTACTTTTGCTGTTTTTGAACTTGAATCGTGAAAAGTAACAGTTATGGACATGGGGTTTCCACCCGACAGATGATATGATATCAAACGTACACATAATTCATCAACCCTGGAAAATGTGTTGTAATCCATATACATTTATTGAACATCTTCTTACATCTTCTGAGGAATTGAACCACACCACACCAGGCCAGGCTGTGGACATGGACATGGACTTGAATGATGAACCAAACATACATACAGACAAACACACACAGACAGACGAACAAAGGCACTCCAGCGCTATAGCCTTGAATACTATTTAAATTACAGCATCCAATACTTACTTTACTTTGATGGCTTAATCGTAGAAACAGCTGCTCTGAGCGCCTCTCTTCCTTTCAAGTTCTGTTGCTGCAGCCGTCGTGTGATATTACTTAATTTCTTCTTCCGAGAAGAAAGAGGCTGCCCTTGCTGTCCTCTGACCCATGGATGGGTTTTGGCGAAGTCTTCTGTGTCCATCTTTCCAATAATGCTAGAGATTTAAGGAGGTCAGACAAGGGAACCGCTTGCAATTTAATTAGGTGATTGTGCTTCAGAGAGCTTTTGCCACTCGATAAACTCCCACACATTGGCCTCTGTGGTTTGCTCAGGACCCTGAGACGATGCAAGGGCACCGTCGTCCAAAACAGATCATGACTCGCCTCATCCTCTGATGCTCGTATTCCTTCAGAGAAATACTGTTGATTTTTCAACTGGGTCTGTTGTTTGCGCCCGTCTTTTCTGATTGTCCGGTGATCCCGATTAGAACATTGGCGTTTTCTAGACTATAGAGCAAGGATGGCCTCATTTTAGCTCGCTAAGCATTGACGCTACATATTTAGCATCTAAAATGGACCGGCAAAGAGGACGTGCGTCACACGAAAACCAAGTAGATCCGGGTCGGAAGTCAAGTGCTGGCACTTACGTCCACCAGGTGGCAGTGATACGGTTAACCCCCTTATGGCAATTGACGTAATTGACGCGATGAATCAATACATCCCTTATGGCCAGTGACGTAGCGTTTAATTCCCTATAATCGGGGGCTTAATGTAGCAAAATGTAGCAACTTTTAGCTTGTTTGGCTAACGGCCGATGTAATCTACCTAAAACCGGCCGAAATCCGCACGTGCACGGTCGATCACACACTTGCGCGGTCTTTATGTGCATCGCTGCGTAAAATGCAATATTGGGGCTTGAGTATAGCTTAATTTGACTTGGTTATTAAAAATACGATGATAGCTTAGCATCCCGGACATCTGACAGTGCTGCACAGTCCAAAGCTACTACCGGATGTTATGGTTCATTGAACCAGAAATGCTTTCGCCAGATTCGCTCTATTTGGTCAAAATCGGCATAATGGTGATGTTACAGCCACCATCAGGACTGGGTATAATATACTATAGGATTGCCGTGTCAGAATGAGATATAGTGTGTATATCATGGCAAGTATGTCCTACGCTTTAAGTAAAAAATTGGGAACTAACTATTGAAGACATGAAAGGGACAAGGACAGACAGATACACAGTGTATAGTTGTTTATAGTTATGTCTGGGTCATAGTGACACTACCACCATTATATAATGGGTTTGTTTATGGTTTATGTCTGAGTGAAATGGCCCGCCCAGCAGCCAAATTCAATATAGGATAGATTTACTGTGAGACCGGGCTCTGATAACGGATGCAAAAGTTAACAAAAACTAGTGACAGAGCGACTTGGTCACTGTCCTTTGCACCAGTAGCTACCAGGCTACATAATCAAACCCCCATTTGTTCCGTTCTCTGTTCTTAATGACCAGATTAATGAACCAGGATTAATGACTCCTGTGTTAGCTGTGTTACTGAAATATTTACACATGGACTACTGGGATGTACACTAAAGGACCAGAACATCCGCCTGCTTAGGGAAACTGCTGTCTTACTGCTGATAGATGCAAAATCAAATTACTCATTATCCGCTGTTGTTTGACTGTAGGCCAACCTTATTTATCCAGACCTTTATAAGTGTACCTATTTTTTGTTTTATTCTTATTTTTACCCTTATTACAACTTTTTTCCAGTGTCCCAGTAGTCCCAAAAAAGGGAGATTAGGGTTAGGTCTAGTAGTTAGTTATAATACCAGCCCTCAGATCAATGTGGTCGTCGGACTAATGGCATATGGCACCTGACAACAATCTAGTTCTCAGATGTAGAGTTCGGACCGCGTCGCATAGCGCCACTCATCCGACCAACAATGTCTGAGTCATAGTAGCCCAGTTTGATGTCGGTCAGTCTCATATATGCGGATTCATAGTAGCACAGTTTGAAGTCGGTCTGTCTATGTGGATTATGTGCATGACGTTGCAAGAGCAACCGCTTCAAACTTTCTTTCCTTCCCACTTCAATTGTTCTACTGAACAACCGCCACGTAGTTCATAGCTCTTAGTGGGGAAGGGACTTCTTGACCTTTCGTCTGTTACTGATTGTTATTACCTTGTGATGCTCTTGTGATACTTTACCTTGTGAATACTCTTGTACTTTTTTATATTCATATACTGCACCTTCTCGGATTGCAAATTTGCACTGATCTCTTGTGATACTCTTGTGATACTATGCTGTGCAATGCTGCTATTGTGTATTGTCTGTCTGCCTCTTAAAACGTTGATGTACTACTGCACTTTTGCCCAAGACAAATTGCCCCTTGTAGGACAATAAAATATATCTCATCATCTCATCTCATATAGGCAGAGTGGTCCAAGCTGTCACTCAGGGTGACGTGGCCATGTTTCTGCCAGACCTCCCAGTAGCCAGTTTAAATATACTGTAGGATAGATTTACTGGGAGATCAGGCTCTGATAACAAACAGACAAATGACATTTGTCTTATAACTAGAAATTTGCAGGCCTTCAGCCCGCTCACTTCTAGCGCCATGTGTCGCAAATAGGAAGAAGGAAATTGCGGTATTTCACAGCCTCCACTTCCTGTTTCAGCTCTGTTTATTTATTTTATGAATCCTTTATTCTGCCCTTCACATCTAGTAGCGGATGGCCGCACATCAGGCACACCCAGGGTAAATAGTATGTGTACTGTACTGTAACAGGGTATCTGCATGTTTAGGCAAGTCAGATTTAACTATCTAATAGTGTGGTCATTATGAAGTGTTTGTCAACCACTGCCGTAAAACAACATTGGACAATAAGGTTTGACAGTCAGGCCCAGTTGCTTATGTTAACCTAACTGCTTGTGCTTGCTCTAAGCAGAAAATCTGGCAACCATGGAGTTGGGTATGTCGTTTCGTAGATCTGATAGCTTGTTTATGTGAAATCTGGCAATCCTGTTTGTTTTGGTTTGTGGTGATCGTAGCATATGACGGCAACACAGGCAGTCAAGATGCTGGCGTCATGAATAAATAGGCTTCAGTTTTTGCAGTTTTTGTTACTATGGCATGTAAATATGGTAGGGAAACGTATATATCTGGATGAAAAGGTGGAAATCTAGCGAAGGTGCTAGCGGAGGCTGTGTGTGTGTGTGTGTGTGTGTGTGTGTGTGTGTGTGACTGTGTGACTGTGTGACTGTGTGTGTGTGTGTGTGTGTGTGTGTGTGTGTGTGTGTGTGTGTGTGTGTGTGTGTGTGTGTGTGTACTTGTGCGTGCACGTGCCAGCATGCGTTATGCGCGTGTCACGTTTAGAAATGCAACCGATCCGATATTATATCGGTATTGGCCTCCGATCCAGCTTAATTAATGTATCGGAGATCGGATTTGATGCCACCGATACACGCTCCGATACAGGAGGGGGACACGTGTTTAATGTTTACTGCAGTCAGTCCTGCACAGAGTGCAGTGAGCGAATCCAACCTCCAGTATGTACAGACTGCAAACAGAGACTATAGAAAAAGCCCCACTAAGGTGCAATATGCAAGAGAATGGAATCACTTTAATACAGACTTAACAGTAATAAAAGTATAAAGTTTACCAGTCGTCGCACTGATCTGCAGTCAAGTCACTGCATGCGCAGTTCAGTTGTGTGGTGGAGCCTATCATCTATAGCTGCGTTCTGACATTGTTGTTGATGAGTTTGCTCTTGTAATCCATTCTTCTGCTATATATTTACTGCACACACATGCTGTTTAGCGCTATGTGATTCAATCTTTGTAACTTTATTATTGCCATTGAAAAAAATGCTGCTGTGACGATGATGATGATGATGAAGAATAAGCGCACGTTGTCGTCGCAGTTAAATCCGTCTTTATATAATTGGCTCAGTTATCAAACCATGACATTGTTGTCAGAAGCTCAAACACTGATTCAGATTGTAAGTGTAGTGCAATTCTTAAGACAAAGACAGAGTTTGCAATTGCAAACTAAAGTAGCATAATCACAACACCAGCGCAATAACAAACGTCCTGAGGTATTTTTTTTCTCCCCGAGTTCTGTCGGTAAGGCTCAAGGCTTTTGTCACATGATAGCGCACTGCGCACAGTGCACAGCTGATTCCCGGCATCGCATTAGGGGTAAAAGGTGCCACGTGTATATAGCAAAAATAATAATTACTATTATTATTATTATTATTATTAATAATAAACCATAGAATGAATTAACAGGTTACATGCAGGCATCACTTTAGGGGTAAAAATTTACCTTTGCACATAATAATAATCCATAGTATTAATTAACAGGTTGCCATTCCCTTAAGGTTTACAGGTTTAACAGTTCATATTCTTATTTTTACAAGTTAAACACTTAACCATAAACATCCCCTCTTTGAATTTTTTTGTATTTATTTGTTTTGCTATGTAGCCTACAGCAAATATCGGATCGGCAAATATCGGATATCGGGAAATTTCAAAATTAATATATCGGATCGGATCGGAATTGAAAAATCAGTATCGTTGCATCTCTAGTCACGTTGGAGCCAATTGGAAGACTATATGATCCAATGGGAGGCAGTGAACACGGAAATATAAGAAGAACTCTTCACAAAAAACTTTATTTTTCCAAATACAAAGGCATTCAAGGCAACCAAACAGTCGCCCTACAAGTTTTTACTCTCTTCTAAGACCAAGCAACACCATGCACACAAGTATTCCTCCCAAGCCACCCACTTCCCAACCCATGTTTACACAAAGTATAAAGAGTGGGTGAAAGGATTAGTACTAACATAGTACTAACATAGTACATAGTGTAGTCAAATATAGAGAAATATGCAATGTCTATTGTATTTATTAAATTTACATAAAATGTACGAGTGTACAATTTACAATTTACAATTTAGGCATTTAGCAGACGCTCTTAATCCAGAGCGACTTACATTTAGGCAAGAACAAAAGCATGGGAATACATCACATAAAAGCATTTATCATGAAACATGCGTAAGATAAGAAGGTAACAGTGGAATATCTATATGATGAAACTATACATACACTATACATAATAAACTATACATATTCACTACTATGCTATACATATGTACTATGGCGTGCTATGACTATATACAATACAATTATAGTGCTGTCTACATAACATGCTATAAGTCTGTGTCAAATGCTATCTAAGCCAACAGAAATGCTATGTAAGGGGTTAGGGTAAGTGCTATGGGCCATGATGGAGTCTGAAAAGGTGGGTTTTCAGGCTACGGCGGAAGATTGGGAGTGATGCTGCAGTTCTGACTGCAATGGGAAGTGCATTCCACAGTTTTGGAGCCAGAAGGGAGAAGAGTTTGGGACGTGTGGAGCGTTGTCCCGGCGTTTTTAGTGAGGGTACTTCCAGTTTCCCTGCGTTGGCTGATCTGAGTGCGCGGGAGGGTTTGTAGGGTTCAATCATACTTGTAAGATATGGGGGAGCCATACCTTTGGTTGCTTTGAATGCCAGCATCAGAGTTTTGTATTCTGTGCGGGCAGCGACCGGGAGCCAGTGGAGTGTACAATAGATAGTCAGCATAAGGGCATACGGTGGAGGAACTAGAAATAATATGTGAAGAAGTGTGTCAGTGCGCCCAGACAGTAGCGCCAAGAAGCGGCAAGATGCAGATCACAGCACGTGTCTCTTCCTGGTTTTTAAACAGCTGGTGGATGGAAATGACGTTTGCGCGCTGCTGCAACTTGACGCGTCGGCCAAAAAAAAGGAAACGCTTTGCCGACACTGCAAGTGCAGACACGCACGAGTGTCATTTCCATCCACCAGATGTTCAAAAACCAGGAAGAGACGCCTGGTCTAAGCTGCATCTTGCTGCTTCTTGGCGCTACTGTCAGTACACCCAGATATACGCGACAAGAAGCTATATAGAAGAATCAATCAATCAAATCAAATCAATATTTGCTATACTTCCAAGTGTTGAGTGTGTATGCCTAGTTCACACCAGAGCAAAACATGCTTTTGGTTGGCTGCCACTCTCACTGTCTCGCACACACAATGGGACAGTGTCAGTTGCTCCTGTCCATGGTCAATGTGGTCATTGAACCTCGCCTTCTTTCTCAGAACCAAATACTGCTGCTGGTGTTCGGCATTGGTCTGTTTGTGCCACATTGGACACAGTAAAACCTGGAGTGTTTCCAGGGCTCTAATTTAACATTCACATGTTATTGTGAATGTGAATGGATAGGAAAGCAGGATCATCTAGCAAGCAAATACATATTAGTCATCATCAGATTATAGCTGGCTGTTTGCTAGTGTTGCAACTGGCAATGATCACAGTTGATCAACAGCTTATATGCTTTCAGTGATTGTCATTCTGGCAGCATACTAATGATCACTGTGTCCACTGCTGTGTTGATTTACTTTGAAGTTTGACCTCATTGCTTGCTCTGTTGTCATGGCAACTCTAGAATACCATTATCTACAGTACTGTTGTTAAATGGGTACATATAATATTTTTTACAGAGTACACAGAGGACAGTGTATTTGTTGACTGCGTACCTAATGACTGCATTAAGCTGTTAAGTATATCCATACACATATGATGGCTGCGATTACACGGAAGAATACATGAATGACTGGGCAGAAATACCTAAGAAGTGACATCAGAAAGGATGATATAACTCATCAACAAAAACTAAAAAAAAGAGCATCCCCTGGAAGCCTGAGGCACATTGTATCGCACCCTGTCACAGAAATGTGTTCATTCAACACATGTACATGAAGCCTATACGAAGACAGAGCATAACTGCGATGCACCGCTTGGCACCACAGCTACAGGGCAGTGCTCTGTGGATTCCGCTAAAGCCAGTGTGATATTCAGCCAGCTCTACCAACATCAGTGGTTGATAATATTTCAGGAGATTTTTTTTCTCCCTATATGAGCCTTGTTAAAGTTTCCTGCCACAGAAATATAAAAATCACACTTGTGTGAAGTGAGGGGCATCCACCGTGGCTGCTACATGACGTCACGAGTGGGGTCCTGTTATTTCCCTTTGAGGGGCGCTAGGCCCTCCTATGTCCAGCTTTGAGGATTTAAAACATTGTTCTAATACAAACATTGAATGCTAATGGCCAGCTTTGAGTGTTAAACATTGAATGTTTTTTAATTGTGTCATTGGCCAATGTGCGATGATGTATGATGATAAGAGCACCCGTCACTTCACTCGGGTGTGATTTTTTTCCCATAGACTTGGATGCCACATGACGTCACGAGTGGGGTCCTGTTTTTTTGGGACATTAAATCTAATGTCCAGACGTATAGCCTTTATGTGCAAAAACTATTAACAAGTGTGATGCGTCGCGAGAGTGCGGCCTAGCCAACACCAAACACTCTCCTATCTAGCATCAGGGTCTTGAGCTCTACAGCACTGTTCTACATACTGCAGGTGGTGGCGTGGTGCGCTAATTGTCTTTCCTGGCTTTGCCCTGGGTTGGCTCCCAGAGTGTCAGTTTGCTCGCCTCTATTTCCGGGTAGCTGACGCAGTGCCCTGCCAGCCTCATCCTTCTCTCGCTGACTTTGTCTGTGAACCGTGGTAGATCCCCGTAGAGCAGTGGTTTTCAACCGTTTTCATATCAAGGCCCATTATTTATTGGGCAATTGAGCCTCGGACCACCATTTGATCACATTTAAGGGCAGTCCATACTCCGACCATCGAACTTATCGTCAGAAAGCTTCGGTACAACTACAACCTGACGTCACTCGCAACTTCTGAAATGCATTATAAAACGCAAATAAAAGTCTGATCTTTCCGACGAAAGGTTCGGTGGTCGGAGACAGTATGGACTGCCCTTTAGCCTCTCAGACCCAAAACTTTGAATATTTTGTTGTCATTGGATAAGATTTTGTCCACAATTCCATTCTGTATTGACGTTGGTACCATGGGAGAGATAACAGGCAAACATTGATCAAACATAACAATCATTTTTCTACATTTTCTGATTGTGTAGACTTCTTGTAAATTAAGTAATGCTTAACAAGAATTTAAAGGACCTATAACATAGAATTCAACTTTTTCCATTTCTTTTCTGTTTTTGGAGCTCCCATATGTGTTTTCTATCCCCACAAATAACCAATTTTGAACAATCAGGCTTTCATATCATATCAGGTGCTTTAATAGAAATTGCTCTCAGGAACAGCTCAACTGATTTTGGCCTCATCGTGATGTCATCAATGTCACCCTACATTGTATAATTCCTCCTCTTCTTAAGTATTCAGTTCCAAATTTGCATTTCCACTTTGTTTACAATGTCCACCATTGTCGATTTTCCAAGCTGGCATGGAATGGAAACAACCTGGTTTTATCTAGCATCAGTATTATAATGACTCAAATATTAAATAATCTGCATATCAGCACCCCCACCACCTCAGGACATTGTGGTACTGCAGCTAAAACTGCTTTCAAAGTCCAGAAAGAATTGACAAGGCCTGGTTATATCAGTGGTGATTGAGGCTCAAACCATTAGAAATAACTTTGAGGGACATAGACAATATGATATTAAATATTAAAAGCTGTTTTAGAAAGTATGTTATTTGCGCTTTAACTCTTGAGAGCACTCTCAAGAGTTAAAAATCTATAAGGGCCCATTTGGTTACCAACTCTCAATCATGTACTGCAGCTGGGGCCCACCTGGAACCCCCCTCAAGGACCACTGGTTGAAAACCACTACCATAGAGGACTACATTTCTGATGTGGTCCCTGATATGATCAAGCAAGCAAGCCAACTACACTACACTACAACTAAGAAACTACACATTAGAAACGAGCACCCCCAAAAAACTACCAATATTTACAAGCAACTTTACCGGGGGAAAAAAAGACCAAGGTCTCTTATAATAAGCGGGTATAGTTCCACCTGGTCTCTCCTTATGCTTATTGCTCAGCTGGCTCTATGCAATCAATGAAATAAGCCTGGTGTAACCAGAAAGGACCGTACCTCATACAACAAAGCAGATGTTGGTGGGCAGAGGTGGAAAGTATAACATTTACTTAAGTGCTGTACTTAAATACAATTTTGAGGTACTACTTTTGAGACAAATATTGTACTTTTTTAATCCACTACAATTATTTGAAAACTTTAGTTAATTTGTAGATTTGGAACCCCTTCAGCCCTATATACTGTACTGTACTATATATATTGCCTATATACTGGCACTGCCATTTGAAAATAGCAGATCTACAAGCTCACAATGTGTCGCGATCAATCAATCAATTGTGTTCTGGCCACTGATATGCTATAGCTACAGTGTCTTCTCTTCCTCTTTTGCCATACTACTGTTTCCACTACTAAGGAAACAGATTGCACAGTTTGGGTGTGAACGTCACCTACTGTACAGTACAGTATTGTGCTCTGATGCTGCTAAAGGGCTGGTGGGATGAGGGTGGATGAATTGTCATCCTCACCTCCGTTGAGGCGAGAGGCGTCTCTGGGGGACAGCTTGCCATTTGTTTTCCTTTGTGTCCGACTTCAAGCACAGGTCACTGTTGTTGCTTTAAATGCTAAATGCGTGAACCAGCTATGCATAACATTCACCCATTCAGTGACATAGACTGGGGGCGGCGGGGCTCCAACCCCCATGAGGAATTAGGGCCGATTCATACTCCTATTTTAGAGCCAAATAAAAGTCGGTTCGGCGCTGTAGAGCCTAAAATTTGACGTCATTTGAGGGGGGGGGGAATAATTTCGGCACTAAACCGGTAAAATAGGTGTATGAATCGGCCCTTAGACCTGGATATATATATTTGCCTCGGTTCGTCCCGTTTGTACCGCACCAGGTCGTGCCGCGCCCGTTGGCGCAATTTAGCGGGCCCCCATGACGATTATAAATAAATTTTCGTCTCTGCACCCATTCACGAACCAATGTCAGAGGCAACCATGCAAGGCACTGATCTGTTCATCGGGAGCGGTAAGGGGTTTGGTGTCTTGCACAAGGACTCTTTTTCATGAAGTCAGGATTGAAACAGGACCTTTCAGTTCCTAGACAGCTGCTCCCAACTTTTATGAAAGTGACAAGCGCACGGGTAGCACGCTGGTAGCCAGTACAATCAGATCGAGACGGTGCTTGAAGTGGAAAGTGTAACCTTATATTTTATTTTATTTAACATTAATTTAATATATTTTCTTCACTAGTGCAGTAGAGTTCAAATGGCTGCAAGTTGGTAGGAGAGGGGAGGTGAGAGGTTAGAGAGAGAGAGAGTTAATGTTGGAATCTGCCCCCCTGTCAGGTGTAAAGGAGCAACTTGGACACTCAGGCATGAAGGAAGTATGAGTTCAAGTCCGTTGCTCTCCCCTTGTCCCCCATATATGGGGACTAGGTTGGTGGAGGGTGTGAGCCCAGGATCACATTAGATGATTGACACAGGGGTGAAAAATGGGTTGCAAAATCGTGGGATAAAAAAATATATATTAAAAAAAGGAATCTGCTGGTTAGGCCTCAAGTAATTTAGACTTAATTTTGAAATGGAATAGTCTTGTCAGCCCACAACAGCTAGTAGTATATTATATACCCAGTGAATGTCTGCTGGAGGGTAAAAAGCAGAACTCAATATGGAAGCAGCATGTAAAGCCAAACACATAATAGAGGTAAAATTCACAAAGGGAGGCTGCAAAAACAGAGTGAATGAGGACACAGTACATCAACCATGGAAAATTGTTTTACATAACACTGTAGGCTATTTTATATGGTTAGCCAAGCCTAATTTATACTCTGTGCAATGGTGTCGCTTGCCGAAAGGAACTCTATTTTCAAGCCAAATATTTTTTCAGGAACAAACAACATTGTACAATGGACTATAAATTAACCTTATTGTTCAAGTGTGACCATATAATGGGTGTCAACTAGATAACGTGCCCCTCGGGGCACAGGTCTCCACCAGGGCAGGTCAGGTTGTGCCCTCCTGGTGGCGCTATAATAGGCCAATGTGAAAAGGGTGCAATTTCGTATTACGCCTTGGATGGCAATTGGATGATTTGAGGTATTTTGTTCCAAAAATGTGTTTTGCAAAAATCCACCTGTTGGTGGCGCTATAACAGAATGGGATATGAAATATCCCATTTGGGGGGCTGATTTGGGGGAAACATTTGTGGCATGTCGTCCTCGGCCTAGTGTAAATGTGCGTGTATAATGTCACGGAAATTGCACACTGTGTTTGTGATTTGTGGCATTTTTTTTAAAGGGACCATTCGTGTGAGCTTTGGAAGCCAATCTTAGCCAATCAGGAATGGAAGATGGGATATGGTGCCGCTCCGTGTTGATCACATGACTATGTAGATAGTGTATACTGAATTGTGTGATGTATGGATAAAATGTGTACGAGTAATGTACAGAAATGTGTTTTGCCTAAATGGGCCTCATGGTGGCGCTATAACAGACCGATGAGGAATATTTGGGGCAGAGGTTCGTCGTTGGCATCCAGGGAGTGTGTGTGCTTGGCATGGATCGGGCCAACGGTGCCGGAGATTAGCTGGTAACGGACGGACGGAAGGACGGACGGACAGAAGGACGGAAGGACACACGGACGGAGTGCAAAACATACTCTCCCCCCATGCCTTCGGCCTGGTGGAGACAATAATAATACAAATAGCCAAATAGTGTTTTTGAATATATTATAGTGCGCAGAAAATAATAGATAATAAATTATAATTAAGAAAAATACTTGTCTACAACTGCCCCCCAGTGGCAACCAGTGTCTTACTTTTTTCTTTTTTTTTATCCACAATTTTGCAACCCATTTTTCCACTCAGTGTCAATTATCTAATTGTAATCTTGGGCGCTACACTTCCTCTGTCAACCTGGGGAGGGAAGCGAACTGACCTCATGCTTCCATCTATGCATGAGCTGCTTCTTTTCACCTGACAGGTGAGAGTTTCCCGGGCCGGACGTAGCGCGTGGAAGGAACACATTATTCCGACCAGTTCCTTTCCCCTCCATCAGGCGCCAGGGGGGGTAAAACTGTGTCTTACTGACACTTCTTCTCTTCTCTATGTGTTCCATCTCTCACTACCCAGGTAATCCACACCATCAGCGTGGTGGACAGAGATGAACCCCAGTCTGGACATCGCTTCTATTTCACCCTGGCCCCCGAAGCCTCCAGCAATCGACACTTCACTCTCTGGGATGTCAAAGGTGAGAGGGCAACGGTTACTGGCAGAGACGTGGAATGAGGTTGGGCATGGTGAGCGATTCGCCACTGGCATGAAACCACGCTGTTGTGTTACAGCACCTATGCAGCTGTAAGAGCAGGCAGCAGTAAAATTATAAAATAAGAGCAACTGAGCCGACTACACTACATAATGGTAAGCACTGTTTTATTTCACTGACATTTCACCATAAGGTCATACTGACTGTAGAGGAATGGGTTAACATGGAGTTGCACTAACTTACCACCATTTAGCTCCCAGGGAACTACTGTACAAGACGAGAGTTAAAGTCAAAGGTCAAGTGAATACCTAAAGGGGAAACTATAGAGCCAAATAGCGTTTGTGAATATTTTTTTCTTGGCAAGTAGTAACATGGCGGATATGGTTGCTGTGCAGAATTTTGGTGTTTCAGAAAGTTTACATAATCACAGGGAAGTATTTAAAGACGGCTAAAATTAGTAACCATTTACCCGGCCCTGTTGCAGTAAATTCCCAATCATTGCATCCTCGGTACTCCACATTAGAGCCCTGCGCGGGATTTATTGAATCCGTTCCCGCCCGCTCTCATTGAATTTCAGACCAATCCCGCCCGCGCCCGCAATGATTTTATTTTTGACCGCCCAAGGTGACCTCCTGTCCGCCGCTCCCGCCCACAACAAAAAAGTAAGTGCATCGGTACGTCCTGCTAAGCAATATTTCCATTGGGATCGGGGAAAAGAAATACATTTACCCAAACAGTTGCTGAGATTGAGCAGGCGTGCATGCACGAGAGAGGAGTTATGTGTGTGCTGATCACAGTCACAGATAGAGGAAAAGTGTTATATTAGGCCTATTATGCTATATATATTATTATTGTGTCACAGTCTCACGGTCACAGACATTGTGCAGCAGCATGCACATGCATGCTGGAGAGAGAGAGAGAGAGAGAGAGAGAGAGACTGCGTGTTAAAAGCCAAATCATCGTGAGGGCTTCAGAAGCGAAAATGTCCGTTCTGGACACTCCACACATTTCACTTCTCACAGAGTGATTTGCCTACTAATGATCATGCCGGGAACGTGCCTGCATGATGTTGGAGAAAGTAGTGAGACTGACTCCACGGTGCTTGTCCAGCGCATGGAAATTATATGTTCTTGTCAGACATTCAAGCTCTGTATCTGGTTAATTGCAGGAGGATGTGGGATTCGCGGGGGCTCGCTGGTTTTATCTTGACCGCCCGTGCCCGCCCGCAGGCATTTTAATGCGTAACATTTACGCTGGATCCCACGGGCGCCGCGGGCTCTCGTTCTCGTTGCAGCCCTCTACTCCACATAGTTAAAGACAAACATTTTAAATAACATTCGACTGTTACTCTTCAGCTCTAGACTAACACTCTTTGGGGGGAAAAAATTAAACATATTCAAGCAACGTGATTATCTTTAAATGTATTCCCTGAGAATTGTATATGAATCGTACTATACAATAATTAATGATTAAAGATATGTATAGGGCAAATATTTAGTTTTCTACAAATTCAATACACTATTATAGCCTACTACTCCCTACTTTAATAATACTTTCATAATTGCCTCAAATGTAATAAGGAATTAAACATGTTTTTTTTTTTTTTTTTCTGTAACCCTAACCCGGGCTGTTTTTGATGCAACTGCATAATGTAAGGCTTAAGCTACAAAAGATCCCTCATACTGCTGCAACTTTATTTGTACATAAACTTTGCCTGCCTCTGTACTATTTAAAAAAAACATTGTGCCTTTAGAGCCAAGTTGGATTGGATGTTTGCGGACGCCTGCTTGGAGATGTGTACCTAAGTGAATGTGACGCACGGCTAAATCAAGATTGATGTGACAGCGGGAGAATGTCAGGGGAGTGGACCTGCATGGCGAAGGAAATGTCACCATGTGGATGCTGCTTTGGCTCCTCGCTCTCATGCATGCACGTGTATCTGCACAATTGTGCTGAAAGCCCAAGAGTGCATGGACAAAATGCTCACTCGCAAATCAAACACCATAAAGACACACAGACACTCGGACAGGCACATGTACGCATGCACACATGTACGCATGCACGCACGCAGGCAGGCACACACACACACACACACACACACACACACACACACACACACACACACACAACGTCTCCATCTCTCTCTCACTCTCTCTCTGTATCTCTTTGTCTGTGTCCCTGTCTGTCTGTCTGTCTGTCTCTCTCTCTCTCTCTCTCTCTCTCTCTCTCTCACTCACTGTCTCTTTGTCTCTCTCACTGGAAGTGTGTGTGCGTGTGTGTGTGTGTTGTGTGTGTGTGTTTGTCATTATGAAAGAAATACATATTTGAGCGATCAAAATAATCCACACCAATCCACACCAATGCAACTCAATGAGTTGCATTAGTGTGGTTGACCTTTAAAACGGTTTAGTCCCAAGCAGTCCAGGCTACTAGTGTGGTTTGGGCTTTTTAAGACTCAGCGTGCACGCTCAGAGCTGCGCTGTGCTCTGGATGTTGTCTTGTAACTTTTCACCATCTGTTATTGGAAATACTATAACAAAATCAGAATAAGGTAAGAAAACCCTTAATCCGGAATTCACCTTTAAATTGTGGTTATGGTTAACTCTCTCTCTCTCTCTCCCTACAACATACGGCATACTGCATGTACTGTATACTGTATGTATATCTTCACAGAGACAGGCAGAGCGCAGCACAGACCTTTATCCTCCCACCTCCCTATTTTCCACAACAGTGTCTTCTCTACATTTGTCAACCTGTCACACTCAATCTGTCACTGTCGTGTTCTCCCTATCACGGCCTCACATCACATTCATGTATCCGTGCCTTGACATACGAGGACAAAAAAGTTAAAGACCTTCCCATGTTGGCAATTGTTTGCTGTTGCCGGGAGACACAACAAACACAATCCAATGTTTCTCACCTTTTACAGAGAAACCTGTGACAAACATAATGTCAATTCAATTATCTTGACAATGTGACATTTCACCCTTGAAATGGAAGTGATTTTCTTTGATTAGCATAAGCGTTAAAAAGCTCTGTATTGTCATAGTACTCATTGCTATATAGAGTGTAACAGGAGTCTCCATGTCTCTCCAGCTTTTTATTAAACAGAAAATGCATTTTCAGAAAACGAAACTGAAACTGGGATACCAATTTTATATAATCAGGGTAGAGTACGCAGTCAGGATACTCTACCCTGATTAGATATAATTGGTATCCCAGTTTCTGTTTCGTTTTCTGAAACTACGCAGTCAGGATACAGATTAAACAAGTGGAATTGTAAGTGCTGCAGAGAAATGAGCAGACAAATTTGGAACTGGACCAAAATTAAGCTCATAATATTCTGATAGTAATGATTACTATCAGAATATAGTGATTTAACCTTTTAACAAAAAACTTGTTTTAACCAACCAAAAAAAAACATATCACTAGAGGTGGTTGCACACTGGACGCGTTTTTCGGAAGAAACGCCGCTAAAAATCCGAAAAACGCGCTCGGTGTGTGGGGATCTTTACTCTTCCTTTAAATGGATGCTTTAAATGCATGATTTAAAGGAGATATTTTCTTTTCCTTTTACATTATTGATCATTTTAGTCCAAAACTGTTTAAACAAACTTGTTTGTGTGTTGATTAAGGCCAAGTTTAGTGGAGTCGCTGGAAATAGTCAAGCCAAAATGGCTGAATCTGCCCTATAGTCCGTCTAAAGCCTAATTTATGCTTTGTCAAATGACAGTGTCGCAACGCGCTGTGAGCTTGCAGATCAGCTATTTTCATCCTCGGATCATGTAGTGTCAATGAAGTGTAATACAAGAGGGAGTCTCCTCTGAGGCAGATAGAGAGACTGATGGACGAGACCACTGTGTAAAAGTCAAAAGGACAATATCATGGGAGTTGCACTCAGCACAAGTTCCCCTGCATAAACAGTAACACCACGCGTGCCAGAGAAGTGCTTGTGGATGGCGAGAATGACAGTGATATATGTTCCGGGAGTTGGATTGCTTTGTATCCCTTATCCGAGTATATCCACAGAAGCTGCTCTGAGTATTATCCTCTAAATCCTCCTCCCGTATATGCTGAATTACATTTGTCTATGGGGAGGGTGCGTATGCACACACACACTGCTGAAGTTTAATTTATAATTATTATTATTATTGTATTTGACTGAAAAAGATTACCCGGTGAATGTTAACACCACGCAGCCAATTCACTTTGCTGTTGGAATGATTCAACCCTGAGTGTGACAATGCCTGTGCTGTGCCAGGCAGCTCCCCCCAGATGGAGTGGTCCTTGAACTGCTTATATTGTTGGATTATCTCTGGGGTTTGTCATCCCCCATTGTTGTCCTGTTCATGTTTGTTTATTCGAGTTGCCATGCAGTGAACAAAACAAAAACTCTTCCGCTCCAGCGATGACAAGGACTACAAAAATATATCTATTTATTATCACACAGCAAACACAACATCCTCTCATCCAATCAGGGACCCAATTATACAATACCTTGAACTGATTTACTGTTAGAATTGATTCAGTCTGTAGTCCCTTACCTGCCGCAGCCATGCAGCCAGATGTTTTTCTCTGAAGACCCCAAAATTCACCCCAAAATGAAACACAAGCTAAATCGGCTAAAGCTAATTTGGCTGCCGTATTTTTACAAGTCACCCGAAGCGTTAACACTTTGACTCATGAACACGACTTACACAAGTTAATTGACTTAATTGATATTGTAATCGCGAGGTAGCGGCGACTTAGTAATAGCCGCTAATATTGATGTCCTGGATGCAGAGATGGCGACTCGAGTCGGAGACTCGGACTCGAGTTGGACTCGAGTCCATGTTTTTGCAACTCGGGACTCACACTCGGACTTGTCCCTCGGGAGTCTCAAAGACTCCAGACTTGACTCGGACTCTTCCCTCAAAGACTTCAGACTTGACTCTGACTCGAGCTCAAAGACTCGTGGGCAATCTTTGTTTTATATATTAAATATTTATTTTGGACGCATTTAATGAACGCGATGCCGACCCTCTCCCGCAAATTAACCGGCTTCATTGAAACTGTTGAAATGGGAGGGTTTCCCCTTAAGCCGCGTCCTGCTGCTGGTTGCTGTGCTGCTGTGGCACGCCCCAGCCGCCACCACCACCATAAAAACATCCCATCTCTCCTCCTCACATCATCAGCCTCAATCATTCACCAGATCACATCATGGCGACGACGAGTACAACTACAACAGCAGCTGCTACAGAAACTTCTCCGGCGGCGTGTGCCCCGGCTATAATTGCTTTCGGCTACACAGAGTTTTCACAAAAAGACAAAAACAGAGCCGCGAAATGTAAAGAATGCGGTGTGTTCATTAAAGAAAAGGGGTCTACAACAAGTAACTTTCTTCGTCACCTCAAAACGCACAAGGCGAGGTAAGCTTGTAAATCAGTAAATGTCTTACCTTTTTAAGCGTCTCAGCACCAAACCCATGGTTAATCCAGTCCTACTTGACATTTGCTACTATCAGAATGCATCGTGATAGTTTAACTAACGTTGTGCTCATGTTTGCGTTTGACCAGAGTAATCTAGTAAGAGTGGTGACACTTGAGTGGCGATAGTTCCAAACATTGTTCCTATGGCTGGAACTATCCCATTGAGATAGAATGAGCACTTCCGCATTCCATTGCTAGAGTGAGTCAACATGAGTGTCATTACTCTCTTACTAGGTTACTCTGCGTTTGACGAAACAGGAGGCAGAGCATGTTAACATGTCCCGTTTATTAGATCAGATCTATCGACACGCCATAATGTGGTGCGTTGTAAACGTGTATGTTTGCTTTTTGGCTAAGATTAGTGTACAGCATTTGGTAACGAAATAATAATTATAATAATAAAATAATATATATACATTGCCTGAGTTGTCAGTGTTGGGCCAACAGATGATAACTGACACAGCCAATGTATATATTTTATTTTTGTATTATTATTAAAGAAAATACACTATGTTGTGTTTTTCAATAGGCTAAGTAAGCTACAGTACTGTAGGCTACTGTTACTTAGCCTATTGAAAAACACAACATAGACACTAGAGTAGACACAACATTATAGAACCATTTATCTCAGAACCTTGATTCACTGAGGCACTACAAAAAAACATGCATATCAATATCATCTTATCCAGTTTTTGTGAAATAATTACTAATTGGCAACCACCCATGTTGTTCTCATTCATACAGGTATTCTGAATATCAGAAGGCCAAAAGAGGTTCCTGTGGAGAGGGTCAGAGCACCCTTGAAGACTTCTATCACGCCAAGAGAAATGGTGTTCAAGTTTACAGCCAGGGCAATCCCAGACAGAAAGCCATTACTGAATCCATAATCCAAGACCTCATCATTTCATGCACTTTGTTAAAACCAGTTTGTTTCATAGTATGTGTATTACAGAATGATTGATGAATACTGTGATTCTATTGAAAACTTTAGTGTATCAAGATTAAGACTTAAGAGTCAAGAGAAGGTCTGACATTATTGTGGGTGTTTAATTTTACAGCATGTTTTATTTATTTTATTGTAGTATTCTTTTAAGACCAGCTAGGCTCAGTAGGCTGTCATCGACTCATCGATTTGTTTTGCATTATGCAAATAGTATGCACTGCAGTATCTTTGTCTTTAAATAAGAAGTGTTATAGGAATAAAGATGAATACTGCTATACAAGGTTTAAGTATTTTTTTAATATATATTTTAATATCATTGCTATAGAAATTAGAAAGTTAAGAACTGATGATCATAACTACAGTACATTATTTTTTTTTTCATATAAATATATACACAAGGGAAAACTGACTTCAGACTCGACTCGGACTCTTGGTTAAAGACTCGGGACTCGACTCTGACTCGCTGTCAAGAGACTCGGGACTCGACTCGGAGTCTCGGCCTCGCGGTCAAAAGACTCGAGACTCGACTCGGACTCGCTGTCAAAAGACTCCAGACTTGACTCGGACTCCAGTTCTGAGACTCGTGGGCATCTCTGCCTGGATGTTGAAAGTGGACTGAGTGAGGATGTGAGCCGAGGCTAGAAGCGTTCAGTTACACACTGTCTTGCTTTATTTATTTTTGGCTTTCGCCTTTATTTTATATTTTTTATGGAGGGACAGACAGACAGGAAATGGGGAGAGAGATGGGGGGGAAGACATGCAGTAAAGGCCGTCGGGATCGGGAGTCGAGCCCGCGGCACACAGCCAGACTGGATTACCAGCCAAGGTGCCTGGACCGCGAGCCCTGGCCCAGGCCCACACTGTCTTGCTTGCAGTAATAATAGGACTTCATTTGGGAAAGGCTGTACATTTAAATAACGACGGTTGTTCTTGAAAACCTCCATCTTGCAGTGTCTGTCTTTTGTTTCATTTATACATTCAGAATCTGAACCAATCTTTATTGTCACATCACATTACAAGTAACGTGGGTGAAATTGTTGGTTGTGCAGCTCATCATTGCAGTTAAAAGACATATAGAGAGAAGAGCGTTCTCAACGTTTTTGGCCGGGGACCCCCGGAAATGCTTTGGCCATGTCTCGCGCCCCCCGCCCCGCCCCCCTTCCCACCCCCAATCAGAGTCCTGCACGGGTCCAATTTTTTATACCCGCACCCGCCCCGCCCGTCAATCATCAGTTCTGCTACCCACCCGTTAGCCGTGATTTATATAAAACTCGAAACCAGAGCCGACCCGCCCGTCAAAAAATGGACCCGTTACCCGCCCGTTACCCGTTCGTATCACAGGCACCGATAGCTTCATTGACTTTATTTCATCCAACACCGCATGTGGTGGTGTGGTGATGGTGATGGTGGGCGGCGGCAGTGTGTTGCACACGGAACGGAAGACATGTAGTTCATGACTGAGGCTACTGCTGCTTATTATCTAGCTTACATCTTGTGTTGAATGTTGGCATTATAAATTATAATCCCTTGGTGTTTCATCAGCGCGAACGAAAATATAGGCTACAGTCTGCAGCCTGGTGATAAAAAAAATAAACTCCACACGTGAAATGCTACGATAAGGAAGCAAGGATTAGACGTGATGTCACTGCTATGCAACAAGGAAGTAGCATGAAGCACAGCAGCAGAAACAGAACGCCATTATGAAGGAATCGGCAGTGATGTGACATCACTGTCGATTCCTTGAGCATGTGACGGATTTAACTTGTCTCCACTGTTGAGGAGAAACCCCAGCTCAGCTGCTGTTTATAACATTGCGCAGTGCGGTTTCCCGTGCAATTTTTTTTGAAACATTAGAGAAAATATATCATAAATTAATACTGAAACCAGATATATTCATTAAGGAAAGTTTATGCATGTCATGTACTATGTGTACTATGTAAACTCTTCATTTTCATTTTCCAGCCATTCAGTTGCAAAAAAATAAATAATAATAATACTATAGTACTACGGGGCTGCGGTGCTCTATAGTACTATGCGTATGCACATAAAATGCTATTCTAGTACCGTCTACATAAAATGATATAAGTCTGTATAAAATGCTATCTAAGTTACATAAGTTGAGCCTTTGCATATGCCTGTAAGGTCGTCGGGGCTAGGGCAAGTGCTACGGGCCATGATGGAGTCTGAAGAGGTGGGTTTTCAGACTACAGCGGAAGATTGGGCGTGAGGCTGCAGTTCTGATCTCTCTCTCTCTGTCTTCCCATCTATTTGTCACCTTTCCTCCGCCCCCACCATGCCAGACAACACGGCTGGTATCCGCACCCAGCGTTCAGGTTTCAACCGCCATGAGCAGAACGTCTACTTCCTGCCCATACTGGTGGTGGACAGTGGGCCTCCCTCCCTCAGCTCCACAGGCACGCTGACCATTCGCATATGTGGCTGCGACCGCGGTGAGTTAACCGCCATTTATACTGAGTTACGTTCTTCTGCTGGGTGTCATGCACCAGAAATAGCTTATCTAAAAGTTCACAACACGTCGCGACGCATTATGCATCGTGAGTTTATGGGTTGGCTATTTTTTGGCCAACCCTTACGGCATCGAGTTGGCTCTCATCTCAAGTGACGTGGAGATCCATGGTGGATGCCCTATGCTCCCAAGGGGGCAAAGAGGACTAAGTCAAGTCAGTTAAGTCTTAACTGCATCTCTTACATGTGAACCATAGACTGTAAAAAATATGGACAAAGCGTTCCCCGGGTCTAACATGAACGTAAAATGAAGCCTGTAATAATATGCTAATTCCTGATGTAAGTCGCCATCTTTTGGTACCAGCTGGCCATTGGCTGGCTCCGTTTTGTACCAGCTGGTCATTGGCTGCCCAGACAACGAGGCGGGACTTCCCCCCTTCTTCTCCGTTGGTTTTTATTTTGACTCGAGTGGGAGGAGAAGACTCTTGAGTGGGAGGGGAATCCCGATCATAGACTGTAACGGTAGCCACGCCCCTCAGAACATACGCGACTTTATGGTCATTTTTTTAATTAATGGGACCATAATTTTCCAAAAAGAATATTATGACATTAGAAATGAGACTTTAAACTAGTGACTGGAAGAAGAAAGTATTCATGACCATGTTTATTAAGGTAATACAGTCTAGGTGAAGTTGGGCCAAAATACATGGGCCTCTATGGAGCTATGGGGCTTTTTGGGTCCAGTCCAGCGCCACAACAGGCCATTATATGAACTACCGATTTCAAATGAGGCTTCACGAAATATCTGGCTGACTGCCCCCCTGATGTGAACACATAACACTCAAATGACAGTAAATCATTGGTTTACACTACACCAATAAGTAATTTAAAGTGCTTACCTGTGGTGTGTAATTGCAACTAACTACTAATATTATATTCCTGAATGCTTAAGTTTACAGCATAATCCATTGGTGATCGAGATTCTACTATACGTGTACAGTGGCTTTTTTATGTATATTCTTTCCTGAATATGATGCTGTTCTCGTTTTGTGTCCAGTGAACAAACAAACAAACAAACAAAAAATCGGACAACATCTGATTATGGAGTTTACATGCTGAAACTGAAACCATTGCACTTGCAGTCTTGCAGTCGAGTGCATACATCCTCTAACTAATCCTATACAATTGTGAGATCTCCCCATCTGTCCTCAATGTTTACCTTTACGTTCAATGTGACCTTTACGTTTGACCTTTTCAATCCAAAAGTTAATTATTTTCCTGGAGCTTACAGGAAACTTCATGACAGTTCCATTGCCAATTGGCATAATGGTGTGAGTAATGCACTGTACAACTGTGTCTCTAGCTTGCTTACTGTGATTAAGACCCGACCTTGATTGGGATTATCAGTCATGTTTATATGGGTATTATACTACCTACATTGGGGTATGATTGAGTTTACACTGGCAATGTAAAAATAAATAACTGGTGTCAAAACGTGGTAAAACACAGCAGTATTAGCATTAGTGAGATTCAAGGGCCGCTTTTTGAATACAAATGGAGTGCTTCTTTTTCTCTCTCTCTCTTTGCACTACAGATGGAGCCATCCAATCCTGCAACGCTACAGCCTACGTGATGAGTGCTGCTCTCAGCCCCGGAGCTCTCATAGCGCTGCTGGTCTGCATGCTCATCCTTATCGGTAAGTGTTCATCATAAGTATGATGAAGGGGCACGGGGGGTTCCTCTTCATCACGGACACACCTTCAACAACAGCACGTCCATCACATTTCCCGTCAGAAAGGTGCTCTAAAGTGGAAATAAACGGTTTAGGGGCGACCGTAGCTTAGTGGTAATCATAAAGTCATCGGTTCGCCTCCCGGCGAGCCCATGTCTACGTGTCAAAGTGTCCCTGAGCAAGGCAATTAACCCCTAACAGCTACCCCTGAGCGCTCATTGTGAAGAACCACAGCCATCAGCCATCGGTGAAGCTCCATGGGATCAACAAAGATCACTCCCACAATTCTGTTAATATGACAGTAAACAGTGAAATCCTGAGTGCTAATGTGCTGTAACTAAGTTACATACATTTAACCAAATGGACTTGCTGTGTATGAAGAAAGTACTGTAAAAAAGGTTCACTCCACTCAGAAATTCATGCAACCAAGCATACTTTAACAGCCACTTTTTTGAAGTTATCTATATTTCAGCATTGAAATCACACACACGCACAGCAGCAGAAAAACAAGGGACAAAAATAAATGAAAGGGGATACATCTTTCAACATTCCTTCACGGGTGACTCACGTCGGACATTTTGTCTGTGCTATTTTTTACGAAGGGACAGCTTCTGCCTGTACGGCGTACAGCCGATGCCGCCTGGCTTTATCCGTGATGTCAAGTCACTTTGTTCTGTGCCATGCACACTGGAGATGGGATGGAAGAGGGGGGAGAGGGGGCTGCAAACAGGCAAAAAGAGCTGCCTCGGCACTGTATCCCTCTGGAACAGAAGGCTTTAAATAGACAAGCCTTTTCTCACTTTCTCTGTTACAAAGTTGTACGTGAACGCGAGCCCTACACATACACATATGCATGCACACACGCGTCAAACACACACCCCAACGTGCACACAGATACACAAACACAAACTAACACATTATGCTATTATACTCAAACACAAATGTGCGAGCACACACACACACACACACACACACACCCACGCACCGCACATACTCATACATTCTCTCTCTCTCTCTGCACTCTCTCTCTCTCAGAGGAAGAGGAGGGCCTGAGAGGGTTAGCATTGTCATCACTGAAAGTTTGATGAGCCGGCTCTCTCACTCTCCTCATCCCGCTCTTCTGAGCCACAGATAAAGAATCAAGATGTTTTGTCTCCCTGGCGCGCAACACTTTACATAATGTTTTACATTATGTGGGCTGTGAATGATGGATGGCGTGACACAGGGTTCGCTTCAACTTTGAATAACGGGTTGCTTGTTTTGCTTTGCTTTCTTGCTTTGAAACAGCCTCTGTAATGAGGCGAGTTAAAGCCGTGTTTCCCATTAGCCAAAACATATTCCGGTGTGGCGACGTCGAAAGAAGGAGCATGATTTATTCATCAAGTTTCTAAAAGCCTAGAAATGCTGCATACTGTATGGTGCATACTGTATACCGTAAATCCTCTTTTAGGAACCTGGGCTATTATTTGTCTCAACCGATCCCGATACCGGGCTTTTATTGAAAGGAGGCAGCTATAAGAAGGAGGAATTTATTTCAAACTTTCAAACTGATCATAATGAACAAATCACATTTTGGGTCAGTTAGAACACAGTAAAATGTATTGGGCTCATGTAGCCTATTGAAACCAAGTCCTCATGAAATATTGAACAGTGCAGTTGAAGGTGCTCAATGGTCATTTTAACTGTTTTTCCATTATTGGCATATTGCCTATGGTAAATACCATAATAACATCAACACATCAATTTAACTTGAATAACCAATGTCATTGTAATTTGAAGCTACCGGTATATGATTCCCTGCTTTCATATGACATAAAAAAAAAAATACAATGGCAGTCCCTCAGTCAAATCTGGTCACATTCACAAATATACCGGTATATAACTTCAACTGAGATAGACTACCACAGTACTGTGGTAAAGGCCTACAGTTAGGCTACTGACAAGTTCAGATGCAAATAATAACTTAAAAATAAAATGTATGATAGGCTATTTCATATACCGGTAATATCAAATCAGAACAGTGCAACACTGCAGTGCTTCAACGGGAGAGAGAGAGAGAGAGAGAGAGAGAAAGAAAGAAAGAAAGACGTGTTAGAGAGAGCGTCTCTCTCTAACGCGCGCGCGCACGAGAGAGAGAGAAAGACAGAGAGAGAGACGTGTTAGAGAGAACGTCTGAGAGAGAACGTCTGAGAGAGAGAGAGAGAGAGAGAGACTTGTTGCTAACAGGGTCCCGTTAGCAACAAGCTAACAGCATACCGGTGGTACGTTCGTTCCATAAAATGAGAGATCCACAACGCGCATGTAGCCCTGGTCCAAGGCTTACAGCGAGCCTCTCTCTGACGCCTTGTGGAAGTACCTTCCACAGTCCTCTGGTCATATTTCCACTCCCGTGCGCTGTTTTTCTAATACCAGCAAATAAACAAAACAACGTAAACACTCACCGAAACAAAGCCTGCTAGACCTTGGTAAAAGTCTATTCTCGAACCTGGGAAGCGTCTCAGGTCCCCAGTTTCTCTCTAAAATGCACTTTGTGCCATTTTAATAACGCAATGTACCCTGAATTTAACGACGGTAACGCTATCCTACACTCGCGAACCGCCAGGATCACATTACTGGCGGTTCGCGAGTGTAGGATATCGTTACCCAATTAAATTCAGGGTACATTGCGTTATTAATATGGCACAAAGTGCATTTTAGAGAGAAACTGCGGACCTGAGACGCTTCCCAGGTTCGAGAATAGACTTGGAGCTGCGCCAGTGCGCCAGGCTGCAAAACCCCCCATGCGCTCATCGATCTGCCGTTTATAGAACCAACATTCGTTGCATGAAGGGCAGATCTGTGGGGGCTCTCTCCCGAAGTTAACTTTGTTGTTGTATTGTGTGCGAGCCGAGCACCGCGGCCACGGCATCTGGACAGTGGACGCTAACGTGACAGGCACAGCCAGCCAGAGCAGCGAAAGTACCAGATACGGCACTTGGGAAAAAAACAACACAAAAAACCCCGGCTCATAAAAGGAGGCCTGAATTTATTACTTAATTCAACGCCATTCCCGGTGATTAATAGGGGCCCGGTAATTAATAGAAAGGAGGAGTTTATTGGAGGATTTACGGGTATATAACCTCTGGCCTCCAGAGGTTATATATATTTGTTGTTGGTAAAGCGCCAAGGTTTGTTGCTCTGGAACTTATACAAACAAACTTAATGTAAGCGTCTAAACTTGCCAAGAAGCTCAAGTTCATCCCCCCAAAATAACTTTTTGTCTATCGATTACTCAGCCCATGGACATGGAATTTGTATGTGTATAATTATATATATATTTTTTGTTTCCTTTGTCACATTCCTAAGCCAATAATTTAACTACCATGCAGTGGTTCCCTATGGAGACACAACGAGACTCCTTTCTTTTTCTCATGGTGTCAGATTTAGGGCTGCAAATTAGCAATAATTTAGATAATTAATAACATATGTATTATATATATATTATTAATTATATATTATTATATAATATTAATTAATTGATCATTTTGATACTTTTGAAAAAGCTAAATTATATATAAAATAAAATAAAAGTCCTCCAAAATCAATGAATTTTGTAAATCTGAGTATCATTATTATTGGTATTATTCTTAATTTAAATTGATTGAATCAATTAGTTGTATTAAAGGACCACTTTTCAACATCTCTTCATATACAGTAATTGGTCCTCAATAATGTTCATGATAAAACACCACCATTTTTTCCTACTCAGTCTGTGTCTCATAGGAGGGCTTTGGGCAGTTCGGACACCCGTCCACCAGTGACATCATCATTAGACAGATTTTTATTTTAGATTTGTTTTAAAATATTTTTAGATTTTTATTATCGTGAGAACGATGGCTTCAACTTTTGCATTGCAACTTTTCAGGAAAAGAAAGCCTGCCGTTTCTATTAGCTTGGATTCACCATCTGAACTGCCCACAGCCTTCCTATGAGACACAGACTGCATGAGTAGAAAGAAATTGTGGTATTTTATCAGTAACATTAGTTAGGACCAATTATAGGAAGAAGTTGAAAGTTGAAAAGTGGTGAAGTGGTCCTTTAACTGTAGCACTTGCACCCCTAGTCAGTTTGCACTGGTTGTGACAAACCAGTCACCACAGATCCAACTGAGTGCTGTTGAGTGGTATAGAAATTACTCCCTCACGACTGGAGGCACAGATTGAGTGGAAGCACTTGGATGCTAGATTGTAGGACCTGCAAGTGCTGGGCTCAGGGGGATGAAAATGGACAGCAGTGTTCCAACAGTTGTTCGCTGGTATTAATAGAGTAGCTAGCTGGACTGGAGTGAGCTGTGAAAGCTACAGCAATCATCACATTAGCCAATACTTTGCTGCTTCCTCCTTCTCCCGAGGCCGGACCACCCCTATTACATCAATTGTTGGTTGATGAGAACAATGAAAACACATTTCTGGGCCCAGGCCGTAGCGTAACGGTCTGGGCACCGGACTGGTGATCCAGTCGCAGTGTGCCGCGGGTTCGACTCCCGGACCCGACACGGCCCTTACTGCATGTCATCCCCCCATCTCTCTCCCGTTTCCTGTCAGCCTACTGTCTGTCCCTTCAAAAATCAATAAAAGGCGTAAGCCGCAAAAAAAAAAAAAAACACATTTCTGCCTTATTACCCTAAAAGCATGACAACATACTAGTATGTACACACAGATGGATACGTTTTGTCCTGTTCTTTAACAATACACATACTTCCAATGAACACATGTATACAGACACAAAAGCATCTTTCCGCCCTTAACACATTTATCCCTGGAGTCCAAAATTTGGGGCGAAACAATTAAAAATATATACCGGTATATCGAAATTGTATGTAAAATATGTGAATAAATAAGTGCTTAACTGCATAGTAGTGAAGGACTAAGGGAGCAGCCATTAACCACCTAGTGGCTAGGTCCTAGCCCAAGCAGAGAGCGGGCTCCTTCTCCCGAGGCCGGACCACCCCTATTACATCAATTGTTGGATGATGAGAACAATGAAAACACATTTCTGCCTAATTACCCTACAAGCAAACAGTCCCTCTATCAGTTCATTTAAGGAGGCCCGATGTGATGAATCCATTCCACTGCGCTGCAGCATCTGCACGCATCCGTTCCAATTACCAGCCATCTGCCGTGATGAACTCCTGGGCTCGCTCAGCCAGCGTGGCCCAAGGGGAAATGAGCCGTCTTGTCAGGAACGCTTATCGAAACACCTGTACACAAGGGGGGCCGGGGCCATTGTATGTTGAGGTAATGGATGTATACAGTGTACATTATGGTTCCTACAGAGGTAGAGCATGTAGCTATGCACTTGTACATTGCCTCGGACATGCTAACCTGTAGCTAGATACTGTAGGCAACCCGTGGCAGCAGTAGCGTTTATGGTGTGCATAACAGATACAGTGATGTATGAGTCTGACGCACGCACACTGGCAAGATTTAAGTCAAAAGTGAATGTCAGACTGTAAGTTATTGATGCCGTTGTTTTACACAAGCCACTTTGATTAATGGCGTAAGCTACAGTCTGACATTAAAATATCTTGCCTTTAACAATACTGCCAATAGCATGCAGTATAGTAAAATAAATAATTATAATTATCCCCAAACAAAAGCACATTACCACCACCCGCAGTGCGATGTGATGGAAATGTCCTGCATTTACAGGAAGCAGCTGATCTGTATGTACGAAACAGTTTGCAGTGTCAAGGTCCCCACCTCCCATTACTCTCCTCATCAGTGAGAATTGAGAGTAATTGTCTGAGCGAATGCTTGGCACACATGGCGGCACGCTCCAGAGCCTATCACGTAGCTGTGACGGCTTCCTGGACCCCGTGGCAATTAACTCCCATTTATAGAGGAGAATAAACACAATGAGCTGAGATGCTGGCATCCCAACGGACCGCACCAAACAATGCAAGTGGAGTGTGATTGTACATTATCAGTCAGAGATATTGCATAAAAAGCCCCCAGACGCTTTTCAGTGAGTTCCCTCTTCGCCCGGGCGCCGCTTTTCCGAGCAGGCCGTTTTCCCCTCAGCAAGTTATTATTCAGGTCATTTACAACAAATAAAGACAATTCCTGGGACCTGCAACAAGTCATTTGTATAGATTAATATGCTTGTCACAGACTCTCTTAGTGCTTAGTGAGTGGAAAGGAAGGACCCAAAATTGGAGGAAAAAAAGGGTAAAACAAAAAAAGAGCCACCTACCAACTTCCAAGGTAACTGAACATTTGAAAAGATTTGATGCCAAGCCGGGACACCCATAAAATATCTTATAGTTGTTAGATTAGATTAAGTACATATTGGTAAAACTGTCTGTAGATGGGGATTGGGGAAGGATCTGAATTAAGTAATATTACACTCAAGGGTGTGCTTTACCGTGATTATTGGCACGGCAGTGATGTGGCAATTAAGCATCACTCAAGAACCAATAATCACACCCTCGAGTGTAATATTGTGATTATGCAGTTACCAACAAAGCAAAACACATCAGTGTATTCATATTGTGGGGCAATTAACTATCAAAATAAAATAAAATATGTTTCGCTATTCCTATCTCTGTTTCCCTGTAAATAGAAGAGTTGATCTGACTGAGGCATTATAGTCCCGGTTGATTCAAAGTAGCAGCTCTCTGTCACAGATGCTCTGTCTCGATCACCAGTCAACAGTCAACACAGCTGAGCTGTCAAAGCCGGCCCGGTGCAATGGGATGAATTCCAATATCCTCTGAGGTATAGGTCGCGTGGCCAATGTGTGTGTGTGTGTGCGTACGTGCGTGTGTCTGTCTCTCTGTTTGGGGCGGTTAGTGGCTCGAGCGTCTGAGTGAATTGAAATCTGCTTAATCACATATGTAGGCAGTAATTAAAATGAGATTAAATCTTCATTGATTTATCCAGATGCATACAGCCTTTGTTTTCCTCATCTCATTAATCTAATAAGGGATCCATCTATATATTTTTTTTATCCAGACTTAATCGACCTCGCCATTGTTCTATCCATATGTACAGTAGTTGGTGTCCTCTGTTTCTCGGCAGTGATGTACAGTAAACTTTAACTCTGTGGTGCTTTGGACTCACTTTATTGACGGAAAGATTGACATCCCTTAAGATTCTGGGCAAAGCAATTAGGATTGTGGAAAATCAATTCTCATGTAAATTAAATATTATTTGAGAAAGCTAATTGTCTTCATAGGGGGTCAAAGTAAGTTACACAAATTTAAATTAGAACGTGTGTGATTTTGGCCTCCATGAATTTAAAACATTAAACAAATGTGCACATTCCAGTAAAACCTGTTGTACTTGAGAGAAACCTTATTGAAGGACCTGACTGCATTTTGATCCCAGGGGTTCAGTTGGTTATGTCTTTATATTTACTTTGATGAAGTGCACTTCCTCTTTTACCATCAACCTTTTGCCTGACAGCTCATATTCCAAATATATTTATTATGCAGTCCCTGAACCTCATTCAAGTCACATGATTTCACTTAATGACAGTTTTCAACATCCTATGATTTGTGGCATTTACCTCAAACCATATCGGGCGCCTCATTTAACAACGTGTGTAATGCTGAACAAAAACATAAACATCCACATGATTTAATATCACAATACCCGCCTGATGATAATCTTTAGTTTTATGTCTCTCTCAGTCTCACGGCTACTTCTCTCTACCTCTCTCTACCCCTCTCTACCCTTTCCCTCTTTCTATCAAAGTCCTGGTCTTGCTGATCGTGAGCCTCAAGCGGCACAGGAAGGGCCATCGGATGTCCGAGGACGAGGAGGACATGCGCGACAATGTCATCAAGTACAACGACGAGGGCGGAGGCGAGCAGGACACGCAGGCGTATGACATGAGCGCCCTGAGGAACCTCTACGACTTCCCCGAGGCCAAGAGCTGCTCCTCCGACTCTGGGCCGGCGGACCTACGCTCGCTGCGCCAGTGGGTCCAGACGGCCAGCCGGACGGGGGCGGGAGGGGGCGGCGCAAAAGGAGGCGGGGCAGCGGCGGCGGTGGCGGCGGCAGACTTCACCGTCTTCAAAGGCTACATCCGCAAGAAGGTGGAGCAGGCGGACACAGACCTGTCGGTCCCGCCGTACGACTCTTTCCAGACGTACACATTCGAGGGCAACAGCTCGCCGGCGCTCTCGCTCAGCTCCATCCACACGCTGTCCACCACCTCGGAGCAGGATTTCTCCTACCTCGGCGACTGGGGGCCGTGCTTCAAGCAGCTGGCGGGCTACTACGCTCCCCCGGGGAACACAGAGGAGGAGGAGGGGTCCTAGCACTGAGCTAGGTTTGCACCCGAGACCTGAAAACTCTCCGCTGTGCTCTTCTGCCTGTAATGTTACTTCTTATATCCGCCTCCTCCTCTGACCCTCGAGTGTTCCACTGAAGGCCTATTCATACTCCAGTTTTAGGTGATGAGGTGACCACAGTTTCGGTGGTCACCTTATATCGAATAGTAGATCAAAATAAAAATGTACACAATCACAGAGAGCCAAGTCAATATGCCGAATATAAGACGACCCCCATTTTCCATGACTCATGTGGAAAAAGAACATTAATGTCAAATTGTCTGGTCCCCGATATGACTCTAGAAATATGAAAAGACAATAGATAAATAGAAAGATATTAAATATTAATGAATTATAACTGTGATATGCTTACACGTTCGTCACATTTCTTTATGGAATTGCTTAGGGCTGCGACTATTGATTATAATAGAAATATTCATAAAGATTCATAAAAAAATTAAGAAACGCTGACTCAGTGCAAAACTATGCTGATTTATTTATTCATAATTAACTAGTCTGATTAACCACTTAAGCCATATTAAATTTATACTTTGTTGTGTAATGGTGTCATGCAAGAATATACAGCAAACTGACAACTATTTTCGGTATTTAAACATGCATTTTCACCTATAATGACATGCTCAAATGTTTTTGCATAATTCATTTAATTGCAGTTGTTCAATTATCTGTTGCGCCTCTAGAATAATTGATAGATATTGACAGACTTTGACTGTATAAATGACAAATACATAATATAATTTGGTAATATAGTACCGCCCTATTCTTTCTCCCAACAGTTTGTATGCTGGCAGAACTGGAAGAGGCTGCTCTACGGGTCCCTGGTCTGTCTTCCGTGTGTCACGACCTTCCTGTTGGCCACAGTGGCACAGCGTGACCCTGAAGAGCTGAATGTCCGGGTCCAGCTTATCTTCTCTGAGGAGAGCAGAGACAAGCTGGTGACAATACAGGTGAGACCCTACAGTGTGTCTAATGGAGAGCAGAGACAAGCTGGTGACAATACAGGTGAGACCCTGCAGTGTGTCTTAAGGCCTATTCATAGTCTGGATTTCCGGTGGTGAGCTGACCACCGGAGCTGAAATAACGTTGAGCGGTGGTGAGTAAAAACAGAGAGAAGGGCTGGGGCGGTGGTGGTGGTTTGCTCTTCACCGCGGCTCGTGACGTCATGTTGTAGTTCGGTGGTCACCTAACCACCGAAAATCCAGACTATGTATGAGCCTTAATGGGGAGCAGAGACAAGCTGGTGACAATAGAGTGTCGCAGTCCCGCCCCCTTTCATGACGACGCCAGGCCCAGGAAATGAATCCCAATGCATTTTTCCCATAGACATTTCAAAACGTATTTATTTAAAGACCTTTTAACCGTCATACGAAGCCAACTGTTGTCGTGACAAATCATGACAACACACAATATTTTGGACGAAACAAATAATTACAAAGAAGAAAAACAACTTTCTAATTATTTGTAAAGCTTATACATGGTAGCACCACTGTGTTGACGTGACAATCTATACTATAATAGAGCGAATGTCTGAGTGTGTGTGACTGTGAGTGTGTGTCCGACCGCATTTTATCTCCTCATTATCTCCTCTCTGCCTGCACCAATCGTTCCCACTTTTCACACAGGCATTGACCATATGAATATGGAGGGCGTGACGGAGCCCTTTTTTCGATTTGACACATTAATGATTATTAATTTATTTATTAGTGAATTAAAAACGCACCCGGGTGCAGTACCCCCCGCAGCCACAGGGCGGCAAAACTCCAAGTGAATTGCATTTTGGGACCGTCACTGATTAATACTGGGACACAGTTTTCCGCGTAACTTCAGTTGTTTCGCCCGCAGTTACAGATCTCATCTTTCCTGCACCAGCACGGCCACGATCACAACGGAATGATTATCTATCGGGCTGGCTCTGTTGGATCACTTGATAGGCCCTATAACTTTTAACCAAACGTGGGTGAAACAGCGTGCAGCCGCGCACGTAAAGACTGCACGTGCGCACGCACATGGAGTGGACGGATTGATTGATATACCACAACAACCCTTGCTTAGCACCTCGCTAAAAGCGTGTGCGCAGGCTACTCTGAGGTGGCCACCCACTGTCGTTATAATAGGAACCTTCTGCCCTTGCCTGGCTGGATTTGTGTGTGTGCGTGCGTGTGTGTGCAGACTACTTTCGCTGTGAGCGTGTGTGTGTAAACTACTTAAGCTGTGTGTGCGCACGTGCGTATGTGTGCGCGTGCGTCATCGCGTGGCCGTTTTCAGTTCGCTATAAACACAACACAAGATACAACTGTCTTGAACATAAGCCACACACACACACAGCGTGAAGTGGCTACAGCGCACGCTCCGGTGAAAACAGCTAATCTACAAGCTCACAACATCACAGGTTGCAAAAGCCATGAGTTCTCGCAAGCCAAAGCTCACAATTGAGACCGTTTTGGACGCAAATCCACATGCAAATTGGATATCTGTCACTGTCCATAACTCCATATATAGGTGCATGTCAAACTGGGGGTCCTTGATACTTTTCAAATGGGGCTCTGTTGTCTAATAAGTGTAAATGTTGCGGTCCTTGCTCTTGCCATGAAAACGTTTCCCTACCATGCATTTGTAAGAATACTTTCATGTTATACTGCTGTTTTTATTCATAAAAACACACACACACACACACACACACAAATATATTATACAAGTTGAAATATATCGGAACGGGTAAGGACTAGTAAGTATAATGTTCTGTTGAAAAGGAGAAAAAAAATGTCACCGTGAGTACATTGCACAGCCAAAAAGGTTGAGAACCCCTGCAATAGAGTAACACAAAGGACCTGATCCCTCAGACAGACCAGTCATTCCCGATGAGACCACTGCTTACTTTGAGGCCTATAGCTATGTGCTAGAAGGCTTGCAGGAGCAAGAGGAGGCCCACATGCTCTTCCAGAGGGGGGGGGGTGTGTGTGTGTGTGTGTGTGTGTGTGTGTGTGTGTGTGTGTGCGTGCGTGCGTGCGTGCAAACGCTAGAGCTGTGTATAGCAGCTTAAATTGAGCTATTATTCATTTCCATGCAGGTCTGACATTTTTCAAAAAATGACGGTCTCAGTTTTCCATCTCTACAAATCAAACATACAAAAAGAAAAGTACATAAATTCAGAAAATACAGAGAGAGAGAGAGAGAGAGAGAGAGAGATAAGTCAAGGTCGCGGTCTCCATTATTTTCTATGATCACTTTGGCTCTCTGGCACACATGGATGGGTTCGTAGGTTCATGCACCTTGTCTGCACTCCCTGTGCCGTCCAACAGCTATACATTACCCTCAATGAGGGAGTATCTGTGTGAAGGCAGTTCATTTGGATTCTCGTCTCCCAGTCTCTGCTATACTCACCGTAGCATGAGCCATAACTTTAAACCACACTGTATATTCATCTCAAAAGGAGAACAAGTTAGCCTAAAACTCTGTGAAAGAATACTTGACCTCTGGATATGAAACTGTTACTGAATCTTCCGCTCACTTGAGCCATTGAGTTATAATTGTACTTCCGACAGTCTTCCGGGTGCTTCAAAACACCACTGAGCAACTTCCATCGAAATGAATGGCGGGGGGGGGGGGGGGGGGGGGGGGTCTCTATCCTTTTATTACTCTATGACTCTATGGGCTCAATGTAATCATATTACATATAATATTACAGTTTTAAGAGGTGGAGGCGTGGGCAATGTCATAATACAATTATGGGCATGGTAAGAAGCGCTTTCGACACCCCGTGGAGTGCGCAAAACGGCCTTGAATTAGTCATGGGAGTGTTTGAGACGTACCCAATCAACATGTCCGTACTATTCTTTTTACCAGTCAGCTGATGCCACACACGGAATGCGCCCTTTCCTGCTGTGGTATTACATTTCTGCAGGCTGGCACCATAGAAGACATGACATGACTTTGTCACATTTGGGTTAATTATTCCTATTGCACTGCATGCTGTCAAAAGAACAGATCCACAAGCTGTCACAGCCATGATGTGCATAGCTTGTAGGCCTGTCTCTATTTTGTTAAGTAACTTGCAGTGTTAATTGGAAAGTCATTACAGCGGCGCAGCCATATGTGACCCAGGCCAGCAGAATGTGCCTCAACTCGCCAGAATGAAATGGTCGAAATGGTGGAAATAAAACCTTTTATTTTTATTTATGTGATTTTCGTTCTTTTCATATTAACACAGTTTGAATGTTGAAGAAGGTTTTCGTTCCAACATATTATTCATTTGGGCAAATTAAATGTATACATTTATCAGTCAAAGATGTGCTTGTTTTTTTTGGGAAATCTAAAGCAGTTTGGGGATAAGTGCTCTCCCAAGATTTGCATGTCTGTTCCGATTGGTCTCAGGAATGTCTTTGTCCTCAGGTTTCACGGTCTGGGCGTCGCCCATAAGTACAGCTGTTTCTGACAGTTGTGTCACTGTGTGTTTGTATTGTAAACAGTGTCAGTTATTATTCAACTCGAGATGGCTAGTAACTCTTCTGCAACAGCGCGTCTGGTCCATGCATTGAATGGAGGAGCAGATGATGGCGTTCTGAATGATTTCATTATGGCTTTTATACACGGCCTTGAGTGTCGGTCGGAGGATGAATCTGATGGAGATGACGACGACGACATAGTTTTTGATCAAGATACATCATATGAACACATAGTACATAGTACATTCTGTACTATAATAATCTGTAAAAATCTGTAATCTGTAAAAATCGAGTTGAGGCATTTTTTGCTGGAGTTGGTCACATATATGCTATACAAGGGAGGGAGATTTACGCACATCATCACTTCATTTGTTTCTGTTCTAATCATGAAAAACGGCTGTAAAAATCTTTATTCTAGTTAATTTGATTCATAAATGAATAACTAAGCCTTTGAAATGGCACCTACCTATACCTTTCAGATCGGAATGGAACTGGGAGTAGATACGCAGCATATGGCTGGCAAATTGGCAATCCATGCATAATGTTCCCAGAATCGTCTAACCCCCGAACATACAAGTTTGTTTGATATTGTTTACTTCGATAACAACAGCGAAATGAAAGCAAGATTCCTAAGGAATATGGAGATTTTTATTGAGAATATTATATATATATTATTATATATTATATATATATATTGAGAATTGAACGAACAATGACTATTTCAAATATCAACTTTCAAACTCATCTTTACCAAAAAGCTAAAGTAAATAGGTCTATAAAAATAATCCCAAAAGAAGTGCATATAACAGGGGTCTGTAACCTATTTTAAATGAAGTGCCATGTTTTTATTTTCTAGATAGTGAGTCTGCCATATCAAGATTCATTTTAATGACACCACATTAAAATTAAAAAACATATTTTGATTGTCCACAAATATAAAGTTCTTCCTTTTTAAATATTTTCTTGCACATTGTTATAATGATCATTATATATCCCCCTGCAGTCAGAGTTCATAGTTTTAATGAATGAATGTGATGCATTGTGAGCTGGTAGATCTGTTATTTTCAAAAGTAATCTTGGAAAAAAGTGACAATTGTGGAATATTTTTGAAACATTTTATTGAAACATTTAAAAACACAAATCTGTCATTCACTGGCCAAAAATATTTTTGGATTAGCCGTCCTTATTTGGGCAAATGCATTCATCTGGGGGTCCTTGACATGGGAATGTTGCTGTGTGAGGATCACTGGTTTAAACAACATTAGGAAAAAAGCCCAAATAACCACTTTAGAAACAAGAAAAGCAACCACAACTGCCAATATTTACAAGCAACTTCCCACAATTCTAAAATATTCAGGAACGTCGTATGCCATATGTGTGTGCGTTCAACACGGCTTCCATAATACGAAAGGGCGCAGAGCGAGGCCAATTTCTGTATTACCGCATGTGTTTAGTAATATGATTTGACTTGATTAGACGATTCTGTACATACGACGTTGCCATACGTCATAGCGCCACCTACCGACGCGTACATAGGACGTATGAGGACGTCCTAGCGCATCCTCAATGATACCGGGCGAGGTAAGAATATTCAGAATTTTTCCTTTTTTTGTCAGTTCACCTTTCGGCTACCGTATGCTACGCTCTGGGCTCATATTAGCTTACCGTTGACTTAGCTGTTAGCGCGGCAGAAATAATGACTCGTCTCTCCTAATCCAGGGCGCTCTCCGTGGTTATGAATGGATCGATATACTTGCGGTTAATTTCTGCTCCTCATCCGTCTCTCCCGCAAAATATGAACGCCAAGTTAACCGAACCAAACAGAGATGTTTTGATGCCTTCTTTATTAAACTCGAACTAACACATCAGCACAGTAACTTGATAACAGCGTATGGCTGTGCCACGCTATTATATGTCCCCCAACAACATCGGCAGAGGTAGGAATTAACGTTAATAAAACACATTATATGCTCAGGACGTCTCCAGACGTCTTTATAATAACCCCATGTGGTGCCCAAGACGTCTGAGGACGTCTTAGCAAAAAAGAAAAAAGACCCACTACCCACAGAAAACCCCCATGACAGTGTTTCTTGTCCCCCAAACATCATTAAAATAAGATGTAATTGCAAAAGGTGTGAAGTTGCCCTTTAAGGAGAACCACCACCCAGATTACTTGCCATCAAACTGTGCAGCAAACATAAAGAGATGACAACAGATTGCGTGTGTGTGTGTGTGTGTGTGTATGCACGGTTTAATGTAGTTTATAGCACACAAAATGAAACTTATTTCTTTCTTTTTTTCATCAGGTTTGTTCGTGCTGTAAAACAGCTGTGTTTCCAACGAAGAAGAAACAGAAGATAGTTAAAAAACATTTCAAGTGACAGTTTGCCATTACCGTCTCCCTCACGTCTGACCAGAGACAGTAACTGCACCTGTACCTACACCACTAGGACCTATCGATGACAACCAAAATGTCTCCCACATGTCTATCACTGTCTCCTTCATGTCTGACACTAAAACAGGCTTGAAAATCCACCTTTCCATGGAGGTTTGAACTTGTGAAGTTTGGACTCAATGTCGGATGTCTAGACCACTAGACCACCTTTCAGCAGCCAAAGGGAGAGGAAATGATTTCTCCTCCCATAGTGAAGTGACTACCCCCCACCTCTTTATAACGCTCCTCTTTCTCCCCAACCTGTACACTTTTTTATATTATTATTTATTGTTATGATGATTTTAATTTTTCATGTCATGATTATGAATTGAATACCCAGGACCTGAATTGAAGTTAAGACTGCAAGGACTTTTTTCGGAGATATTCATTCATTCAAGTTTTATGTATTCCCAGAAATACACTGAGTAATTAAACTCATTTGCATTTATGTACAATATGATACATATAAAACAACATCACAATACATCAGAGGAAAAAAAGACATACATGTGAAATATATATAAGGTTTACTAATAAAAACCCAAGACATAATTTAAAACAATCTAAAAACAGAACTACATATTGTGTGCATCTGAAGTGTTTTACTGTACTGTATGACCGTACTGTAATCAAAACAGACAGTTACTGAAGTCACTCACTTCTGATATTGTTCTGTCCCCAGTCACCTGAGGCCTCATACACACGTATCAAACACATTCCGTGTCTTGTCTGTGTTTAATGGCCACCACAATGCTTGGGTGGGGCGGCATTTGGCATCTTTGTGACACGACTGTGTAGAAGCGTGCCCATACGCGTGGCCTCATACACACATGCATGTTCTGTGTGACCAAACACATGTGTTTGATGGCTGTGTTCTGCCCATCTCTCGTCACAATGGGTGCCCCATCTGTCCCTCTCATTGACAAGTATTTACATTAGTCAAGCTCAAGCACAATTACTTTTGACTATTTATCTGATCAGGTTTGTGTCCCCAAAAGTACTGTGATTGATTTTTCTAAGTGAGCAGACCACATGCACATTATTTCATGGCCACAACAAAGAGATGGCATGTTCCAAATTATCCCTCCAGCCTTCCGAGAACATTTTACAAGACTTACGTGTTTTGATAGAATGTTTGATAAACTTGCCTATAGTGCTCCTCTCTCTGGCTCTGGCTCCTTTACAAAAAAGTTAAACACAATATTGTGATAAAATACAAATGTTTTATTTCTTTTTGGCAGAAATGTACGTCTAATCAACACGTCTAATCACAAAACATTGCTAGCTTGTAGTTCTATTTTCCTTTCGTGAACCATATTAAATTAAGTGCTTAAATTATTAAAACCAAGACACATCACAAGGTATTGGCACTAGAGCCTTTTTTTATTCACAGGGTGCAGGCAAAATGTATGCAATTGGTATAGCTAAATGGGAAGTTGGAATGCAACCTTGAATTATTTTTCCTGGGATGAGGTAGCCTCGGTCCCAGGCTTACTTATCTGCGAAAAGAAAAGCCTGGTCACAACCTAAGGCAGAGAAGCTATCGGCGGTTGTATCCTCCGGAACAGCCGTCAAATGTATTTCCCACGGATACGATATTTTCCAGACCAATCACAACACTTGTTTCATTCGCGGAGAATGTAAACTGATTTGTAAAGCATCAACGATTTCACTTCCGCTAAAATCCCGCAACTTCCGCTGATAGTCTTTTCAGCTTAGGTCTTGCCCAGGGTGGGGATGAGGTGACCTGAGAGTGATGTGTGACAGGTGTGTGAGCTGAGGCAGAGAGTGATGAATGAGAAAGTAGGTGGTGACTCGGATCCTGAGGATTGGTCTCTGGCTGGTGTTGGAGGAGGATAAAAGGCCAGCTCTGTTCAACACGGGCCCTTTCTGAAACCAGTCCCTCGTCAGGAAGTGCCCCTCCAGCTGAATCAAGTTCCCTTGATTAGGGTGCTGGGTATAAAAAAACAGTTTGGAAATACACTCGCCCTCCTTGTGCAGAAACAGGAAATAGACACCATCCGTTGCCATGGTTACCATCATGCAATTGTGTTACCTGTTATTTTGTTTGTAGGCTACAGTTATATTGCATTGCATCGTGTATGTTTGTGTGACATGATCGGCACAGACTCGCTCTTGGGGGCTTCATCACTTCCACTCAAGGCTGCTTGGTTTCAGACGACACTTAATATGGCGCAGCCTCGCGTGAACGCGCATATAGAGGGCAAGTGTGTATGGCGAGTGGCGAGGAGCTGGTTTCAGAAAGGGGGCAGGTGTCATCTCTTCACTCCCTTGTGGACTGCCAGCAACCAACCTCTCATAGTTGTGCTCTCTGTAGGCCTACTATTTCTTTTTTGTATGTATTCAGCTCAGTATAAAAACAAGCCCAAATTGATTAAATCAATTAATTACCAGCTGCATTATTCATTCCAATTTATTCTCTGTATCGTTCCAATTTCACGCATGCGCACACCACTTGTGCAGTACTAGGCTAGACTCACACTTGCATAGTCACATGGACAGATCCTGTTGTTGTTTACACACACACACACACACACACACATAAACAGACACAGATATATATATATACATGTCATATAATAGCACAATTCTGGAGATATAATTGCAGCAGCAGCTGGTAATTAATTGATTTGCATCAATTCTTGTTTTTGTTATTATATCAAAGTCCATGACTTTCGCATATTATTACCAGCAGCTTTTATATGTGTGGTGGTGGTGGTCCACAGAATTAAAAAAATTGCAAATCTACAAGCTCCCAACGTGTGAAGATAAGAATATGATGCAGTGTGAGACTGGTGATTTCATTTGTATTGGTGCCCAAAGCACAACCGATTGTTTTAATTCAAAGTGGTATATTCTGTGAAATGTGTATCGTCATTCCGTGTATCTACAAACTCCAACTGTTGCGTCCACATGCAGCGAGTTGTGAGCTTGCAGATCGTCATGGTGACAATGTGCGCGCGTGAACTTGTATTAGCCTACATTATAACGTGACATTTATTATACAGCACTCACGCAGTTAGTTTGATTGACAGCCGAACATAATTGACATGTCAATCTGGAGGTCCCCGAGGAGTTCGGCGCGGGGCGGAGGGGGTCCGCGGTAGTATGCGTGAGACAGTGACTGTACTCGCGGACAGTGCCGCGAGTACAGTCACTGTCTGAGACTCAAATGTGTTACTGTCTGTTACCCATTAAATCAGCGAGTTTGTTTTGCCCCCTCAATGTCGCAACTGTTCTATTAGTTGGCTCTGGGACTTCATGGCTAATGGCTGGGAAGCGTAGGCGCGTCACTGCGTGGCAGGTGAAATAGGCAATGCGAAGTATCTACTCGTAATACTTAAGCACAAACTAAATATTGTCGAAGAACAATGTTGATGTAACTAAGAGATTTGCTGCGTGAGCTATATTTTATATACAGAGATTTAGAAGGAATAAGCAAAATTGTGAGCCGACATTTCCTCCTTCAGTGAGTTTCTCTTCTCATCTCCTGCGGACAGTGGACTAGAGGGAGATGAGATCACACTGTGGAGTGGGCGTGGCTTCCAATTTCATGCATGCGCACACCACTCGTGCAGGCTCAGCAGAGTGGTGTCGATCTCCAGTGTCCATCTCCAGTGTGTATCTACCGGTCGGATATATAGCAAGCTCTTATTGACCAGCTTGCAGCTGGTAACAATACAGTGAACATACAAATATAAGAAGGGTAAAGTGCTAGGCCGAGGCAAAAAGCCCAAGGGGCTTATACGAGGCCTCTACCTATGTAAAACAAAATGAAACATTGTACAAGAAATATAGAATATCCAGAATACATGATTGCAGTATAAAAAATCACACCCGTTGGTGCAACAACATGATTAGAATACTTTGTTATCTAGAAAATAAGACATAATACAAAGAAATATAATTAAGTGATCTGGTCAGTTAAGTGGGTTCTAAACTTATGTTTGAAATTATGCTGGCTGCAGTCCTGCTTGCTGCTGGTTCATTTAGGAGGTTTTAAGAGGGATCCAACCATCCTCAAGCCCCTCAAAGACCCTCTCCTGCATCACATGGTTTTCAATTGTATTCATGTCAAGGACCCCCAACTCAATCTGCATTGAGTTGGGGGTCTGAGAGACTGTAGAATGGCTATTTTCAAAGAGCAAATGTATAAGGGGGGTTAATTGAACTGACTTGGTACTAACAAAAAGAGCCATTTACATCATAGTCCACAAGGACCCCCGAGGGATATCTCGCCTCTCTACCAAACATGAGGTAGTAGGGGGAGTATTTAGTAGTCAGATGTTTTTTTTGTCTTGAGGGCAAACACAGGGGCCTGCAGGTATTTGTCCAACTTGTTTGGCACACAGGGCTGCCAGAGGAGGGAGAGTGCCAGAGACCTGAAAATGTCCACATTGCATAACATAATAGCAGACATTCAGATGCATTTAATGTAGTCTACAGCAGCCTACATTCTACAACATGAGTTGTGTGGGTGTATCTGCCAATTTGACAGAGATGCAATTAACGTATTACCTCTGGATGGTGCTGTTCATTTTCTCCACCTGACCATTTGTTTGGGGATGGTAGGCCTATGGTGCGGAGAAGCTGCGCTCCATTTCCAGGGCTTCGCAGAGCCTCTTATTCACCTTAAATTACATTTTGCATTAATACTAAGTTAGATTTCTAATGCAAATTGACACAAATCACACTTCATCTGGCAGTTTGGACTAAGAAAGAGCTCGGCCATGAGTGAAGAGGAGGAGGAAGCCATTTGGGATGTTTGGGCTCTTGGTCTTCCAGACAATCAATCTTTATTTCAGGCTCCATGAAGGTCCATAACAATAAACAATACGGGGGACAACACAACAGGAATTAAAAACAGCAACAGGATGCTGCTCTTCTTAGGCATGCTCATTGTCATAATTACATTTTCTTGTGTACCAATTCATGAAAATAGCAGTGTTGGCCCCTGCACGATTGGTCAATTCAGTAACTAAAGTCAGATGGTGGTCAACTACATATTGTCCACAATCTTTTCAAAAATGCTGATGAACCTCTTGGTCTCCTCCATCAGCTGCTGGAAGATCTGGTCTCTTCCTTGTCCGCCTCCTGCACCAGGACATCCAGAATAGCATCGACTGATGCCTCCTTCTTCTTCTTCTTTGCAGGAGAGGTCGAAGGGTGCACACCATGGCGCTTGTGGATGGCAGGGTGGCAGATGTCGCTGGCGGTGTAGTGGGGGTCGCCCGTGCTGTGGGGCTCGACGGACCAGAGGGAAGTAGCGTGGACTTGGCGACAGGTGGGGTCACAGGTGGGCTTTCACCCCCACTGCCTCATGCATATCCTCCCAAAGAGTCCATGTGTCTGGGGTTTGCTCCCGCTGGTCCATCCCAGTGCCGGTCGCGGCGGTGCCTTCAGGTCTATATAGAACAAACACTGACGTGAGAGCTATAGCTCTGCAACATCTAAGGGGCTATATTTATGTTGTGTTTATTTGTTAACTCAAGCGTTCAAGTTTGAATGGTGATAAATCCGTGTTGGATAATGGTAGACTATAAGTGATACACAAAGAAAATATGAAAAGGGAAACAAGAACTCTGAAACTGAAAATAATCTGTGCAGAAGGCGCATAATGTTACGTGTTATTTTGTTTGTACAGTTATATTGCATTGCATCGTGTATTTGTTTGTGTGACGTGTGGATCGCATCAACATGAACAATTCATGGACATTTCATAATTCATGGTGTTTATAATTCATTGTGTTAAACGGTGTTTTGTATTCTGATTTCATGTACAGTTTTTCACAGTGTCTCACACTGGGTAAATAAAGAGCCCTTTACTTGTGAACATCAGTTGGAGCTTTGTCTATTCTGCATCAGATGAAGATTGTTTTGGAGCAGTTACACAACGCAAATGTGATTTATTTGTGGTGGTACTTACTCTTTGTAGGTCGCCTTTTCCATTCGGAAAAGGGCTGCACAAGCCAATCGAATCAGCATAGACTCACCCTTGAGGGCTTTATAAGCCACTTCCACTCAAGGCTGATTGGTTTCAGACGACACTTAATATGGCACAGCCTCGCATGGATGTGCATACCGAGTGGAAGTGTGTAGAGCCGAGAACGAGTGGCAATCGAGGAGCCCATTTCAAAAAGGGCCACAGTGTCAAAATGCAAAAGGCTTTGTGTGGGTCAAAGTTCAAATCACACAATGCTCCTGCATTTTTGCCTAGATGCAACGGCAGCAGATAAAAAATGATGAAGAACACAATTAAGAAATAGCTCTGCAAGAGCTCGGCCATGCAGTGAAGAAGAGGAGGAAGCCATTTGGGATATTTGGGCTCTTGGTCTTCCAGACAGATGGAGACTGACCATTTCCCCCAATTGTGTCCACTATAATCCTTGAATGTCTCTACCATACCAAAACCCTTTGAAAAAGGGTTTATCTTGGGTTTTTATTGAACTGCTGTTCCCTGTGTAACTTAATTATAAGTTGAATGGACAACGTACACCTTATCTTTCCAAGAGATTACTGTGTTTTGCTGTTTTTTTTAACAGTTTCCCTGCGGCAATTAAACAATCGTCTTTCAAGATACACTACACTAACCGTTGAAGAGTCACTGCGCCGACTTTGTCCTTGCTTGTCATGAAAATGCTTTAAAAGGTTGTAATCGCTTGTTGTAGTTGTGAAAAGTATTCCAAAGTGGCGTTCACAACAACAGTGCGGAGGAGGAACGCCCTTGCTGCGCGGCACCGCCGACCATTGTAATGAATTGGGCCTCAATTACGTACCCATAACATGATTTGACTGTCAGGTATTAAGTAATTAATTAAGCTTAGCTATTGTCTGTCAAACAAAACCTGACACTGGCATTTTTACACCCTATTGTCTTAGTTTTAGTCGCGTTGCCGTCTGCAAAAACATAGACTATATTACGTATTTCCTGTCTGCAGGTTGTGGATTGCACGCTACCCGAGTGGAGATGCATATCGTACCAAAGCCCTGCAGTCTGAGCAGGCCTATCAGAATGCTGTAGACAGACTAGCCGATGTACAGCGGCACGAGAGTCTCTGTGTCCTCAAAGCCACGGTAGTCTTTCTTTCTTTCTTTCTCCTGTTTATCATTTTGCTTCTTACTGTATCATTTAATATCTTTTTTGACAGAATGGGAACGATCCGCTCTGATTGTATGAACAAGTGTTCAGTGTTTTGTTTTGTTTTGTTTTGTGAAGCGTCAGGCTCAGCATGTAATGGGGTGGATGGATCACACTTTCAGGGTAAAATAAGCTTTGGCATTGTTGTGCTGTTCATTAATCACAGGTTTGGTGTTGAATCAAGCGGAGCGCAATGCTTCACATTTATACCAGAATTTGTCTCCCTCCTTCGCATCCCGCCCACGCACACAGGGCACAATCTCATGCTGTCCTCTAACGGCAATGCAAGGCAAAGCAGCAAGAAACTAAACAGACATTTAGACTGTATTTGCTTACTCTGCTGGAGTAATAAAGTATAGGCTATTATTGTTTGTACAACCAGTTCGCATGGTGTCTACCAAGGAACCGATCTACAAGGTCACAAACATGTAGATCTGCCACTTTGGAAAAAGTCTGAATTTAGTTTTTGCCTATTATTATAATGATGCTACTGTAGGTTCAATGCTATGTCCAGCTCTTTGCCTGGGACTGGCTCTAAACACCCTCAATTAATGTGATGTCATGTGTGTCATGTACAGGCCTGGCTCTAGGGAAAAATATATTTTTCTGAAATCAAATAAAAATAAACGAAATCAAATCAAATCTCTGGTGGGTGACATGGGCCTCACTCACACGTAAGGCCTCACTCACACTGTTGCAACATGCATACAACATTTGTCTTGTGTCTTGTCCGTGTTGAATGTCCCAATGTATTTCCAATGGAAGTCACATGGTTTGACAAAACATTTTAGTTTGATGCGGTGGAGGGGGGCAAAACACAGCCATGCATCAAACAAAAATGTTTTGTCAAACCATGTGACTGGAGAATGAGACATGTATTTTCTCCGTTTGTAAAATGACTCAGTGTAGGCCAATACTTTTTCATAGTCAAACATAAAACAGCACACAAATATGCAGCCAAACATTACATTACTGTAAACTGGCCTGCTCAACATCCCCCGCCCCCCTTCACAAGATTCAAGATTGCTTTATTTGTCATTCTTTCCAACTGCACCAGCAGAAAAATAACGGAATTATGTTTCTCCTAGTTAAAGACAACACAGACTCATACAAGAATAAATATATCAAGTGCAAGACAATACTCTGAATATAAGTCCTGAAGTCGACAATCATTTCCTTGGTCTTTTTGGTGTTGAGGGAAAGCCTTACACCAAGCTGCCAACTGTTCAACCTCCTCTCTGTAGGCAGCTTCATCCCCCTTGGTTATGAGGCCGACCACGGTGGTGTCATCAGCAAACTTTATTATGTGGTTGGTTTTGAACCTGGCCTTGCAGTCATTTGTGAGTATTGTAACAATAGGGGACTCAGAACGCATCCCTGAGGAGATCCTGTGTTCTATTCAATGGCTTTAGATGTTTTGTTGCCTACTTTGACTGTTTGCCTCCTCTGTGTCAGGAAATCCAGGATCCAATTGCAGGTACCAGTGTCCACCTTCAATACCCTCAGCTTCTCCACAAAAAATACTTTAATTTAGGCACCATGCCCCCGGGTCCTCATCCACACCACAGGCGATGTTCTCCCTGTCCAAGCAGCATTGGAAGAAACTCCTTGAGTGGCGCATAAGCCCTGTCAGGCCTCAGGAAATGATTAGTCTTTAGGGTGGTTGTGTTAAATTTTATATCCTTCTCGACTCACGACACGTTGTGAACATAATTATATGCTGTTGTTTGCATGCCTATTGCAGTATGACTTGCCCAGATATGGATGATATGGATCATTTAACATTTAAATCCTTTGTTTTGTTTTGTTTTGGACTTTGATTTTTGCCAATTATGCAACACACTGTATCATGGGAGATTGTCATATGATCACATGAACCAAAGACTATATGAGTGCTGTTTATTAAAAACTGTCACTATAATTATATCTGGAATAAACACTTGATACTGCTGTATAAACATAAAAAGGACTAATCACTATGGTATTTCATTGCATACTGAAGGGTTTTAATATACTACTACTTGATGTACTGTATGATATATATATATAATATATGGATTCATTATTTTCACATCTTTGTTTTACTATTAAATGTGTGAATTATAGATGATATAATGTAATGATAATGACATTTCTGGATTTATGAAATAAAAGGATACTCTCTTTAAAGATCTAAGAATCCACTGAAACTAATTCTAAGGTTACAAGTAATTTAACAATAGATGGCAGTAAAGCACTGTAAAAGAAAAAATAACTACATGACTTCTCTGTTTGAACAGGCTTGCAAAAATGTAATAAATGTGCCTAACCTAATAATCCTATATGTTTCACACATGAACATATAATACATATGCAAATCCATACATGTACTGTGCACACAAGCACAGAAACGCAAAAATGCACATTGCACAGGGAGTGTCAGCAGGAAGATCTGGCAGTGTGTCTGTGTGTATGTACTGTATATGCACACTGACGCACGCACGGCACGCATGCATGCACACACGCACACACGCACACGCACGCACACACACACACACACACACACACACACACACACACACACACACCGGGTGAATATCAGTAGCAGAAATCTCCATAGCAGTCAGATACAGTAGCTAAAGATATAATGTGGTCACATTAGCTCTGGTCCATATATCATTTTGGAGTTCTTCTCGCTATGGACCGAGCTACAGTAGGGTCACATAAACCCTAGTCCTAGGCTAGCGTCCTTGTTTTAGGGTGAATATTTGTCGAAAATAGCTGATCTACAACCTCACAATGTGCCGCAAACATGCAACGTGCAGGTCGGCTCTATTTGATGAAGTATAGTAATACCGTATTTCCTCAAATAGTATCCACCTCTCTCTCTCTCTCTCTCTCTCTCTCTCTCTCTCTCTCTCCCCCTCCTCTTTATCTCTATGTGCGCTAGATTGAGAGCTCGATCTGCCTCAGTCCCTGCACTGTGAACTATACCTCTCTCTCTCTCTCTCTCTCTCTCTCTCTCATAATTTGCACGCAAATTGATCACTATTGCACTGATGTAAGCTGCATTGATAATATAGGAAATAGCCTACCATATATTTTATTTTAATTTCATTATGAGCTGAACTTGACTGTTATTAGCCTAACTGTAGGCATGAGATTACAATTAAAATGACCAGTGACCACCTGTAACTGCACTGTTCATTTCATGAGGTACATAATTGGTTTCAAGCCCAGTACATTTTACTATGGGTTCCAACTGACAGAAAATGAAGATTTATTCATTATGATCGGTTTGAAAAGTAGAAATCTAGGCCTCCATCTTATAGCTGCCTCCTTCCAATAAAATCCCGGTATCCAGGGCAGTTGAGACAAATAAAAGCCCGGGTTTCTAAAAGAGGATTTTACAGTAGTATGGTATAATAATAATATTTGATGAAGATGGATAGTAATAGTATGGTATAGACTCTGTATGGGAAATAAAACAAGACAGACAAGAACAGATCCCTGGGGGATCCCGGTCAATGAACATCAGTGATATTAGAAAATAGCTGCTCTACAAGCTCACATCACGGCTAAAAAAGGCTAAACATACATACTCATACACACATTACATAGGCACCCAGACTATGGTGGTATGGTACCAATATTCAAAGTGAATCACTAGCAACAGTTCCTCTCCTACACCGGTAGGACACACAGTCGCTGACGTTCCGTTTGGCAACAGCATCACTTGTTTATTCCATGATGAATGTGCCCGTGTCACAATTCAAACTCCAAATGCTATACAGGGAGAATAAAGGAACAACACAAATACAGCAAAAAATATGCTGTCAAGACAAGTGGTATTAAAAAAAAGCACAACTTTAAACACAGTATGCTGCTTTATCACTATTTATAGGGGTTCATCAGGCGGTGAGTTGGATTAAGGAGGTATAGGTAGTGCACAGAAATGGTAATATCCTGCAGTCTGCACTGTCTCATCTATCATGTCAGGTCACCTTAAAGGATGTTACTGTCAGTGTTTTAGCAAGTCAGTCGACTTATACAGTATACATAGTTTGATCACTGCTTCTTGCAAATATAGCATGTGGTTGACTAGAAGTGGCCAAGTTAAAACAAGGGGGAGTTGGTACACTAAGCGCTGTTCTGTAGAGTTGAATGAGGCTAAAATTAAAGGATAATTATCTTTACAAGTACTGAGCTTGGACAGTGCAAATAAATATTAGTGAACTTGAACAGCTCGCTTGGAAAACGGAAAATAAGAGGCAAGAAAGTAGTTTGTCTCATCCTCAAGCAAAAGTTGTTGGACCGCAGCCTTCGATAATGAATAAGGAACCAACTTGGTGAACTACTTGGGGCAATTTAATGGGTGATTTACCAGCAATATAGGTACACGTATAGTACCAGACAGACATAATATTGAATGTACAGTGAGTGGAATGAAGATGTGTTTAGCTCTTTGGATATATACTATGCATACTGTACAGTACAAATGTCAATTTAATAATGCATATTACAAAACGTGCATTGACCACTTCAGTCCTATATACTGTAATTTCGGCCATTTGAAAGTACTCGTTCTACAAGCTCACAATTTTTGTGAACTTGTAGATCTATTTTCAAAAGATTCAAAATACATTTTGATGCCAACACTTTTGTACTTTTGTTAATTTTGAATTCCGGACTTCTACTTGCAACAGAGTAATTATTTCGATACAAAAAAAAAGAATAAAACAAAACCACTGGGTGTCACAGTCCGTGACATGTGTTATGTTTTGCTAGTGTTCTTGTTCTTAGTTTTGGTTTTACTTTACATTTGCTTTTATTTTGCTGTCTGTTAGTGTTTCCTGTGTTTCCTGTTTTGCTCATGTTAGCCGACCTCCAGACGGTGCCCCACTCTCGTCCCGGCCTCCAAGCCGACCTCCAGACGGTGCCCCCCTCTCGTCCCGGCCTCCAAGCCGACCTCCAGAAATCACCTTCTTAGCCCTGGTCTATCCTCCAGGCCGCCCCCCTGAGGTTACCCCCCCCCCGGTCCATTATCCAGGCTGGCCCCCTGACGTCACCTGGTCTGCCCCTCTTACCCTCCTCCGGACCCCCGCCACCCACCCTGCTCGATGCTCTTGAGTCTGGACAATATTGAGGCATGTCTGGAATCCATGCCTTAAAGGGGAGGTACTGTCACGGTCCGTGACATGTGTTATGTTTTGCTAGTGTTCTTGTTCTTAGTTTTGGTTTTACTTTACACTTGTGTGCTTTTATTTTGCTGTCTGTTAGTGTTTCCTGTGTTGCTCATGTTACCTGTGTTGTCTCACCACCAGTACTCTGATTACCCCAGTGTTTCCACCCTGTCTTGTTAGTCTTTTTAGCCAATCATTGTGATAATTATCTGTTGAGTTCACCTGTGTCTTTGTGTATTTATACTCCCCTGGTTTTGTCTTTTCCCTTGTCAGATCATTGTTTTATGTCACTTGTGTTTGCTCCTAGTGAATTCCCAGGTTATTTCTAGTTCATGTTTGCCTCGTGTTCCTGCTGTTTTTGGATTGTGGTAATAAACCTTCTGCAATTCCACTACTTTGCCTCTCTGCCTCTGTCCTGCACTTGGGTCCGAAAACCTCCTGCCTCGTATCGTGACACTGGGCTTATGTATTTTTCTTGACAATGTCCATATAGGTCAGTTGAGTGTTTCAAACCGAACGTTGTCCTCAGACAGCAGAGTTATGGCTTTGAATGGCAGACCCAGTGGTATTGTAGCCTTACATGCTTTATTTAAGGCTAGGCTGGTTATAAATAAGAGAAAATGATAGAGAATAGTACCTCAGTGAAAGTACTATATTCTTTTAATGGAAAACATCATTTTGAACCTCTGTTTGCATGGGTGAAAAGGTATGAAATATACACCCTGGGACAACATACCCTCTAGCAGTGACAATGTAACAAGATTGATCGAGGATCTCTTTTTCTCGCCCCCTCGGTTCTTCTGCAGCAATTTACTGACCAGGCACTTTGAAATAGAGAGAATGGACAAACCAATGGCCTTTTGCTCAAGCAAAAAGACCTGTGGGAGTGTTTGGTGTCAAGTCGAAACCCAGTTTATCCTACCCAGACTCTGGATACCAAATTATCCTTTCATGGGACTGATGACTAGGATATGGGCTTGGACCATAAACCCATGAAACGAGGGCATTGCTACACAGACTGCAAGGCTTGTTGACATAGAATGCAGTGGAAACTGACAGTATATTAATTTAACTGAAAGTGTTTAAGCACTCAAAATATGCACCATCAATATTACTGTAAATATACTAAATAGTTACTATATTTTGTTGAAGTGAAGCAGTTAATATTGGTCATTATACAGTATACAGAGTAATACTTCAAACCTAATAAATGGTGCATTTATATAGCGCCTTTATCCAAGGCGCTTTACAGTGCATTACAGTACATTCACCTTCATACACCGATTGCAGCGGAAGCCATGCAAGGTACCAACCAGCACATGGGGAGCAATTTGGGGTTCAGTATATTGCCCAAGGACACTTCGACACAGCCGGGATTCGATCCGCTGACCCATGGATCATTGGAGGACCTGCTCTACCTCCTGAGCCACAGTCGCCCACACTTCATTTATCTCGCTAAATATGCATCTTTTCCTTTTAAATGTAATTTGTTTCATGGTGGATATCATTATGAAACGGAATTCTTCAGTTGCTCATTATTTCTTTTTCATACATTTATTTTATTCGTGCATACATTTCATCAGAATAAGCTTGTTTTGGTATAAATACTTGAGATATAATGGCCTGTGCTGCCGCCCCAACATGATGCATGGTGAGGAAAAGGTTTGGCTGAAATGTGTGATGGTTTATTCATTACAATGCAGAAAGCACTTTTGCCCCAAAATAAATCAAATTTGGACTTCCTGTGTAAATTCAAACCTCTGCTGGGTTTTCTCAGTTTGATGCTATGAAGTGCGCTTTCTGGTTAAATAATAAATGAAGGGATGTTTACATGGTTGCACTCCCAGAGAACTCTTTCCACAACGCAGCGCTATTCTAAGTCGAAAAATCTTTACAACTTCTCTCCTGTACGTGGAGAATCAGGTTGGGAGAATTGTAGTTGACATTTACTGTAGGTTGTTCTTGTGCGTGAAATATAAAGATTAAATGTGTTTTATTTATTTATTTTCAAATGCGAGTGGGAATTGATCTGCCAACAAATGTCTGTCAAAAGAGATGTTACAGTATGTTGATAGTAAGGAGGGACATTAGCCTGAGATGCTATACAGCTCCAGCTCAATTAACACAAAAAATGCTGGAAACGTATCCATACGCTTTATTAATATCGAACGCCGTACGCGCGAAGCGTATGTATACGTTTTATACGTTTTTTTATTGCTTACTGTACATCAACGTCCTATGCTCCAGGACACCGAAGAAAATAACAGCGATCGTCTCCAGGAAGCTCCAATATGTGATCCGGGAGTAAAAAGCCCCTCCCTCCTGAAAAGAGGTCTGTCTGTGGCGAAGACGCTCCCTCCTCCAATGCCTCCATTACACGTATGGGTCTGCACGGCAACGGCATAGACCAACGCAGATGTCAGGGCATCTAAAATGGAGTTACCCATACTCTAGTAGTAGTCTAGTGTCTGTGAATACACTCGATTCCCCCTCCCCTCCTGTTTCTACATGGTTTCTCCCGAGGAATCTTTGTGGGGGGAGTCTCTTCTGCCCAGATCGCATTGCAGTTTGAGTTCCCCCCCCACTGGCCCCAGGCCACACTGCGCCTTGCAATCGCCTTGCACCGCTCTCTCATTCTCGGAAAAAGATATAACGCAGTCGTGTCGATTTGCCCTCTGCCAGTATATAAACCAAGAATAATCTTCAACGATCGCCATTTCATAACGTTTTCAACACGCACACGGCACACGCCATGATCAACTAACTGCCTGGCTACGTCTTCAGTCTTCACCAGCCATCGCTATCCGTTGTGTGGATCGCCATCGCGTCTTCACTTTGTTTGTTTGGGCAAGAAGCACGATCAGCGATGGAAAAGAGCTTTATATCCACGGCAGATAAGTAATGACGTATTATCGAAGGACCGCCATGATCAACTTACTGCCTACGTCTTCGTCAGCCAATGCAGCCATCATCGCTATCCGTTGTGTGATTGTGGATGTAGGCTATATCCACGGTATCGAGAGAGACGCCCGGCTGTGATATAGGTCTTATCACTGCAATTATAATGAATAAAAAGGCTACAATCACACAACGGATAGCGATGGCTGCATTGGCTGGTGACAACGTAGCCTCGGTCCCAGGCAGTTAGTTGATCATGGCGGTCCCTCGATAATACGTCATTACTTATCTGCCGTGGATAAAACTCTTTTCCATCGCTGATCTCTGCTTCTTTGCCCAAACAAAGTGAAGATAGCGTTGTCCAACAAAGCAGCCAGTTATTTGATCATCTCTCTCTCCTGTGCTTCTTTCCTCAAACATGTCCAGACATGTCAACCTCAACCACTAAACTCACCGATCCAGTAACGCATCTCACCGTTATACTATCGTTCTGAAGGCAGATATAAAAATAAACATAAATAAATTATTGTCATATACATACTACACACTGAATGAAAGCCCTAATTGTCTACTTTTAGGAGGAAAACAAATACATAATATTGATCCCATGTACAGTTTGTCAGTAGGCTATTGAATGCAGTTGTTCAGGTCCAACTATTATTCACAAAATAAGGCCTATAGCGACATGTACATATTATATACCGTATGAAACAGAAGACCCTCTGCTTTCATAAGAAAAAAACTAATACTGTAATAATAATAAAAATCACACCCCTGTGAAGTGAGCATTTCCTCATGAAGTTATCATAGCGAGTTATAAAGGTTTAAAGTCACAGAGATTGACAGGCAGATATAAACATAAATAAATTATTATCATATACATACTACACACTGAATGAAAGCCCTGAATGTCTACTTTTAGGAGGAAAACAAATATACAAATATATACAAATATAGTTTGTCAGTAATTGGCTAATTGGTTAATTTTCTTCAATAATATAATTAAAAATGTTAAACTTTTATATATTCTCAATTCATTGTACATAAAGTACATTTATATTTTACGAGACCACTAAAAAATGATATTTATTTTAAACGAGAAATGTTGACCATCTGAAAACAGTCAATACTTGGTCTGGGCTACTTTTGAACAAATTATTTCATTAATGGGGCGTGGCATGCAGGTGATCAGCCTGTGGCACTGTTGAGGTGTTATGGAAGCCCAGGTTTGTTTGATAACAGCCGTAAATTAATTTGTATTGTTGAGTCTCATGTCTCACACCTTCCTCTTGATAATACAACCTAGATTCTCTGTGTGGTTCAGGTCCGGCCAGTTGGCCTGACCTGAACCTTTTACACAATATTCAAATTAATTGAGATGGAGCTGTATAAATATACCTATTATATTCTTAGTTGGCCCGGATCCCACAGGTCTCTGCACATAGTCTGCTCCTATTTTTAGAGAGAGAGAGAGAGAATATATGAAGAGAGGCTGAGTAGGAATGGGTCAAATGGGGCAGATCAACCTAGCTCATCCTAGAGACACAAAGATAAGCAAGATGATGGAAGGAACACCACCCATCTGTGCAAATGCAATTTGGTGCTGCATGGTGTGCAGAAAATCATCCGGACAGCAGAAGTGTGGCATCCTCGTTCACGGTATGTGTGGTCCAGATGATCTTGCGTTACGATTGCCATGCCTCAAAGTATTATATATACCACTGGTTCCCAAACATTTTAGCTCGAGACCCATTTTAGCTCACAGGGACTCACTGCTATAGAGAAAATAGCAGATCTACAAGCTCACGCATGTGCGCTTGCCATTCTCTCTTATTTAATAATGAATCCCACGATTCTGTAACCCATTTCTTCACCCAAGTGTCAATTATATAATGTAATCCTGGGCTCTACACTCCCTCTGCAACAGACTGACCTCATGCCTCCTTCAATGCATGAGGACCGCTTCTTTTCAGGGGGGGGGGGGGGGTTTCCCTGGTTGGACGTAGCGCGTGGAAGGAACACGCACCAACCAGTTCCTTTACCCTCCATCAGGCGCCCCGACCGGCCAGGGGGAGGCAGTTTAGAGACCAGGAGGAGGAATTTCTAAAATATGAATGTTAGTAATTAATATGAAAAGACTAAATGCAATTATTATGTATCCAGATAGTCATCTATCCAAGTTAACCAGGATTATCCAACTAAAAACTTTATATACTTAATTGTTCGTCAAAGGAAAATAGCCGATCTAACAAGCTCAAGAAACACAATGGTTGACTAATTTAGCTGAAAGGTTGCCTATTTTCGTGGAATGTTTGCCAGTTTTCACCTATTATGATGTGCGCAGAATAGGGACATTATAGGTTTCATGTGGTTAAGAAGAAGTAAAAATGTGCTTATAACCTTCACCTCACAGAATTGCAGCCTTGCTATTATTGCACTTTCATCACAGCCATATAGTTCATTGCTTTCTTAGGATATTATGGTCTTGGGCATTTTTAACCAAAGTGAAAATGTTATTTTCTGCTAAAAGTAGCTTAAATCCTGTATACTCCGTTGACAGTGGCACCCTGTCATCCTCATTTGTTCCCTCTACACACCAAATCTCTTCACTGAAAACAGCAGATCTACAAGCTCACAATGTGTTGTGTTGCAATTGATTCTGAACTTGTAGATCTGCCATTCCTTTGCCAAGTATTTGCCTATTTTAACTTAATTTTCACCTGTTATGACATGCCCAGAAAACTGATGCTGCAAGCTGCAAGGGTTCATGTGCGAAAAGCCTAATATAATTCCTCGACTCTGTTTGGGCTGATCAAGTCAGATACCAGGGAGAGTTATGCTGGTTTAATTGATGCCTAATTTTTGCCTTGCCTGGACAGTAGGCCTATATGAATGACTGATTATACTGCCGTCCTCTCTCCCTCTCCAGATGAAAGTCAGGCAGCCTCTCTCACTGAGTATGTCTCATCACATCACAAGTTTCATTAAGAAGTATGGTACAGGCCCTGATCACATTTTCCCTCGGTTTCTTTCCATGCTCAGGCTGATCTAAATGTAAATTAACTTTTCTTCTGCCAAGATGGGAGGGGGGGATCCCCCCCCCCCCCCCCCCCCCCCTCCCATCTCGGCAGATGAGGAGGGGAAAAAGGGACACAGTGCATTCTGCTCAGGTAAGCATATTTAGTTAATGCATGTTTATGTGATTCTGAACTAATTTGAAAAGTGTGTGAAAGACAATTTTGCTTCATTTAACTCCACTAGTCCATCTGGACCAGCACTGCATGGGCCTGAGTGGTGCAGCTCTTGTCGCTTCGTAACATTGTTCAATGCAACACCATATGTGCGTAATACAGAATGCCTAATGAAGGTGGCCTGCTGTTTTAACCAAGCACTGATGAATTATGGCCAAGAAAAGTGAAAATATTATCCCGGCTAATCCATCACCTGGGTGCTGTGACAAAGGTGGTTTATTATCATTACCATGATTGTATCATTATCAATATGTATTAGTATAGTAGGGCATCTGCATGCTCCAATAGGCCATGACATTCTACGTCCTCCTTTCCCGCTCTTTTACGTGTTTAGCACTGCTGCCAGTGATTCAGTGAAAAGAAGACACTGACAGAAGTTAACATTAACAATTTGGAGCGTGGGTGTTTTTAAAACAGCGCCAAAGCAGTCCATAAAGAAAGCCTCCCTTTACACATAGAGATGAGCCCTATTTCCTTACAGAAATTATGTTTGTGTGAAGGGATTTTCTGCCAGTATTTTACTGTAAATGAAGGCTGGCAGTGTGAAGGCAAAGTTAAACAATTGTCGTGTGAAATGGCTGACCCAAAGAATTCCAATATTAGGTTCTATTCTGTACTATTCTATTAAAAAAAGCGGACCCTTTTGGTCCGCGAGCCATGCGTGCGCCTCGCAGCGTGCTAGAGGGTAACTCATTTTACTGCAATGAGGAGAGGGCTGTGTTCGTTTGCGACACTACTGTACTTCCAATTTGGCTCTGTGCCTCGATATTATGAAAGAAGACAAGAGTTGGGGGGGACTGTCACGTTTGTCAAGGGGGTCCGTCGTTGTGCGGGGGCATATACTACTTACTACAGTTTACGGTCAGCCCGGGGTGGGTGGTACGTGTTTCTGTTTCATAATCAATTGTGCATCACTGCTTTAATAAAGCCTCAAATAAGAGCCTGCATAATAATGATAAGGGTTGACCTGCATTTGCCATGACCTCAAAGGTTGTCCACCAGAAATAATATCTATGACCCCGTAGGATCACAACCTATATGGACAACCCGGTCAATTTTTTGCTGGAAGTCCAATATGGCCGCCGCAATATTGGCCCCTATTAGTTATAATGGGGGGTGAATAGGGCAAAATTTTAAACCAAAACCAAAATCCACGAAACTTCTCAGGTTGATCAATGATATGAATATGAACATTTTTTGTATTGAAAGTTTCCATGAAATTCAATATGGCCGCCACAATATGGCCGCCACAATATTGGCACCCAGAAAATACGTTTGGCTCTAACTTCTGAACCAGATGAGCTAGAAACGCAAACTCAGTGTCTATTTCATGTTTTCTGACCATGAGAGACTCAATGGAATACCCAGTTTTATTATTGGGTGTGTCTGGACCCTTATTGTGCATATTTACAAGATGGTGGCTACCCGAAATAGTGCTTTACCATGATTTCTACCATGATTGTTGACTGTTTTAGCAAACACAAGCAATATTAATCCATTGGCTAAGATTTATGGCACAGAAGGGACATATATCTTTGACCTTGCATATTGTCATTTCCCCTCAGATCCTATGTAGAGTTGTAGGATAACATCAGAGACCAAAACAATGTATCTTAGAGATTACTTTTTAATACAAAAAGATTTTTTTCTTTTCTTTCTTTTGTCTCTTATGGTCTTTCACACACAGACATGCACATACACAGACTTGCCAACAACTTCAGCTTCAGGGAAATAAAATTAACATTTGTTTAATACGAATAACAGAACATGAAGCGCAGTGTGTGGATGGAAGAGGTTGCCTAAAAGGTCTTCATATGCATTCTAGAAATAATCTATGAGAAGTAGAGGAGTAATGATGGATGCAAACAGGCTGCATGCAAGTCATTTCTATTCACTATCACTGTCATGTGTTGTACTTATCCTGCTGCATCTTGTCTCCAGTCCCTGGCAACGACACCCCAAGTAACATGGAATTTCCTTCTTTGCACACAAACAGTTTTTCTGGCAGCCTTTGATACAGCTACATGATATTGCCTTGTTCATTGACATAGGCCAGGCTGGCTCTGTAGATGGACAGAGGACTGCATTCCCGTCACTGAGACCATCCATACTCAGTGAAAGAAGGGATGTCCGGCTTGGCGATGTGTGCTTGTTTATCTATTATGGTTGCGAGCAGCTCTTTTCAGGTGCAGGTCAAAGGCATTCTCTGTCGGCGGCAGCAGCTTCAAGAGGGTTGATCTGTTATTTAGGAACAGGTCAAAGTCCTCTGAGTGGTCAGCTTTGGATGCATATACAGCTATGGCGAGGTCTCGAGCCTGATTTATGACATCATCTGAGACATCATCAGGAGTTTGGTGAAAACTCCTGAAGTCCAGGGAGATATAGACGCATGCTGGTCTTGAACCATGTCTTCTTGCCAGTGAAAAAGGGATAGCTGCATGGTGGTATCTCTGCCACTCAGGCTGTGGATAAAGGGCAGGGCACGACACTGTGCGACTCCCAGTGCTGAGACCATGTGATGGATAGGAAGGTATGCATCCTGCTCTGTTCTCACCCACAGCTCTGGAAGGTCTCGGAGGTGGGTTGCAGCATAGTATAGGCACATGATGATGACATCTGTGTCATTGGCATGGATGACAACTCTGTCAACTTTGTCAGTCCGGACACTGTAGATGGTGTTGCGGCTGTAGGCTGTTCAAAAAGCCGTGAGCCGAGGAGCTAAGCATGAGAGTATTAAAGAGACACTTGTATGACGCGCACGCAAAGGAATCAGATCCAGTCCAAGCTGCCAGTTTGACAATTTATTCTTCTCCGTAGCACAGGTAAGATACAACAGTTCCCAGCTAACTATTATATACTACCGGGCCGGCATGGATGTTAAGATGCGTTGTTGCGGTCAACAGAAAATGTCGACTCCCAGCTCACCCCCTCTCCGTCCAAGTTCCTCAACTCTAGTGCCAGGTAAACGCTGTGTAGTTATTAGCGTGGCAGCGCCCAGCCCCCGTGATCACGCCCACCACCACTACCAGTGCAGTGCCCAATCTGTCCATTAACGTGACTCATACTCAAAACACATATAGATCACATTATGGCTCCTACAGATGGTGTGTAGTATTATCCTCGTATCAGCCTCCTGTTGTGTGGATTCTAGTCCAGGAACATCCACAACAGACCCCTCCTTGATCAACACACTCCTTGTTTCTTCTTTAAACCCTCCACTCAGGTAAAGATGGGTTTGACCAAGAGCAGACTTAAGTTTCTCATTTTCACACCATTCCTCACAGAGGAAACTCAGAAGGTTTGCTTTGTTGGCAGAGACAGCAAAAAACTCTACCTGCTGTAGACTATAAAGCACATACGTTCTGTAGTCTACACAGACGTTCAGCACTTTCCTGCCAACAACAATATCATGATCACACATCTTGGATGGGAAAAGTGAAATTGGTGATCAGATCATTATAATAATAATAATAATAATACACAAAACAGATAACAATAAACAAATCTGGTAGTTAAATCAGACCAGATGAAGGAGCTTATTAGCTTTCAAAATGGGGCTGCAACCATCAAATATTTTTAATAACAACTGTCACTAGATAGATTTCCATCATTTGGCTGGTGGCTGTTGCACTGTTAGCAAGTTAAGAAGTTAGTAACTTACCAACAACTCCTCTTCGTGTTCAAGTTGCCATCATTTGTGATCAGAGGTCTCAAAACGGATGATGGAAAAAGTAAACTAAAACCAATGTTGGCTTATATTGATTAAAAGTGCTATGCCAATTTAGTAGCAGGTGTTTGGACCCAGCATGTTACTTGACCAGGTCATTTGAGGACCCCCTCTAAAATGAGATGTGACATCTCAAGGGGCTTATCCTTTCAATAAAGGTGTATATATATATTCAAAGCGGTCAACAATCATGGTAGAAATCATGGTAAAGCACTATTTCGGGTAGCCACCATCTTGTAAATATGCACACTAAGGGTCCAGACACACCCAATAATAAAAATAGGTATTCCATTGAGTCTCTCATGGTCAGAAAACATGAAATAGACACTGAGTTTGCGTTTCTAGCTCATCTGGTTCAGAAGTTAGAGCCAAACCTATTTTCTGGGTGCTAATATTGTGGTGGCCATATTGTGGCGGCCATATTGAATTTCATGGAAACTTTCAATACAAAAAATGTTCATATTCATATCATTGATCAACCTGAGAAGTTTCGTGGATTTTGGTTTTGGTTTAAAATTTTGCCCTATTCACCCCCTATTATAACTAATAGGGGCCAATATTGCGGCGGCCATATTGGACTTCCAGCAAAAAATTTACCGGGTTGTCTATATAGGTTGTGATCCTATGGGGTCATAGATATTATTTCTGGTGGACAACCTTTGAGGTCATGGCAAATGCAGGTTTCCTAAAAAAAGGGTGGTTTGCCCCCTGGGTACTTTAAGATATTCTAAGAGGCAAATATTTTGAAATTGGCCAATGTACAAGTGGTAGTTTGGTAGTTATTCATATTAAGTCTGTAATTTCAGGAGGAGCCACTGACGCCAACAACCACGATCACCATCAACAGCAGTGACGACAAGCCCCTCGATCAAGAAGCGGAAATCAAGATCCTGATGGGTGGCCATGACATGCTTGTGGACAAGAAAGGAGGCATGGACATTTCTATGAGTCTAAGTGCTGTATTGGCCCTTTTTCATGTCTTCAATATAGCGTATCCCAGCCAGCTAACAAAGGCATTTGCATTCATTGATTCATCCTAAAGATAAACACCAAAGTTGCCAATCGCTGTTCAGAGGGTAGCAAATGCACTCGATCTGTCTTAGAATTAGTGTGCCTATTCACCAGTGGTTGAAGTAGTACTGTGATTGCTTTGTCTTTTTTTTTTTTTTTTTTGCCTTTCTTTTTACTACTAGCAATACCACCATATATAAATACTTTGTTACAAGTAAAAGTACACACACACACACACACACACACACACACACACACACACACACACACACACACACACACACACACACACACACACACACACACATCTTTGTGTTGGCGTCAGTGGCTCCTGAAAGAATACATTTCAGGCTTAAAATACTGTCCTATTCTGTCACTAGCTTTTTTTGTTGTAAGCACCACAATAAAAAAACAAAACCCTATTACATGTAATTGAAACACACCCCAGTATATAAACAATTTCTTACATACAAATGTAAAATACTGTAGGTCAGTGGTCTTCAACAGGGCTAGGGAGTCTTTGGAGTTGCTACAGAGGAACCATCAAGTGTGTGTGATGAGATTTTTTTTTTTTTTTAAAGGAACTTTTTTTTACATGAACCGCTCCACCAAGGCCTACATATAGAGACATTCTAGGGGCGTCGGTGGCTCAGGGGTAGAGTGGCCGGATGGAAACCGCAAGGTTGCCAGTTCGATCCCTGTGGGCTCCCCCAGAGTTAGTGTGGAAGTGTCCTTGAGCAAGACTCTGAACCCCTAATTGCTCCTGATGTGCTGGTTTGTGCCTTGCATGGTTTCCTCTGCCATTGGTGTGTGAATGGGTGAATGTAATGTATAATCTCTGCAAAGCGCCTTGGATAAAGGAGATACAGTATATAAATGCACCATTTACCATTCTTTGAACGTTTTTGTTAAATTGATGTGGAAACTATTTACATAGGAAGTAAATCTTGACTGGCATGGTCGCAAACAATGCATCATTTGTCATTTGGATTTGCAAGTGTGTTCTCTCATGGTTGATTTTTGTGTAGCCCTTACAGTCCCATTCCATACCTTCCTTCCTTCCAGAGAGGTACCTATCGATGTCACTGGCTCATAGGTACCTTTGGAGGCCACTCCCCCGAGGGGTGTGGTTTTGCCTTAAGGGGTGTGGTTAACCCTTATTTTTTTCACCCACTGTGTAATACAGTAGGTGGACAGTAGGTGTCAGACCAGAGCTCTTTACTCTATACTACTCTATTCCTATATCTGGCAAATTGTAATTTGCACTGTTTATTCCACTACATGTGTTTACATGTAATACATGCAAACACATATATGTACTACTCCACTACATCACATAGGCAAATATTGTACTTTTACTCAGATGTAGGATGAGGTCGGATGCGGACATTAAAAAATGATCGTGTCCGTAGATTATTGTTTTACCGCATTTTCTTTCTCAGATATTTTCTTTTTCACATGGATTATTATTACTGTGTATTCTGAGTACAGTAGTGCATCCCGTGGACGCAAAGGTTGTTGGTGTATTGCGGCCCAAAAGTATAAAGTGCGTTTTGGGACGCAAAACGCACCCGATTTACATCACTGCACGCACCCGTTGCATTAGAGTGGTTCCGAGCTTACTTAACAGACAGAAGTTTCTCAGTTGTAATTGGGGAAGCCTCCTCCTCCCAAGCTCCTTTTAAATGTGGCGTTCCACAAGGTTATATCCTTGGTCCCTTACTGTTCACAATTTATATGTTGCCAATTGGCAACATCATTAGGAACCATGGAATCCAATTTCATAGTTACACGGACGATACGCAGCTGTATATCCCCCTTAAACCTGGTGTTGCAGGAAACGTACCACGCCTTCTTGCATGTCTCTCTGACATAAAGAGTTGGATGTCTCAGAATGTTCTACAATTAAATGAATCCAAATCAGAAATAATCATATTTGGTCCCCCAAACTAATTTCACTCTGAACTTGGCACCCTATCCGCAAACATCACACACTCAGCCCGCAACCTAGGTGTCTTCTTTGATCCGGATATTTCTTTCAGTCCAGTCTTGTTACCATCAGATCAAGAATATCGCTAAAATTATCATATCTTCACTACTGGATTACTGTAATTCAATATACTCTGGTTTGAACAAGAAAAATATATCTCGCCTCCAGATGGTGCAGAACTCTGCGGCTCGCCTTCTCACCAACACGAGAAAACGTGAACTTATCACACTTATTTTAGCTATAGTCTTCACTGGCTCCCTGTGAGCTACAGAATTGATTTTAAGATTTTACTGATTACTTTTAAAGCTGTACATGGTCTAGCTCCCATCTACATAACAGACTTGCTGCAACCCCATAACCCTGTGCGCTGCCTCAAATCCTCGGATAGGGCCCTCCTAGTTCCTCCTGCAACGCGTCTGGTCACTCGGGGTGACCGGGCCTTTGCGGCACGGGCACCTTTGCTCTGGAACTCCCTGCCTTTGGCTCTTAGATTAGCAGAGTCAGTGTCTTCTTTTAAAACGCTTTTAAAAACACATCTGTATGCCAAGTGTTTTTCATAATATTGTTTAATTGTTTTGTTGACCTGTTATTTTTTCATGTTTATTGTTGATGTTTTTTTGTTTTGATGTTTTTATGATTACTGTTTTTATAACCTGTCTGTAAAGCACTTTGTATTATGTTTGGAAAGGTGCTATACAAATACAATTCATTCATTCATTAATTTTGTTTGGCCATGTCATTATAGGCCAAGTACTGTAAATTGACTTCTCTCTAACTATAAATAACTTATTCTAGTATAATTAAAAAGAACATGTGCAGCACGTTTAGTTTATTATATTATGGTCAATTTATTGATCACTAATTTGTCTGGCAAAAATGAAATATTGATGAAAATGTCCATCACAAGCATCATGGTGATGACTAAAATTGAGATTTTAGTTTTAGTCATAGTCTCTTGAATAGTTTATTTAGTTTTAGTCACCTGGAATGTTTTAGTCTTAGTCTAGTTTTAGTCGATTAATGTCAAGATTTTAGTCGACTAAATCTACAGTTGATTTGGTCGACTAAAATGTGTTTTGGCGGGCCTTGCCTCCCCTCCACCAATGTCACAATCACTTGAACCCCCCCTATGGACCGGGCCGGCCCAATTCTCTAATAGAGCCGGTGGCCAGGCTGGGTGCAGCCTGTGTGTGTTTTTTTCTATTTTCTATTTTTACTAGTTCAGCCAGCCCCACCCTTCCCGGCCCTTCTGGTAAATGCCAGACATGCCGGACCTGACCTGCATAGGGCATAGGGCCACCTGACTCCTAGAACATGTTTGTTTAGTTGTGTGTCAAGCCCAGAATGCGTGTGACAGAGAGAGAGTGAACTTTGTCTATAGATAGTGTGTCAAAGCTCCACCTCTTGCCAGTCTGATCTGAGACGCCAGATCAAACACAGCTTCCAGTGAGAGAGAACAGACTGTCTTTACATCCACACCTAGAGGAAGGAACACTGACCCAGACCACTGGAACTACCTGAACACTGACCCAGACCACTGGATCTACCTGAACACTGACATAGACCACTGGAACTACCTGCTGGCTCTATCAGCTGAATGGACTTATACAACAACCACTTTCACAGTCAAAGTAAACTTATTTAGACTAATTCTAAAAGAAGGAGTGTTACCACCACTGACCGCATTTCCTGTCTTTGTAGCTAAACTCTGAGACAAAATGGCTTCCAACGCATCTCGCCCAGAAGCGGATTATTCCTGTCCCGTGTGTTGTGACATCTTTAAAGATCCTGTTCTCCTGGCGTGTAGCCACAGCTTCTGTAAAGCCTGTCTGCAGGTATGGTGGAGAGATAAGGTAAAAAAGGAATGTCCCGTTTGTAGGAAGAGACATTCAATAGATCTACCTCCTGACCTGGCTCTGAAGAACCTGTCCGTACAGGAGAGACATCAGAGAGCTTCAACTGGGTCTGGGGTTCTCTGCCTTCTGCATGCTGATGAGAAACTCAAACTGTTCTGTCTGGAATGTCAACAGCCAGCGTGTTTTGTGTGTCGAGATTCTAAAAGACACGTCAACCACATTTTCAGACCCATCGATGAAGCTGCACCAGAACACAAGGAGGGAGTCCAGAAATCACTGAAGCCTTTACAGGAGAAACTGAAGGTTTTTAATGAAGTTAAAACAAACTACAAAATGGCTTCTAAAGCAATTCGCCCAGAAGAGGATTATTCCTGTCCTGTGTGTTGCGACATCTTAAAAGATCCTATTCTCCTGTCGTGTAGCCACAGCTTCTGTAAAGCCTGTCTGCAGGAATGGTGGAGAAAGAAGGAAAAGAAGGCATGTCCCACTTGTAAGAAGAGACATCCAAATGATCCACCTCTTAACCTGGCTCTGAAGAACCTGTGTGAGGCCTTCGTACAGGAGAGACACCAGAGAGCTTCAACTGGGTCTCGGGTTCTCTGCAGTGTGCACGCCAATGAGAAACTCAAACTGTTCTGTCTGGAATGTCAACAGCCAACGTGTGTCGTGTGTCGAGATTCTAAAAGACACTCCAAACACATTTTCAGACCCATCGATGAAGCTGCACCAGAACACAAGGAGAAAGTCCAGAAATCACTGAAGCCTTTACAGGAGAAACTGAAGGTTTTTAATAACGTTAAAACAAACTACCACCAAACGGCAGAACACATTAAGGTCCGGGCCCGGCACACCGAGACGCAGATGAAGGAACAGTTTAAGAAGATGCATCAGTTTCTACATGATGAAGAGGAGGCCAGGTTCACTGCACTGAGGGAGGAAGAGCAGCAGAAGAGTCAAATGATGAAGGAGAAGATTGAGGGTCTGAACAGAGACATAGCAACCATTTCAGACACAATCAGAGGCATCGAGGAGGAGCTGAGAGCCGAACACGTCTCATTCCTGCAGAACTACAAGACCACAGTGGAAAGAGTCGAGCTCACACTGCAGGACCCACAGCCGGTCTCAGGAGCACTGATAGACGAGGCCAAACACCTGGGAAACCTGGCCTTCAGAGTCTGGGACAAGATGAAGGACATTGTCTCCTACACTCCTGTCATCCTGGACCCCAACACTGCCCATCCAAAGCTCATCCTGTCTGATGATCTGACCAGCGTGAGATATGGAAAGAAATGGCTTCCTGACAATCCAGAGAGGTTTGACTACTGGCGCCGTGTTGTGGGTTCTGAGGGCTTTAACTCTGGGACTCACAGCTGGGATGTTGAGGTTGGAACCGTTGGATACAATATATTCTGGGCACTGGGTGTGTTAGCAGAGTCTTACCAGAGGAAAGGAGACGGAGGGGGTCAACGTTGGGTCATAGAGTTCTATGAAGGTAAATACAGAGCAGACTCCCCCTCAGGGTCACTCACTGTTCTCTCATTGAAGCAGAACCCAAAGAAGATCAGAGTCCAGCTGGACTGGAACAAAGGAACGCTGTCCTTCTCTGACCCTGATACCAACACACACATCCACACCTTCACACACACCTTCACTGACACACTCTGTCCATACATTCACACTAATCAGACTCTGAAGATGTTACCATGGAAGGTCAGTGTGACTCTGAAACCACATAGTTAGACATGATGATGATGATGATGTTGTCATGTTATGGATCTATTACTGCCTATTGTCAATAATCAAAAAATACTAAAGTTATACACAATATTTAGATTCCATTGTCTGCTATCACTTTTCAATATAATAGTATGTATATGTAATAATATCAGGATTATTTGAATGATTTTAAAGGTGATTCATATTAGGGATTCATGTAGACATTAAATGATCTCAGTAGTAATCATGTTGAGGAATTGAGATACTTTACCATAAAATGTACACTATTGTATTTATACTGTATATCTCTGCTGTTATAAGAAACCACATAACTCCAACATGTTCAGTTTTTTCAGGAAATGGAAAATATACATTTATCAGGAAATGAAGAAAACCTTATATTTTGCAATACTGCCTCATCACAGTTGGTGTTGTGACTTTATATATTGTCAATTAGTTGCATGAGAGGGAGAGTGGTGTTGGTGTTAATTAGCTGTTTTAGCAGTTTGAGGGTCCAATGGAGTTAAGAGATTAACGTCCAAAGTGCTTTTTACTACTTTCATTGGTTCAATATTTTCTAAACAACACACTGACATAAATGGTGTTCAATAGCTCTGATAAGCTCTGATAAGCCAAAAAAATGATAAAATTAAAAAATAAAATAAGAAAATAAAATAAGAAAAAAAAAAATGGAGTTGGGTATAGTTTCCTCCTGTGCAAACCTTTACACTTAACTGTACTGTACTTTTTACACAATGTCCTAAAATGTAATAATCAGGTTGGATTAATCTCTTCATGACATTATATAGTTGTATGATGGTTAGCAGAGGTCAGTATGTTAAATATTAGTTAATGTTAATTACTTTCATGAAACCACAGGATGAGGTAGACTATGAACCCTGCAGTCACTTGAATCACTGATAATAAAATGATAACACCATTAAAAAAAATCCTTGAATTGACTGTATAGAATCATTTCAGATGTTGATTTCCATGACTATTTCAGCATCTTACTATTTTATTCTATGCGGTGTCATTGAGCAGTTTGGGTGGGAGGGACTGAGTGTTTTCTTTTTGTCCGTTTTTTGAGGGGCGTTACACAGGTTTAATGTTTGTCTTTAGTCCTATGTTTGTTTGTAAACGCATTCACGTTAAAATTTTACTGTAATGGCATTTAATGTTTGTTTTGCATCACCTAATCAATCAGTTAGAGTTAGACTTTAATATATTAGCGTCTCTCACTTCACACAGGTGTGATTTATTTATTTCCTTTCTTCTTTTTTTTAATAAAAAGGAAATCAAATGATACTGTACCAATGATATAATAATTTATACCCTGCTTTTAATAAAAACGTATTTGACAAAAATAAAATAAAAAGTTAATCAATCAATGCATACATCCCATAATACCATCCACTCTGACTACTGATTGGCTGATAGATCCACAACCAGATGGAAAGAGAAGCCCTGTCTAGCAGTGTTTTTTTTGGCAGCAAATTTACATTTTAGTTTCAGTCATAGTCTCTTGAAACGTTTTCCTTTAGTTTTAGTCACGTTTTAGTCACCTGGAATGTTTTAGTGTTTAGTCTAATTTTAGTTGACTAAATCTACAGTTGATTTAGTCGACTAAAATGTGTTTCGGTGGGCCTTAATGCCGTCATAATGACTTAAACTTGCTGAAAATAGCAGATCTACAAGCTCACAATGTGTTGCGACGCGTTGTGAGCTTGTAGATAGGCTATTTTCAGCATGCAACCAAGTGTAAAATGACTTAACTGGATCTCTTGTCCTTACTAACATTTTAGTCTAGTTGTCTCCACCAGCCGAAGGCATGGGGAGAGTATGTTTTGCACTCCGTCCGTCCGTGTGTCCGTGTGTCCGTGTGTCCGTCCGTCCGTGACCAGCTAATCTCAGCCACCGTTAACCCGGTCGATGCCAAATTTTGCACACACACTCCCTGGATGCCAACCATGAACCTCTGCCCCAAACTTTCCAGAACGGCCTGTTATAGCGCCACCAGGAGGCCGCTTTGTGCAAAACAGGTTTTTGCACAGCACACCTACAGATTTTGTCCAAACATCACGCAAATTGGTACACAGTCTCTCTAGAGCCATTCAACCAAACCGGTCTTTCAGATTTCTCACACTCCATCCTGATTGGTTTAAGATTGGCTTCCAAAGTTCACAGGAGTGCTCAGTTTCAAACAAAATGCTGCAAATCATGAACACATCGCGTGATTTCCGTGAAATTGTGCACCCACATTCCCACTAGGCCGAGGACAAAATGCCACATGAATAATTTCAACTCAGCCTCAAGGTGGCGCTATAACTGGCCGAAAAGTGTTTTTACCTCTAACTGCACGGATCTGTGGATAACCTGGTGGAGACCTGTGCCCAGAAGGGCACTTTTTCTAGTTTTTATTTGTTGACTAAATCAACAGTATATTTAGTCTTACTTAGTCATCATAGCTTAGTTTTCATTTAGTTTCCATTTAGTTTTCGTCAGTGGAGAAAGGGGGGCTGTATGCTGAGGAAAAATCAATAAAGAGCAGCCTAGCATGGGTTTTACTACCTTCAAGGTGTTTGTGTAGGAGATTCAATAAGGTGGCAAGTGCATCTTGAACACCCCTTCCAGCCCTATACGCAGACTGGAGGGGGTCCAGTAAGCGCTCAGTTTTTGCCACGAGCTCGTACTTGATTCGTTTTTCAAATTGTTTCATGATCAGGGAAGTTAGAGCAACAGGCCTGAAATCATTGAGCATTAGGGGCTTATTGCTCTTGGCCACCGGAACTATAGTGGACTGTTTCCAGAGGGATGGCACCTTCTGCTGGAAAAGAGATAGATTAAAAATATAATAAAAGATAGGGCCTAGTTGTTCAGCGCAAGTCTTTATCAGGTGACCCCCAATATTGTCTGGGCCGGGACTTTTCCCAGGCTTACAGCCTTTAAAGGACTTGATGACACTCTGTTCATCAAAAAAGGGTTTTAAAGGGGAGCTGCGCCTTGACTACAGTGTGAGCTGCGCCCTGACTACAGTGTGAGCTGCGCCCTGACTACAGTGTGAGCTGCGCCCTGACTACAAGCGTGAGCTGCGCCCTGACTACAGTGTGAGCTGCGCCCTGACTACAAGCGTGAGCTGCGCCCTGACTACAGTGTGAGCTGCGCCCTGACTACAAGCGTGAGCTGCGCCCTGACTACAAGCGTGAGCTGCGCCCTGACTACAAGCGTGAGCTGCGCCCTGACTACAAGCGTGAGCTGCGCCCTGACTACAAGCGTGAGCTGCGCCCTGACTACAAGCGTGAGCTGCGCCCTGACTACAAGGGTGAGCTGCGCCCTGACTACAAGCGTGAGCTGCGCCCTGACTACAAGCGTGAGCTGCGCCCTGACTACAAGTGTGAGCTGCGCCTTGACTACAACTGTGAACTGCGCCCTGACTACAAGCGTGAGCTGCGCCCTGACTACAAGCGTGAGCTGCACCCTGAACTTAACATTGTTTTCATACCATGGATGTGATAAGAAAATGTACCAAACTTAAGGGAAATATTAAATAGTACCGGGTGTACCAGTTTGGGCGTTTGAGTCAGTTCAATGGGAAAATACATTGATTAAACAAACGTTTGATTGAGTTGTACAATGTTATACAACCCTAAACTAATTTAGAATACACTCTGTAATGAAAGACAGCTGACTGAACATATAATATTGGCCAATATGTCAAATATGTAAATATTACATATAATGGTATTGAATGGAAACTTTTGCAAGTTGTTCTTTGGTGTTGCTTACAGACCAGAATGAACGTGCATTCCGTCTAAACACGATGCAAACTAATGAAGAACAAAGGCATGAAGACCTCATGTGGATTTTTATTCACCAACATCAAAGAAACAATTTGTAGCCCACATATACTCCAGGTGTAAAATGTTACGCTTTTTGAGAAAAGTCAGTTTTTCGCCAATAATTCCCCGTAGGATGAAGGTAAACACTTCAAACTTCCTGGGCACGTAGAGTACGTTGCTGTACACATACTGACACGATGGCGTCATGATGGCGTTGACCAATCAAGAGATAACGTTCATGTTACAACCATGACGCGTTACAACCGTGGCGGCTCTCCCCTACTGTACAGTATGTAGTCGTGTGGAGATAGCTTCCTAATTTGCATGGCGTACAGTGGTGGTGACGAGGCTACTGTAACTGCTGCTGTGCTGACATGCTCACGCTTTGTGTGATCAGCGTCAGTCTGACAATTCTTCTTCTTTCATCCTCGCAAAACATTATACTCTCTGCCATGCTGGTATCCCGGCTCTTTCCTTTTTAACCCATTTTGACCTGGGAACGATTCTACTTAATGTCTTCTATATCATGACAGTTTTATGAAAAACCCTATGTTTCTATGTCAGTGGTTCTCAAACATTTTCATATCAAGGATCCCCAAAATGATATGTAATTGGCCACCGACCCCCATCTGAAAATATGTTGTTCCAGGGACCCTCCAGAAGCAAAGATTTGAGTTACAAACTTTGGCTCTGAAAATATTCAAAGATTTGTGCCACATTTTAACGATTATTCAAAAATAGCAGACCTACAAGCTACGAGCTTGTAGATCTGAAATTTTTCAATAGCTAAAGTATAACATAATGCTTAAAACTCTTCTGGCTGTTCGGAAACAAAAGTCAATTGAAATCGTGCAAGGGAGAGATTAAAAGAGGAAGCGCAATATTAATTGACCTTTGTCACACTGTCTCCTATTTCTCAATCCTGGTGTGCGGTGCACACACGTTATTACATTCTCAGTGAGGTTTACTGTGTAAGTCCATTTCAAGTCATTTTGGACTTATTGTTAAACTGTAAAATATCTTGCCTCCATTTAAGGGTTTGATCGTCACATCTGAGGGATCACTGCAAACAAAGCATTTGTGTGTTAAACAGAAAATCTGATTTTCTTTACTCCATAATATCTGTTTCAGTATTGGACTGGAATACAGTATCAATCAGGCTTTAATCGCACGCACACACGCACGTTCAATACTGCATATTCATGGTTCAAGACGCCCTGCTCCCAATTAATGGTTGAGCCCTCTGTGGAAATATTGACCTTTTGGCCAGAGAGAGAGAGAGAGAGAGAGAGAGAGAGAGAGAGAGAGAGAGAGAGCACGGACAATTCCCAATACAGGTCAAATTCTATCCCTGGCCTAGAGTAGTTTGCTCATTGGGCTGTTTGGTCACAACAACTCTGAAAACCACTGTACAGAATATAAGGAACCCTGAGCGCCCCTGATGAGCAGGACTGTCTGCAGGGTTCTAGGCATAAGCAATATAAGCGGTCGCTTCATGGGGCCACAACCACTAAGGGGGCCACATGTATGTATTTGCATTTAAGTTCATAAAGTTAACATAAGAACATCTAAATGTATTTGAAATTAAATAAAAATCAGGATTCCAATTAAGAAATTCCAATAAATAAAATTGCAAAAATTGCAGATCTACAGCTCAAAACTCGTTGCAGCTATCAGCTATTTTTACTATATGCCTTGTGGCCCTCTCAAAGTTGCCCAACCCTGCCTTATCCAAAAACTAGTTATTGTTTGAATATGCAATACAATTAAGATCTCACAAAAAAACAAAAAACTGAATAGTTGAATGCAAGTTGCAAATTGCATGCCACTGCATGCCCACAGGTGAAGTGGTTTGCCATTGTTTGCAGTTGGTTGATTGAATTGTAACTTTTGGCAATAGACAAATTCAGAAACTGGTCTCATGGTCGCAGCTTACATATTTCCTGTAGGCGGACTCGACATAGCTGCGGGGTTTAAACCCTCACCAGGTGCACCTCTTCTACTACAGTGAACGGTAGAGTGATTGATGTTAGTCTGCCTTAAGTCAAACGTCACTCTTTTACCTGCTTTTTACTAACACTAACATTACAAAGATGCCCAGAACATCGAGATGAACCTGTTTAGTTTATGGCTGCTCCAACAGTAGTGGCAACATTCCAAAAAATAAAAAATAAAACGGAATGTCAAAATATCCACCGCGGGGTCTGAGACCAGAGCCATAGAGTAATGGTTGAGACGAAGCAGTGAAAGGTCCAGTCCCCAATCTTTCTTTTTTATGAACACAAGGCTGCTGTACTTTATACCTCAAACTAAGCATTTAAAGTATGAGGTATAAAGTACGGCACCGTATGACACACACAGTTATTTAATGAAAAGCAAGATTTAACGCATGTAGGCTATCCTACTATCACAAACAATTTGCCCTGTGTAGAGAGAGAGAGAGAGAAAGAGAGATGCGTCCAGCGTCCTGTGTCGTTCTTGCGCTTGTATCATGGTATCCTGCACGTGCGTGAGATGTCAAAATGAATTGGAATTTGGAATAAAAAACAAATGATGTAGCCTATATTGGGTCTGGATCGCATGGTGAACTCTTGCAGTGTGTGATCCCTAGTCCATAGCCCAATCGTTTAGTGTGAAAGCCACAAAGATATAACGACAGCCGATTAAAAAAAGACTATTGCCGTGTGAAATGCATAACGATATGATGACTCGCCGACAACTTTAAAACTCCTACAGTGTGTAGGGGGCGGGGCCATTAGAAGCTTGTTCACCTCTGATCAAAGTTAGTAGCCCTTGCATGGAACTAGTTGTGTCAGTGCATTCCTTTAAATCCTGGCATGCACTTCAAATAGTTTCGGTTTGATATGGTAGAACTGGTAGAACTTGATCTCCACCTGACCTCAAGTAACCCTGTCCTCTGAAAAGCAAGCAATCTCTATAATAACCATTATGACACACACCCACTCACGTCACAGTGGATTTAACATAGCTTAATATAGAACAACGAGTGGCCCAGGAAATTAATCCCAATGCATTTTTCCCATAGGCATTTCAAAACGTATTTATTTAAAGACCGTATTTTAAAGATTGTACGAAGCCAACTCCTGTCGTGACAAATCATGACAACACACACACTATTTTGGAACAAACAAATAATTACAAAGAAGAAAAACAACAAAAAAACTGTTAACCTGCCGTTTTTTTCTACTTTCTAATTCTTTGTTTGGCCCGAAAAATTGTGTTTGTTGTCATGATTTGTCACGACAAGAGTTGGCTTTGTCCGTGGCGTAAACGTCTTTAAATAAATACTTTCTGAAAAGTCTATGAGGAAAATTAATAGGGATTTCTTTTCCGGGTCTCTCGAGGGGGCGGGACTGCGACACTCTATACCAACCAAAAGTTGTTTGCAGTTGCAGTTTACTTAGTCAAAATATCGGCGTGTGTGTATGTGTGTTTCCCATTGAATCAGGTCTGCTTGTCACGCTAAAACATGTTCCCCTAAATATTCCTGTCGGAGAGAGTTGCAACATCTCCGTTCACTGCTTAATTATTCGTGGGGCTGCATGCGTCACTGATCACTCCATTGTCGTCACTCTCTGTCTCTAAACAGCTCTAGTCTAGAGGCTGCACTCCGCTCCCCGGTCAGAGCTGAGCAACATGGCGGCGCACAGAGCTCTGTGTTGACAGTGTTGTTACAGACTAGTGGTTCTACAACGATTCCTAAGTGGATTTTATTTTTTATAACGTACTGTATGTATAGTTTTGTTCAGAAATATGCAATGTCCGTCTGTCTTCACCTAGAAACGGAGAGAGAGAGATAGTGTTGCATTGTTGCATGCTAATTAGAGAGAGAGAGAGAGAGAGAGAGAGAGAGAGAGAGAGAGAGAGAGAGAGAGAGAGAGAGCTTGTGGCGTCATCTTCCTTGTCCACACATGCATGTTTGACCAGGAGACCAGGAAAGATGAGGCATGCGTCTTCAGGACCTTGGGAATCCGGAAGACCATGGATTTGGCCTCTCGTATAGCCTGAACATAGGACGAACATGGAACTTACTAAATCAGAAAACAACAAAATATACGTGGAGGCTTTTTCTCCTCACACATCCATTGCATGGATGTAACCGCTATATGACACCTGCATGGACAATAAAATTGTCAAGGATGTCCTCCTCCTTAGTTATCAGATTAGTGAGGTTAATAAGCCAGAATTCTCTCTCCATGGAGAGCCATCAGCCCCATACCTCTACCTGTAGCTCCTTGTATAGACAAAACACATGGTGTTTGATTGTTTTGAATCAAGCATTCAACCAAGCCATGTAATAAGCTGTAGTATTGACCGTCAGTGTCCAATTGCAATAAATGTGACATCCTTTTGTCCCTGTATCAATATGTGCTTAGTATGTCTGTTTTGACAACGTTCCTGTATCCTGTACCAATTCTATACTACGTACTGTATGATTATGCTTCTGAAATTATCTATACACTTTAGTTTTTTAGCAAAATTATCACTTGTGTATTGCTGTCATTCACACCATTTTGAATCGTTGGTTTCGTTTTGATCAAATTCTGTCAATTTAGGTGGTCACTGTGGCTGCAAGCAACACACAGCTTATGCTTATTCTTATGCTTAGGCTGTTCCACTCAGAATGTGTTGAAGCAATGCCTGCAAGCACATTATCAGAATAGTAATACGCATGCCTTCAATGCATGTATCAGAATTGTAGTCCACTAGTCCCATACCTTTGGGACGGCATGAATGCTTCTGAATCTAATGTTCCACTGTGCCCCTTCCCTCAGACAATTACTGCAAAACTTGAATATAGTATCTCTCACTCTCTTATTCTCTTGTTCATAAACTAAGCAGGAATGTTCTGCACTCTGCACTCCCTCTGTGAGAGCTGAAAGAATGAATTGGGACAGCTGCACAGGCACCGATTGTGCCACAACAGCGGAAAGAGCCTCAGGAGTTTGTGTGAGAGCCAGGAGAGGGGCCTTGGAAAAAGCCCTGTGTCAGACCTTTTCACTGCAGAGATGCACTCCCCCACCCCAGCCCAGCCCAGCCCCCACTCATGCTGACAGAGCCCTGTCACACACCTGATCGCCATGTTGATGGTGGCTAGCGAGCTAGTGAGAGTGACACCTATGGAGTTAGAACAGTCTCAAAAGGTTCACAGTAAATAACACAGATTTGTAACTCACAAGTTCAGATTTGCAACTCACGTGAGTGAATTTGTGTTTCACATTTGTGTTTTGTATCCACAAGTTCAGATTTGTGTTTTGTATCCGTGTTTCGTATCTGTGTTTCGCATCTGTGTTTTGTATTTGTGTTTTGTATTTGTGTTTTGTATTTGTGTTTTGTATCTGTAATTCGCATCTGTGTTTTGTATCTGTGTTTCGCATCTGTGTTTTGTATTTGCGTTTTGTATCTGTAATTTGCATCTGTGTTTTGTATCCGTGTTTCGCATCTGTGTTTTAAACACAAATAAAAAACACAGATGTGAAACACGGATACAAAACACAGATGCAGATTACAGATACAAAACACAAATACAAAACACAAATACAAAACACAGATGCGAAACACGGATACAAAACACAAATCTGAACTTGTGGATACAAAACACAAATGTGAACCTGTGAGTTCACTCACGTGAGTTGCAAATCTGAACTTGTGAGTTACAAATCTGTGAGACTTTTGAGACTGTTTTTGAGACTCTTCTGACGTTGGGCGTTAACGAACGTCATCATTGGCTGAGGGAATCTGTCAATCATTCTGATTGACAGATTCCTCTGCCAATCAGATCGGTCCGCCTTCAGCCAATCCTATGGCTCCTTACATTGTAAGGGGGGGGGGGGCTCCTTTTGCAAGACCCCCCAGTAACTCTGTCATTTCTCAACCGTTTTGGACGGGGGTGGGCTCGTTGGAATCATGTCGACCCCCTGGGGGTGTCTTTGGGGGTCTCAAAGATCGGGGACCCCCAGGGACCCCCTGGGACCCCCCGGGACCCCCAAATGGTAACTGTCATTTCTCAACCGTTTTGAACATGGGTGGGCTCATTTGAATTGTGTCGCCCCCTCTGGGGGCGTCTTTGGGGGTCTCAAGGTTCGGGACCCCCAGGGACCCCCCGGGACCCCCAAATGGTAACTGTCATTTCTCAACCGTTTTGAACGGGGGTGGGCTCATTTGAATTGTGTCGCCCCCCTGGGGGCATCTTTGGGGGTCTCAAGGTTCGGGACCCCCAGGGACCCCCCGGGACCCCCAAATGGTAACTGTCATTTCTCAACCGTTTTGAACGGGGGTGGGCTCATTTGAATTGTGTCGCCCCCCTGGGGGCGTCTTTGGGAGTCTCAAGGTTCGGGGACCCCCAGGGACCCCCCGGGACCCTCAAATGGTAACTGTCATTTCTCAACCGTTTTGGACGGGGGTGGGCTCGTTGGAATCATGTCGACCCCCTGGGGGTGTCTTTGGGGGTCTCAAAGATCGGGGACCCCCAGGGACCCCCTGGGACCCCCAAATGGTAACTGTCATTTCTCAACCGTTTTGAACATGGGTGGGCTCATTTGAATTGTGTCGCCCCCTCTGGGGGCGTCTTTGGGGGTCTCAAGGTTCGGGACCCCCAGGGACCCCCCGGGACCCCCAAATGGTAACTGTCATTTCTCAACCGTTTTGAACGGGGGTGGGCTCATTTGAATTGTGTCGCCCCCCTGGGGGCATCTTTGGGGGTCTCAAGGTTCGGGACCCCCAGGGACCCCCCGGGACCCCCAAATGGTAACTGTCATTTCTCAACCGTTTTGAACGGGGGTGGGCTCATTTGAATTGTGTCGCCCCCCTGGGGGCGTCTTTGGGAGTCTCAAGGTTCGGGGACCCCCAGGGACCCCCCGGGACCCTCAAATGGTAACTGTCATTTCTCAACCGTTTTGGACGGGGATGGGCTCATTAGAATCGTGTCGCCCCCCTGGGGGCGTCTTTGGGGGTCTCAAGGTTCGGGGACCCCCAGGGACCCCTGGGACCCCCAAATGGTAACTGTCATTTCTCAACCGTTTTGGACGGGGGTGGGCTCATTTGAATCGTGTCGCCCCCCTGGGGGCGTCTTTGGGGGTCTCAAGGTTTGGGGACCCCCAAATGGTAACTCTGTCATTTCTCAACCGTTTTGGACGGGGGTGGGCTCGTTGGAATCATGTCGACCCCCTGGGGGTGTCTTTGAGGGTCTCAAAGTTCGGGGACCCCCACATGGTAACTCTTGACATTTTCATGATAGATCTTTATTGATGGGAGGGAGACAGAGAGAACCATTTATATTGATCTGCATATTCTTCTTACTATAGCTCTCTCTCTCTCACACACACTTTTCAGATATCACTTGATATGGACATTTAACCAAGCTATTTCCCTCTGACAAGGCTCGCCGTTACCCGACAAAACTGTGCAATTACTCAATTACTGTGCAATAAACACTCAAGCCACAACGAAAATGTATTTTGTTGCTTTTATATAAAAATAGAAATAAACACATACACTAATGTAAACTGTGGTTACAATAAACTAGACCAGTCCGTACGATGTGTGAGCTAACTAGCATGGTTCGGTTGTTAGCATTCCTCATTGAAGCATGCAGTAGTGCAAAGCAGGTACATTTTACTGTAAACACAAAAATAGACGAAACACACCATTAACAGCAGATATACCAGCCACAAAAGTCTCTGTGCATTTGCACACTTCTTTTTCAAGTCATGATTGATTGATTGGTTTATTAAGTTTGCAGAATTACAGTACATTTCAAGTACAACTCTAACAAAACGGTAGAGAAATGACAGAGTTACCATTTGGGGGTCCCTGGGGGTCCCTGAACCTTGAGACCCCCAAAGACGCCCCCAGGGGGGCGACAGGATTCAAATGAGCCCACCCCCGTCCAAAACGGTTGAGAAATGACAGTTACCATTTGGGGGTCCCTGGGGGTCCCCGAACCTTGAGACCCCCAAAGACGCCCCCAGGGGGGCGACACAATTCAAATGAGCCCACCCCCGTTCAAAACGGTTGAGAAATGACAGTTACCATTTGGGGGTCCCGGGGGGTCCCGAACCTTGAGACCCCCAAAGACGCCCCCAGGGGGGCGACACGATTCAAATGAGCCCACCCCCGTCCAAAACGGTAGAGAAATGACAGAGTTACCATTTGGGGGTCCCTGGGGGTCCCTGAACCTTGAGACCCCCAAAGACGCCCCCAGGGGGGCGACACGATTCAAATGAGCCCACCCCCATCCAAAACCGTTGAGAAATGACAGTTACCATTTGGGGGTCCCGGGGGTCCCTGGGGGTCCCCGAACCTTGAGACCCCCAAAGACGCCCCCAGGGGGGCAACATGATTCTAATGAGCCCATCCCCGTCCAAAATGGTTGAGAAATGACAGTTACCATTTGGGGGTCCCAGGGGTCCCTGGGGGTCCCCGAACCTTGAGACCCCCAAAGACGCCCCCAGGGGGGCGACACGATTCTAATGAGCCCATCCCCGTCCAAAACGGTTGAGAAATGACAGTTACCATTTGAGGGTCCCGGGGGGTCCCTGGGGGTCCCCGAACCTTGAGACTCCCAAAGACGCCCCCAGGGGGGCGACACAATTCAAATGAGCCCACCCCCGTTCAAAACGGTTGAGAAATGACAGTTACCATTTGGGGGTCCCGGGGGGTCCCTGGGGGTCCCGAACCTTGAGACCCCCAAAGATGCCCCCAGGGGGGCGACACAATTCAAATGAGCCCACCCCCGTTCAAAACGGTTGAGAAATGACAGTTACCATTTGGGGGTCCCGGGGGGTCCCTGGGGGTCCCGAACCTTGAGACCCCCAAAGACGCCCCCAGAGGGGGCGACACAATTCAAATGAGCCCACCCATGTTCAAAACGGTTGAGAAATGACAGTTACCATTTGGGGGTCCCGGGGGGTCCCAGGGGGTCCCTGGGGGTCCCCGATCTTTGAGACCCCCAAAGACACCCCCAGGGGGTCGACATGATTCCAACGAGCCCACCCCCGTCCAAAACGGTTGAGAAATGACAGAGTTACTGGGGGGTCTTGCAAAAGGAGCCCCCCCCCCCCCTTACAATGTAAGGAGCCATAGGATTGGCTGAAGGCGGACCGATCTGATTGGCAGAGGAATCTGTCAATCAGAATGATTGACAGATTCCCTCAGCCAATGATGACGTTCGTTAACGCCCAACGTCAGAAGAGTCTCAAAAACAGTCTCAAAAGTCTCACAGATTTGTAACTCACAAGTTCAGATTTGCAACTCACGTGAGTGAACTCACAGGTTCACATTTGTGTTTTGTATCCACAAGTTCAGATTTGTGTTTTGTATCCGTGTTTCGCATCTGTGTTTTGTATTTGTGTTTTGTATTTGTGTTTTGTATCTGTAATCTGCATCTGTGTTTTGTATCCGTGTTTCACATCTGTGTTTTTTATTTGTGTTTAAAACACAGATGCGAAACACGGATACAAAACACAGATGCAAATTACAGATACAAAACGCAAATACAAAACACAGATGCGAAACACAGATACAAAACACAGATGCGAATTACAGATACAAAACACAAATACAAAACACAAATACAAAACACAAATACAAAACACAGATGCGAAACACAGATACGAAACACGGATACAAAACACAAATCTGAACTTGTGGATACAAAACACAAATGTGAAACACAAATTCACTCACGTGAGTTGCAAATCTGAACTTGTGAGTTACAAATCTGTGTTATTTACTGTGAACCTTTTGAGACTGTTCTAACTCCATAGACACCATCTGTTGACAATTAGTACCTGTGAATAGACTGATTTTTTTTTAAACAAATCTGCTGTTTTTTCGGGGGTTTTTCCTCTTTCTTTTTTTTTTTAACTTGAATTGAATATTTTCCCTGGTCCTCCAACATGCTGAGTAATTCCCATAACCCCTAGAGGCCCGCGGGACAGCTATTCCAAATTAATTGTATTATTTGACAAAAAGTATGGACGTTGAGCGGAAAATAAGGCTTAGCCTATATCCTCTGAAAAAAAGTGTACCTTCTTAGATGCCGCCTTAGAAGTTTCCAGCTATAAGCTGTGGCAGATCGAGGTAGAGGAGCACAGAGAAGTGGGGTAAGGAAGTGGGACACCCTCTGGGGGTTCATGAAGGCACATAGAATATTCCCTATGATACAGATACAAACACGTTTTTTTACACAGTTTACAGATTTCTTCGGAGAGTGTGCACACTCTCCGAAGTTGTATTATTATTGCCGTTTCTGATACTGTGCACGTTGGGAATGCTCCCATGTTATCGCCATGTAACGTGTTGTGAGCTTGTAGATTTGCAATTATCATGGAATGTAAACCCCAGAATAGGGACGCTTCCGTCCATGAGGTAATGAATGGCCTTTCTGTAGTTTTTAATTTAGTATTGTATTTTATTATTTAGTATTTATTTATTTTTTGCCCAATACAGCACTGATTCTGAAATACTGTTGGTGATGTTCAATGTCCAGGCTCATCTCTGCAATGAAAAAAAGAAAATATGTCAAGAGTTGCTTTCCCCTTCGAATCTGCTGGAGCAGAAAAGACAATCATACTTTTTGCAAACCTTAGCAAAAGTGCTCTAAACAAAAAGTCAAGTCCATGGACTTGGCTGCCACATGACGTCACGTTAAAAGTGCTTTAAAGAAACATTAAAAAGTCCATAGACTTGGCTGCCATGAAAGCCAGACGTTGGAGGCACTAGCGCCGCTCAAAAACCCTGGAGTGTAAAGCTTTGACTCTCTATAATATAGCTCCCACATTAATCCTCCTCGTGACTGTGCGTTTGTGTGAGGCAACGGCTATCCACATAATGATATTTGACCTTAGCTCTAAACACACACATAATAATTAGGAAGCAAACCAATTCAACTAAAATACAAACGGTATTCCGTTATAGAATTCACTTTCCCATTTCTCTATTTCTGCATGTACAGTAGGCCTAGCTTTTGCTACAGTCTGACTTGTTGTGGATTGGATGGATGGATGGATGGATGGATGGATGGATGGATCCATGGATGGATGGACGCAGCACTAATGCGTCACATCTGATGTAAATTCGGCTTTACAGTGATGCAAAACATTTATACGAACTAGATCCATAGATAAATACATACAGTACGTTCAACCACAGAACATGTGAAAGTCATAAAAGCCAAGTAGGCTACAACGTTTATGTGCCATCAGTCTTTGTAGTAGAAACACATTTCATATCTGTCATATCATATTAGTTCTAATTCAGTTGGAAAGGTGTTCCAAAGGAGTCCCCAAATGTACTGTTTGTGATGTGTTGCCATTTGCTGTCCTGCATGCTGATTCGGTGTATCCATCTTGTCTACTGATCTGCATGGCATTTCTGCATTACAGTATTTAGACATTTGGAGGCTAGTTTGAGACAAGAAGATCTTGTGAAGAAGCAGCATACAAAGAAAATGTCCATGCCTAATTGTCCCCGTACATGAGAAATGTTGTCTGTAAAATGGTGCTGCTATACTGTCTCAGTACACTGGACAATGAATGGCATCATGTCTGCTTCCTGTTTAGAACCCTAAACGGTTTGATGAAGTCTGGCGATGAGCTCAACAGAATGTGTTGCACTGCCGCCATATTCATCACGGTTCACTGTCATGTGTTGCCATTCATTCAGTGTGCATCTCTATAGCTGGGGTTCCCAAACTTTTTCAGCTGTGACCCAATAGATAATTTAGTTGTCACCCGAACTTACAAAAATACATTATGAATGAATAACCTAAGCCCTATTTGTAGGCTATAGTCAAAATAGCAGACAAAATATAGAAAACGTAAAAAGGTGGTTTGAGTCAGAATCAGAATATCTTTATTGTCATTGTACGAGACAACGAAATTGATTTGCAAACCAGCTCAGTGCATTTAAAACAAAAGACATAATACTCATAGCACAGCACAGTAAGTCCTTTTAGTTTGTGTGTGTGTGTGTGTGTGTGTGTGTGTGTGTGTGTGTGTGTGTGTGTGTGTGTGTGTGTGTGTGTGTGTGTGTGTGTGTTACACCATGCAAGGATGAACAGCTACTGAATACCCTCGGTTCTTGTCGATAGTGTCCATAGCCACGGCCATAACCTCATTTACTGCATATTAACTACACCTGTACACCTTGTGCCAGAAGTCCCAAAAGGTCTTTCTGCTAACTTTCATTGAAGTAACATGATTGAAAGTGCAGTTGGACTACTACAGTACAATACATGGCTGGGATTCAGGGCTGTACTGGGAGCACACAGACACTGAATGCAGAGAGTTGTCCAAGCAAGCATTTGAACATTATGGTTGGGCATGAAGGGGTTATGGCAAAATGCAATGGTTTGGTAAGTGTGTCAAGAGGGCAGAACAATCGGAAAGGAGTGCAATTCAGATGCAAAGACTTTATCAACAAAATGACAAGGCTTAGCGAGAGGTGAGTCAGGTCAAACTGGGAAGGTGGCCAAGTCCAAACAACTTGAAAGGGTCAGCCTATAAGAGTCCAGAGACGGGCCAGAGGTCAAACAATCTACGAGCCAGGATCAGAACAGGATTTGAGGCAGATCTCAGAAAAACTATGAAATACTAACGGAAGCCTATAGGGAGCAACGACACAAGTAACATACGATCTGGCAGAAACTAGATGTGAAATAAAGGTATATTCAGTGATTTCACTTAATTCAAATATCACTTATTTTTTTTGTTTTGTTGTGATGATCCTCTATACTATAGAGTGTCCCCAGTGTACCCCTGGGGGTCAAAAAAACGTAGGTTTCGTTTTTGAATCTCTATCCTGATTGGACGAAAGGCTGGGTCCCAGCCAAAAACGAAACCTAAGGGTTTTTTTTTTAGTGAAATCACTGCATATACCTTTAACTGAATAAAAACTATTTTGATTGCATGTGTTATTGGATATTGGCGGGGTTACACCATTTTTGTGAGCTATAGTAGAAATTAGCCTTTGCTCGTAAGGTTCTGAGCTATTATTATTATTATAAGGTTAAAATGTGGAAACTAATAACGTCTTATTCTTATTATGTCAGAGTAGGCTATCCATCATGTGGCCGGGGGACTCGCTTGTGCTGATCTACAAGTTGTCAAGTGGGTGCGTTCCGCCGAGTTGTAAAACTTCATCTTGCAGAGTGAACACCTGTGATGCGCACATATCAGATATTTACACCCGGGTTTGTTGCATCAGTTTGTGCTTAGGGAAAATACACTTTATTTCCATACTATTTAGTTTTATCAACAGTTCGTGTACCGATTTGCGTGATGTTTGGACAAAATGTTTGGTGTAATAGAAGAAATTACTTTCTTTGCATAAATTGGTTATTAGTCTGTATGTGTACAGATGAGTGCACACGTACTGCGCAGGGAGACACAGAGGAAACTTGTTGTCTATAATTACTAAAGAGATGTTTATTTTTTGTTTGCTTAGTCATTTCATGGGAATTTGTTCTGTGAATATTTCCAATTAAAAAAAAATCACACCTGTGTGAAGTGAGGGGCGCTCTTATCATCATACGTCATCATACAATCATATAAATTATATCATCTCATTCTCAAACACAATGGCACATCTCCCACCCAATCACGCCGGCCAATCACAATTTGCGTCTTCACTTTTGTCTTCAATTCAGAATTTCAACACAATATAATCATCAAGAGCAGTCCAGGTGTCTTCCAGGTAGGTTTCCACACTGCACGGATGAGAAGCAGGTATTAGTCAAGTAATCGGCGCAGATTGATAAAACAGCTGCAAATAATGACAAGTTACCGAAATACAATGTATATTTATGTTTTAGCTTATACTGTATATGGCTTAGGGTACAATAATTAGATGATTGGTAAATGATTAACCAACATACACTTTCATTTTGTACTTTCTTGAACCACAAGCACTGATAATCACGTCATAATCTGTCTGCCTATTAGTTATCTTGCACATACCATTAATTCAATTTAGCATTGATTGGTTGAGTTGGTGGCTCCTCGCCTCGATCAAAGCTATGATTCTGTGGAGACAGAAGCGTGCAAAAGCAGCAAAACGAGGGACCTCTGGTTCTCCCCCCAGTGCGGGTGGTGGTGCTGTATATCGGTGTGGTGTAGTACGCATGTATACGCATACAGGTTTAGGTGTCCTCGTGTCGAAAATAAGTTTGCCCTGGACAAACTTTTGTTCTATCTCCGGTGCCATCGCGTGTCTCTGCTGTCTCAAGAATCAAATGAAGAATGAGGTCGGGACATTGTGTCTGTGGTGTTGTGGTGGTACATGTCGTTGACGTGAAAATCGGCTTCTGGGGGGATGCAGCCATATACAGGCATCTAGCAGACACGTTTCACACTAGAGTGTGAAAAGACCCAACACCTTCCAGACACGCAGGACACCGAGAGAATAGAGTGTATTCTTCTGTCTGATACACTGTCAGCCTTGAATAGGGCAACACACATGGCAAATAATACACAAAAAGTCGCTCGACTGAGAGGAGGCTAAAACATAAACAAGTAAGGCAAATGCCTTACTATGCCTACAGTAAATCCGCGCCTGGTAGTCGGGATCAGGATTTTAACCCGCAACACGCTGTCGGGCTGACATTGCAGCCTTGGGTGCCCGGACCACCATGCCAGCAGCCCAGGCCACAGCAAGTTTAGATGCTGGCATATTGCTAATAGCAATTACTCCAGGTTGCTACTATACTGTAGTATTCACATAGTGTAGGTCACGTTGAGGACATAAGCCAACTGTGACAGATGTGCCAGTCAGAATGAATAAATATTAAGACCTGCATTTAACATCATCCCAGAAACCACAAACACTGGACCTATGCCATACCCCTATTTGCTGTATCATTTCAGAGTGAAAGCCATTTACAGATAAGACAACATTGGAAAATCAGTTAAACCCTTATTTTTTATGAAAAATAATTCATGGTATTTGGATGCCTCAGGCTGAGAATGTGGAGGACATCCAAGTTTTATACTGTGCCTATACACTACGTATAAACACACAGCAAGGTTATCCAACGTGATAAACAGTGATAAACAACACCTCTGATGGATGCCCTTTCCCTTTGATCACATTCATATCAGCTCTAGTGACTCATTCATTTGGTTCTTTCTTTTTTACTTCTGTATTTTGAAATGAGATTTCCTTGCCCGAGGGCTGAAGGGTAACAACAACAGACATGAATGTGGCACTCTGTTGAACCAATCAAGGAGAGTGAGTGTTTCAGGGGAAAACGGAGGGCAGTGGCATCATCAAACTTGTATAAATGCTGCCTTGTGTTTCTGGTTTCTTTCTGACCCGGAGATGCTGGATGTTAATTGCCATGTGCTTAGTGAGGAAAAAAAGGGAAAAGGCACATTTGTCAGATGGCTGCAGGTCCTAAGAGCAGAATGGAAGTGTTATGTGCACTGCTTTTGACACATATTGCAGCTCTCTTCCATGTCAGGGCTAAATTATGATTGCATTTGGTGAAAATAACTGCTTTTCAAAACATGTCATATCACGGCATGGTAAACAGGCTTCAATCAGACAGAGAAGCGCAGCTTATTATAGCCGATCTACGTGCTCGAGCAGAATTTTTATTGACACAGGAATGTTAGTTATTAAATCATCTCTGCACCTCCATTCTACTGAATCATTATTTTGACAATAGTGTCATGAAACATGACTGGAGTTACAACAAGACCTTTTAGTATTACAGTATCTGTTAATCGTTTAAAAGAAAACGCGTAATAATTTCCTTGGTGGAGAATGGAGATAATGTCCGCTGAATGTCAGGCCTGATTGTTGGTTTCTGCATCACATTCTGCTCTCCTGATAAGGACGGCAAGAGCACTAAACTTAACATACTGTAGGTTACAGTGACTGTCTTTAATTGGCGCAGCTGTCAATTCTACTTAAGAGCCGATGTAAGCTTGTCTCACTAGACTCACTACTACATGCACATTATGCCAAGACGACCAAAGGAAGGACGCCCATATACTGTCTATCAAATGCAAATACAATGTTATGGAAACACAACATTTTGGTCCGTAGACAATGAACCTGATGAAGGTCTTTGGATTCCCATAACATATTTATTTCCATTTGATACCATCTTTCCATGCATGTGAGGATCAACCAGAAACCACCCTCCCTGCCAAGATAAAACAAACCGACATCTCTGCTGGCTCAGTACTCGTCCACTGAGCCGTGAAGAGCGCTAGAGAAAGTAAGCGCAAGAGAGAAAGGGAAGTTAAGGCATGCAACAGATTAAAAATAAATACAAATAAATGAATAAACCTTGGGCCAGTTGAGAGGAGAGGTTTTCCATTTCATTTTTCATTTTCATTATCTGGCTGGTGAAAGTATAAATGCCAGGAGGATTAGAGAAATTACATGGGCTCTCTCGCCTTGCCTGTTTCTGCAGCTTATCCTCCCTGTACCTCTCAGTCCATCTCTCTCCCCCTCTGCTCTCCCTCATCGTCCTGTCGCTCGCTCCCTCCACCTTCTTCACCTGCCACCCCCTCCCTTCTGGATCTATCTCCCTTTTGCATTCTAGTCTATACCCTCTCTCTTTCTCACGCACGCACGCACATTATTCACCTCACCTCACCTTTTTCTCTTCTCCCCATAATCTCTCACTCTCTATTTTTGTATCATATTTCCTCCACCCTGGTCCCCCCCCTCCCCACATCTCTCAGTTGTCTCAGTTTTCTCCCCATCTCTCTCTCTCTCTCTCTCAAGTCTCACCTGAAAATTGATTTCACGAGTACTCAAAATATATTATATTTATGTATATTATATATTATATTATATTTGTGTAGAATGTTTTGTTATATTGGTATTAAATTGTCTATATATTAAAATAGACAATCTTTAGATATGTATAATATGGATGTATGTGTAACCGAAAATTAATTTCAGTTAAAGAGGGGTGGGAGTTTATAAGTTTTTACTTCTTCTCACTCCTTTTCGGATATGCTTAGATTTATTTATTTTATTATTTTAATTTTATTTCTTCTTGCTATTTTTTTTTTAAACTATTTTATTTTAATTATTTTTCATTGTGAAATGCAAGGAATTGTTCTGTTTATTGGCATATTCGAAATAAACATGACAAACAAACAAACAAACCTCATAGGCCTACGTCTTTCTCTTCATCACTTCCTTCTCCATGCCCCTTGAATCTCCCTCATGCCTCTTGTGTGTGTCTTTCGGCTCTTGGTCTGATGGTTCATCAGCACAGTCAGGCCCCTGTTGGCCAGCCAGCACCAAGCAGGCAGCAGTGTCTTAAAGAGGTGCCTCCTAATCCCTGATATATATTACAGATAGCAGGGCTGACATGGACGACAGAGATTGGGGCTGATACTGAATGTATTGATTGGCCCCTCTCATCCCAGGGCCAGCCACAGCTGCTTGTCTGTGTAATGGAATGCTGTGATGAATTTCACTCAGTAAGTCAACTCCAAAAACTCCAAACGCACCAGGACTGGACTAGACGCATGCAAACTGGCTATGATACACCAGTGTCAGGTGAGAGGAGGTGATGAGTGGTTTGTGTGCTGACAACATGGAAGAATACTGAAATGCAGTACAATAATTTGTCTTTAACCATTATAAAGCTCTCAGAAAGGAACTGGTTGGAATAACGTGTTCCTTCCACGTGCTACGTCCAACCAGGGAAACTCCCCCCTGTCAGGTGTAAAGGAGCAACTTGGACACTCAGGTATGAAGGAAGCATGAGTTCAAGTCCGTTGCTCTCCCCTTGTCCCCCATATATGGGGACTAGGTTGGTGGAGGGTGTGTAGAGCCCAGGATCACATTAGATGATTGACACAGGGGTGAAAAATGGGTTACAAAATTGTGGTATAAGAAATATATACATATATAAATAAATAAAGCTCTTTTTTTGTCTTTCTTGTCGACATTTTGACTGATGGATTAAATGGAATTAGATGGAACCAAATGTGGAGATAAAAAATAGAAATACGTAATTGCACGTTAAGAATACAGCAACAGAAGGGACAACCTCAAATATTTACATATCAGTCCATATCTATATCAGTTGCTTTAAAAAAAAACTGAAATTCTGAAAAGAAGGGTCCTACATAACTGCTATTTGTATGGCAGCTTGGGTGAATTTTCCAAGGTGGACTATTTACCAGACATTTGTTTAACTAGAGCGGTGCCCGTTGGGCACTGGCCTACTTACTGAATGATACATGTTGCAAATGCATGCCCCACCCAGTTATTACGTCTGTGTCCCTTTTATACCCAGATATGGAGTTCTTTGTCAGGCATGGCCAAATATGGAGTCTATGTAGATGTCAGTGCATCTGTGTCCCTTTATTCCTACATGGAGTTCTGTGTGAGGCATGGCCAAATATGGAGTGTTGAGATGTCAGAACAGGCCAGCTCAACATATGGACCCTGGTCAGGGGCCCCGTCCAGAGCCCAGGCAGAGGCCTTTTGTGACACTGGTCACTGCACTCCCTGTGGGTTTGTGGAATGCGTGTGTCATATTTTAAAGATGAGTGCCACAAATTTTTAAAAGTTTTTCCAGTTTTTCATGTGTCTATGAGGTGACAGTACTTCATTAGACACCCTGGAGTCGTTTTTATGTGCAATGATGTATTCCCTTTTGTATTTAGGGTTTCTTCCTGGAGGAGTCAAACGTGCCAATGAAAAAAATATAGTGACATCACATTATCAGCCCTCCCCTAACCCTCCCCCTTTATCATATACAACTACAGCTGTGGGTGCGGCTTAAGTTCAGGTGGCTCACCACGCATCACCACCCACAAGGCAAGCCAGGCATACTTAATGAGCCGGTGGGGGTACCCACATAAAAACGTCATTTTAATAAATACTGTACACTTTTTTGAAGAAATTCTTCCTCCTTATATAACAGTAAGACCCGATGATCATGTTTTAGGGCGAACGGTTCTCGAGTTGCATGGATTACAGCCATACACACATAAAGACAGAGACATGGTGCATTTATAGATATAGATTTTGGAGCTGTTCAAACACCGATTTCCAAAATGTATGAACATGAGAATGCCAAACTATAACAAAAGTTTTTCCACATTATTTGAATTTCCAACATTTAAAACGATCTGGTACCCTGTCTTTAAATGTTATCCCTCCCTATAGGCTACTTATAAGCTGGCAGAATGCTGGTACAATTTAGCTGAGAGGCAAAATCACTCTGTGTTGGGCCCACAGGGTGATTTCTCCATATTGTGGATTTGTCTTTGGTAACCAGCTTTTTGGCAGGGTGTGGCTGCCAACAAAATGAAAGGAAAAAAGGTTGTTGAGGCCAATTCATTTTGTGCTCTGCCCAAAAATCCACACGCCAAGTTCCTTCATCTTTGGACATTTATAAAGGCTTGAAATGGCTATGGCTCATTTGAATTGGTACTTTGGAAATTGTGATCATTCTGAAGCACTGCAATTAAAATGGCACATTGACATAATGATTAATGACATAAAATAATAATAATAGATTTTTCTTTTTTTAAATAACGTGGGACAGATGCACAACAGAGAGCGCTTCTTTCACCTGGCAGTTAATGATACGCATGTCATTCTTGTTTTACTTTTCCCACCACTTATACCGTTCAGCTAGGCTGCGTGCTGGCTCGTTCTGATGGAGAAGCGCTCATCTGATCGACTGCACAGTGCCCACTGGACACATGCATTTCCTGGGGTACTCAGCGATACACTGGCCAAATGTGAAGTCGCTCGGTTGAGCAGTTTCCCAAAATATGCGTGCCTATTTGGAGTGGACCATTTCTGGAGAACCACTCATCCCATCGACTTTGGGAAGCGGAGATTCAGTGTTTTGCTCAAGGACACTCCATCACGAAGCCAAGAGGACCAGATGGGATCGGACCGGGACTGGGACAGTTTACACAGGACCACAATGCAAACAAGCCCTCTGGGCTTTTCAGCTTATCATTTTACCATTATTGTGTAGTATTGTATAACTGTAGTTATAAGAATAAAAAATATAGGCCTATATGTAAGTTTTTTCAAACTGTTAATAAAGAATTCAATCAATCAGCTGCCTCCTGGGCGACTGCCGCTAGGGTATCGGTAATTATCATGCACCTGCTTTAAAAAGACAACTTGAGTCAGAGATTATACCCCATTACAGGCAATGCTCAAATTGACCGTAATTGCTGGAATAATGTCGGTACTGGGCATCATAATGGCTCATAATGGCCTTTATGTGGAGTATGAATAGCAATTTAAAAATAATAACTTGCACTTTGTAGTCAACCTCAGTTCTCTTTATGCATTTTCTTTGGAGGTTTAGTTGGATTGATATTATTCGTGTCATAGCTGATTTGACAAGTGAATATGGTTAGACTAAATACACTTTAATCGCATCTCCATAACAATTTGCAGCCTCAGTTACTTATATAGCTTTTCTCTCAACAATTTGGATCACACCCGCTGTTTATTTATATTTTGCCTTACATAAAGCTTGATTGAAGACAAAATACCAAAATATGATAAACAAACACATTTCTGGAAGGAAAGCTGTATCCACATTCCATGTCTCGTGAATTAACTATTTGTGATGGCTTGGCTCCAACTAAAGATGATTTGAAATTGCGTTTTTAGTTAATTGCCTGAATGTTCATTTAAAGTCGGCAATAAGTGAGCCAAAAGTGTGTGTTGATATATTCTGATTAACTACTTCAATTACTTCACCCTAAGGGCAATAACAAAACTCCAACCCTCATAGCAAATTTTAAGAAATTAGATTTGAGCAAAACACTAATAAAAACACTAACATCTAATAACCTTCAGCATTAGGGATTTGAACCATTGGGTTCAGTTGAATTTGTCAGGTATGGTTTGGAGCATCAGGAATTTAAATGTGAGACTCACTTTTTATTACAGTTGTGCCTCTTTTCTTCAAGAATGAAGATGTCTGGCTTTAAGGGAAGTAATGAAGTGTTTAGGTAAAGAGAGTGGACCAAACAAGTGCTGCCGAATAGACTTAATACTGAATCAGGTTGGCCCGGCCTGGCCTAGCGGTCCGGGCACCTAGGCTGGTTATCCACCCTGACAGCGTGTTGCGTGTCTTCCCCCATCGCTCCCCGTTTCCTGTCAACCTACTGTTATCTGTCAATAAAGACTAAAAGCCCCAGAACATATCATTAATATATATATAATTCATTGTGTGTGTGTGTGTGTGTGTGTGTGTGTGTGTGCGTGGTCCCTCCCAATCCCTTATCTTCCTCCTTGGACCCCCATTAGCAGCAGCAGGAGTAAGTCCTTTGGGCTGAGCTTGACGTGATGCATTACCAACAGCACACAATAGCTACAAGGCCACTGCTAATCACATCTATTGATCCGGTAATTCCAGCCATTTGAAACTCTTTACCTTGGTGGGTGGTATCAATGCATAAAGTCTCTGCTCCTTTCTGGGTTCGGCTGGGCACCCGCATGCAGTCTCAGGGGGAGTTGATTGAGGCCGGTGCCGCTTGCACACTTCACAGCCATGGACTGCATGGTCCCTGTTTAGCATGCAGCCACCACAGACTTCACAGCAAAGCCTCTGGCATTGAGAAACAAACGGCGGGTGTGTGTGTGTGCGTGCGTGCGTGTTTTATGCAATGGTATTTTATTGGGTGCTGATGTTGTGTTATGCTTTTCAGTTACAGTATGTGCTGAATTGTGCTGCTATAAATTATATAATCTTGATTTATTTTGCACTGTTTTGTCGCATGGCATTGTGTCATGTACGTTGCACTTACATGCAATTACAGATTCAAGACCTACAGAGCAGACCTTTTCATTTTTCAACTAACTATTCTCAGTGACAAGTTGTGCAGTCGGCCCAAGCCATCCGTTATTATGCTATTCCGTCTCTGACTTAGATTTACTGCGATACACCTCCTTGACAATAATAATGGTTTAGTACAGGAGCAAACTCAGCACAGTATGTTCCCTGAAAGAATAATAATACTTGGGCTGAAATTTATGCCATTGCTCTGCGTGCTCACCCTGCAATGAGGCAGATGTTGCCAGGCAGCTAATGGCGGGTTTGATTTTGCCTGCCACTGCGCATATTGTAATTGACCCTTTTACTGTAGTTCTGCATGGAGATGAGCTCTTAGACATCATGGAGCACAATAGAGGCACATCGAGTGGCAAAGCAACATGCAAAGTGAGTTTAACATTGTTTAACGTTGTTTAATGCAATCAGATATGACTTTTCTGTGTGGATGTATGGGCTGTCAAGGCCAGAAAGTAGTTTTTTGCTACTCAGTAGGCGTTCCTGCATAACATCCTGGTTTGATGATGATGTCACGAGCATACCCTCTATAATGGAATGTTTCTCTGCACCTTATAATGGCACATGCAACATAAAAGACAGAGTCAGAGATACAGTAACAGGGCAGTTTGGTGATGGATGGAGAGCAGTGGTGTGGTAGAGGTGCATTAATGTGCTACATGCCAAACTTCTTCTCGTTTACAGATACACCATTACAACGTTACCCTTGAATGGCTTACTTGATATGAGTCTTCATGGGTCCAATTTGACCGACCCATAGTATTTTACCCAGAACTGAATGGACCCAGCCGTTATGTATATAAATAGGTAGGCGCCTCCTTCGGCTCTGGGGCGTGTGTATCAAGAGAGGAGGCAAACTTTTGTACATGTAGAAGTAAAAGTATTGTAAATTGTAAATACTCAAGTCAAGTATGAATACATGAGTACATTGTACAGTACTTAAGTCAATGTACCACTGACTATAGTCTATGCACATAATGTTGTGGTCCCTGCTCTGACTCTCTCACTCAGCTCGCCCATCTTCTGTCATATAAAAAGGCACTCTTCTTCACAGTGCGCCACGGGCCATTAAAGTTGTCCCACAGCAATAAGCCTTTGTCTGCACGGCAAAAAAGTTGATGCTTGATAAGCGTAATCCTCGCTTGTCTTTTAGCACAGCATAAGCCCAACAACGACCCCCCCCCCCTCCCCCTCTGTGTGGGCTATGCGAAGCTCTTCACAGAGCAGCTAGCAATAAATGACTCACTCGTGTCTGCCTTTTGTCTCTGGATGTGTGAGACCACTTAGAGCCGCTTTGCACTTCTGTGCAGCTGCAGCCCCTGCAGGACGGAGTTAACTGTGACTGTGGTGACTTGCGGCACACATAAGCACACACCATGGAGTGCTTCCAATTTATTTGTCTGCCATAATAGTTTTGTGATGGTATCTCTTTTCAAATAAAGCCCATGCATACAGATGTTAGACCTGGCTTTTATCTTAATGCGTATCACTATTTCAAAAATACAGCAAACCCTAGAGATAGTGAACTTTCCCAATTGTGTATAGTTATCGGCAACTGAAATCCTCAGTTGTGGTTATACTGTGAGTAGAGTATAACAACTTTATCCATTAAGTCCCAGTTTTGTGCTTAGAACTGAACTTTGTCATTTTGGTAGACATGGGCCTGTGCTGATTAAATCTCAACAGTTTGGGTGTGTGCACATCTCTGTTTTTAAGATGCTGTTCAAGGTGATTTGAATAATTCTGAGCTTCATCAGACCAAGCGCTTTTTTTTAAATGATTTGTACTTTATTTATTTTCTTCCATACGTATGTATAAAACATTGACAAGAGACTACCAAAGAAATACACAAAACAATACAATACAACAATACAATACTACAGATGCACAGAAATATCCCGCAGTCCACCCCAGCCCCAATTCCAGACATTTCTTCAATATATTTTTCCAACGTTGCAGCCCGTTCAGAGCTCACTCAGAGCTAGAAACTATTCAGAGTCCTGATACATGCATATGGTAAATGCCCCATTTTGAGTCATAGTCGTCCAGTCTATTGAGCAGCCTGTATGACAGTCGCTCATATGCGGCCAATAGTCCCATCGAGGCGTCCCAAAGGGACGGTGCAGGTGCAGATGGGGCCTTCCAGTCCTTGACCACCAGCCTCCTACCTGACATGATGGCCGTTTGTATCCATTCAGCTAAAGGAGGAGCAACGTGCCTCAATGTGGCAGGATCCCCCAGAATGAACAGACTGGGTGAAAAAGGAATGTGTAGGCCCGCTATTCTCTCCAGTCTTTCATGTATAGCGGTCCAATATTCTTGAATTTTGGAACAGCCCCAAAGCATGTGTACAAGTGTACCGTCTCTATCCTGACACCTCTAGCATTCAGGACCATCAGTCAAGCCGACCCTAAACAGTCTCGATGGTGTCCAATATATTCTATTTATAATTTTGAATTGAATCAACCTTGTACGTAGTTCTCTTGACATTTTCCTTACATTCCTACGAATTCTAGCCCAGTCACCATCTGATATTGTAATCCCTAAATGTGTGGATTTACACTGGTCAGATGCATCTAGTAACATGGCATAGTATGTAGAAGCCTCATGTCCCAATCCGAATATTTTCAAAATACTCTCCACTGTGTCAATTTTAGGGGGGGGGGGGGGGGTGATGCAGAGAGAACCAAAGGTTTTCTCCAATAGGTGTCTCAGTTGTAAGTACTGCCAGAAGTGATTATGTGGTAGGCCAAATTCTGTTTTTAATTCTTCAAATGATTTCAAATTGTTTTCTTGGTATAGGTCTCCCAAAATCTTTACACCCCGTCGATACCATGGGTCCCAGAGGAAGGGCTTTTTACCTATACAAAGTTTGGGATTTTGCCAGATGCCAGCTGACCAATGGAGATGGGGATTGAACTTAAACATACGAGCTATTTTCCCCCAGACCCAGTGAATGTGAGACATAATCGGGTGTGATTTGCTAATTGAGTCCAGTTTAGTTTAGACATTCAATAGGCGTCAGAGGAGCACAAAGTGCGCTCTCAAGACTAAACCACGGCAGGGCCCTTTCCGGTGGAAGGGACCATTGTACCATATGCCTCATGGTGAACGCATAGTGGTAGAGCAAGAGATTGGGTATACCCAGACCCCCTTTATCCACCGGCTTCTGCAGTTTTTTAAGCTCATTCTTGGACGTTTGTTGTCCCATAAGAACTTATTACAAATTTGGTCAAATTGTTTGAAATAATGTAATGGAATCTTAACTGGGAGGGCCTGTAGCAGATAGTTGAGTCTCGGAGCACAGTTCATCTTAATAATGTTTGCCTTACCCCACATAGACAGAAACAAAGGAGACCATCATTCTACATCAGTCCGTATTTTATCCAGGAGCGGTTCAAAGTTAGTTTTTACTAACTCGTCCAATTTAGAAGGGAAGACTATGCCTAAATACTTTAAGCCCTTTTTAGGCCAGTCAAATGAGCCCGCCTGAAACAATGATTTAGGACAGTATGAAGTGAGTGGTAGGGCCTCAGATTTTGACCAATTTATCTTATAGCCTGATATGGATGAGAACCTATCAATAGTTTTAAATAGAGATGGAAGGGAATGCTCAGGATCCGAGACAAATATAAGTATGTCGTCCGCGTACAACATTAATTTGTGGCATTTATTGTAAATTGTAATGCCCGGAAACGCCTGGTCCTTGCGAATTGCAGCCGCTAGGGGTTCAAGGGCAATGGCGAATAACAGAGGTGAGGCCGGATCTCCCTGCCTAGTCCCCCTTCCCAGTTGGAACGGAGACGATATAATGCCATTGGTCAGTACTGATGCAATAGGACGAGTGTAAATGAGTTTAATCCAGCCAATTAATTTCTTACTAAAACCAAAACATTCCAGGGTGGAGAACAAGTACTGCCACTCCACCCTATCAAACGCCTTTTCGGCATCAAGAGAAATGGCCGCCAAGGGGGAGGAGTCAGGTGAGTCGTCCTGAGTAGCCCACATAATGTCAACCAGTCGTCTAATATTATCCGACGAGGAGCGTGAGTGTATAAAGCCCACCTGGTCCGAGTGAATCAGTGACGTTATGACTTTATCTATCCGGTTCGCTAATATTTTAGAGAAGATTTTACTGTCGCATGAGGTCAGACTAATTGGCCTGTAATTCTTACATTCCAAGGGGTCCCGCCCTTCTTTAGGAATAAGTGTGATGACTGCTTCAGTCAGAGAAGGGGGAAGACTACCAGTTTTTAAAGCCTCGTTATATGTTCCTAAAAGTAATGGGGCTAGCTCCTCTGCGTAGGCCTTATAAAACTCTACGGTGAAACCGTCTAACCCAGGGGCTTTACTTGTGGGTAACAGTCCTATAACGTCTGTTATTTCACTCACAGTGATGGGCAAATCAAGGCATTTAATCTGGTCCAAAGAGAGTTTTGGTAAATCAAGGTCAGCCAGAAAATAAGTAATATCTCCCTGCTACCGATTCAGAAGTATAGAGATGGTTATAAAAGCCTCGAAACGCAGAATTAATCCCCTTAGGGTCAGACACAAGGCACCCCTCGCCGTCTCTAATAGCGGGAATCGCACACATTGCCTCCCTGCAATTCTGTGCTCTGCTTTCTGTGTAACGATTAGATTAAAATCATATTTCAGTTTAGTCAAAGTCCTCAAATTCTCAGATGATGTGTTAATTTTGAATTTCTCTTCAGCGATTCCAATTTTGTTTTCGAGCTCCTGTAGCTTAGCAACATTTTCTTTTTTTTTGAAAGACGCATGTTGAATTATATGACCCCTCAAAAAAGCTTTCAGGGCCTCCCAAGCAATCCCTGCCGATGGTGCTGTTGGTAGATTGGTTTCGGTATAAAGAGTTATTTGTGCTCTTAATGACTCTTTAAAGGTCTCATCCATTAGCAGGCTAGAATTGAGTCTCCACCTGGTTGATCTTTCAGGTTTGCGAATCGATGTTATGTTCAAGTAAATTGGACTGTGGTTAGATGATATGATATGAATATGGAAACTGCCCATAGATCCGAAGTCCCGTTAGTCCGAACATGCACTGCTCCCGTGCTTGCGGTTAGGTTTAGGTTTGCTCCCGTGCTTGCGGTAATCAATTCTGCTAAATGAGCCATGACGGGGGCTATAATAAGTGTAGTCTCTTGCTGTTGGGTTCTGCATGCGCCAAATATCTATCAGGCCCATCTCCTTCGTCATGTCCTTTAATGCAACCTGTGCCCTGGATGAATGGACCAACGCAGAACTACGATCTAGAACACTATCCATAACTTAATTAATATCCGAACCCAGCAAGATGGGATAATCCCCCATTTCACCTATCATCCTCTCAAGGACACCAAAGAATGAGGGGTCCTCGACATTTGGAGCATAGACATTTGCTAGAATTACATTATTACCCTGAATCTGACAAAGCATCAACAAAATTATCCCCTCCTCATCCACACTTTCTTTAAGGCATTTAAATTGCAGGTATTTACTAATTAAAGTCACCGCCCCTCTGCTACTACTACTACCACAGGCAGCCCCCATAAAGCCCACCAAGAGTTTCTTAGCTTCCTGTAACAACAGGTGAGTCTCCTGCATAAAAACAATGTCACATTTTATTTATTTAATGAAGGTCAAAACTTTCTTTCTTTTAACAACATTGTTGAGACCCCTGACATTCCAGCTCATGAGCTTCAGCCCCGTTGAGCTACTACCTGTAATGGTATCTGTCGTATAGGGCCAAGGCCAGACTGCAGCTTCTTATCCTGTGCTTAAACATACTATAAAAGACACGAAAAACAAACAACAAAAACAAACTAAACCCTGTCTGAAAAAACAGACAGTCCCCAAACCCTTAGCTTGGTCCGTGACTCTCTAACAGTTAAGAGTCTAACTAACAGCTGCTGAGAACAAAACCCCACCCTACACCCTCTACCGCTATCCTAGACCTAACAGACTGGGATGAGGACAAAATACCCTCAACCCGTCATAATATATATATTTATAATAAAGAACTTTTGTTTTGGAAAATGATCATAAACTCCCTAAAGTAGACTCATTTAAATAAAACATGGGGGATTTGTAAATATTAAACAGGAGAAAAAGAGAAAATAAATGAAAAATCCCAGTAAAAAACAGATTAGAAACAATTTTGAGACCTTATTAAAATTTGTGATTCACATTCCCCCATTCGGTAAAAATAAAATATAATGAATAACACTCTAGCATTCAACCCCAACTTATTATCAAAGAACAAACATTAGCCTTCAAATAAACCTGTGTACATACCCCCTTCCATACATTCACACGCACGCACCACAGCACTCATAATTAATTAAGCCTTCTCTTTGCATACACGCGCCACTGTGTCACTCAGTCCCACCCCGCAATGAGAGCTTGAATCCGCGCAACACACACACCCACACACACACACACACACCCAGTCACACACACACACACACACACACACACACACACACACACACACACACACACACACACACACACACACACACACAAACACACACAGTCACACACACACACACACACAGTCACACACACACACGAATTGAGCATGACGTCAGGCCTACCTAATAATATCCTCGTATTAACCAGAGAAAATAAAACATCCGTTCCAAACTGCGGCACCAGCATCTGCAGCAGTTACCGTAATTATCCCACTAAATGCGCAACGAAATTCTGGCGGCGGATCATGTTACAGTGGGTGATGGATTCATTTGGATAGCGATACCGCAGACATCCCAAAGCGACACAAAGACAAATCAATGCAATTAAGCAATTTCGTAAGCAAAGTTCAGTAGTCCCATTGCTTCGTATTTATATATAACTCAACAGTAACCTAGTTACCTTAGTGATCAAAAATAAAAAACAAAAGAGGACAAATTAAGGCATTAACATGACTAAGCAGATATAACTAAACTCCAGCTCACACTGTCGTGGCAGGTTAGCCAGAGATTATCCCAGAGAACAAATTAACTCCATGGCTCTTACGGGGTCCTCGTAGCGGCGGGTCCCCTGTGGTACGCGGATGACGAGGACCGCGGGATACTCCAAAGAGAACCGTACATGTTTCTCGTGCAGGCGTTTCTTGCATTCCTTGAATTTCAAGCGCTTTTCGTTGACCAGCGGAATAATCTGCGAACACCATTATTGGGTGGCCATTCCAGGTGACCTTGCCCAGCTTGCGCGCAGCGTCGGCGACCCGGGTCCGGTCCTGGAACCTCAGAAACCTGGCGATGATGGTTCTCCCAGCCGTGGGTCTGCCGTCTCCATCTCCATTACGCACGGGCCCCATCCTGTGCGCTCGTTGGAATTCCAAGGGCATGGGGAAGTCAACATTCAGGATAGTTGGAAGTACATCACACAGGAATTTAACGGCATCACCACGTTCACAGTCCGGTGGGAACCCGACGAAACATAGGTTTAATCTTCTCTCTCTATTTTCCAAGCTGTCGAGTTTCAACTGAAGGGCTTCTACTTCAGCCATCGCAGCCATGGGCATAGCCTGCATTTCTTCAATCGCTGTCTCCAAAAAATCAACGCGGCTCTCCACCTGTGTTATGCGGTTGGCGATGTCTGCTAGTTTGCCATCAGTAGCTCTCGTCGTCACTCCAATAGCCTCCAGCTTCTTGTCGTGGGCGTCTGACTTTGCCAGAATTAGTGCCGTAAGTTTAGCAAACTCCTTGCCCACTTCACCAGACACCGGTGTTGTGACTCTGCATTCGTGGTCTTCTCCGGGCGGTGTAGATGAAGGCGGCCCCCTCTGCTCATCAGCGTTAGCACTGGTGCTAGCCGGCAAACTCACACCACCACGTGTGCCAGTGGAGCTTGTTTCAGACACTTGTGTGGAGCTTCTAAGATTTTTCGACATCACTACTACATAATATTCACTTTCTGCCAAAAAAGTCTGCTCAGTTTAAGTTCTTTACTATATATTTAAGCGGATAGTGGCCTGGTGCAAGACGAGCTCTCTCTTACGCAGCCATCTTGTTCAGGTACATCACGTGACTCGTCAGACCAAGCGCTTTTTGAAGTTCAGAGACAAATCTCTCTCTCTCTCTCTCTCTCTCTGGCTGCTCTGGCCCCCCTAGCCAAGCGTGGTCACCCACGTTCCCTCGTAGCTTTACCCGCAATCCCATTAATTGCATTAGTGGGGCTTCTCAAAGGAGCAGCAGCCAAGTTGAATTAATTGGCCTCCTCTATGCAAAGCAGGCACACACACCGTAACAGAAATTCAATATATGAGGAGTGTAATGAATGATTAACAAAACATTTCACAGCTTACCCAAAGGCTAGCGAGGAATTATGTTATGCTAGAGGTTCTCTCCCCTGCCCTTGCTCTCATCATGGTTCTTGTATGCAAAATGAGAAAAAATGTCTTCATAGCCTTTGAGGGAATAACTTGATGATCGCCAAAATGTCAATACCTTGTTTGTATGAGAGTTGTCAGATGATGCTGGAATTCTCCGTCTCTGTCATCGTCATTATCATCATCATCATCATCATCATCATCACTTCCTCTTCAGAGTACCGTATTGTTCATTTCCACCCCAGTAGTCAATGTGTCCTGTGTGTCCCCTCTGGCTTTCCATACATCAGCCCTTCGCCGACCCATTGGGAGAGCTTCAGACAGGGAGGGATCATTGATTATTGAAATGTCCGAAGGGGGTAATTCTCATGAGGCATATTTCCTCTGAATGCAGTGAATCTACAGCGAGACATTTAGCTTAATGTGGCTGTCAGGGAGAACGGCATGCAGACACAAAGTCACACGTGTGCCATCTGGAGAACTACGGTGCTCTCTTGCAGCTGCTGAGATAAAAAGTACAAATAAATACTAATGCCGTAATACAGGTCAAGACAAAAATATGGTACCCAGTATTTTATTCGTTCTGATCTTAGATTATAGTTAGTTTCCTGTCTCTCTGAACTGCTGCTGTAAAAAATATATATATATACACTGTTTATTTTAGTTTAATATTAAAATGCTAGCTGTGTATATGGTGCAGTAGGTATCTTTTGAATCACCGCTCCCACAAGAAAACAGAATTCACTTTTCACATAACATTTATTTGAAAATAGTGCTGCAAGTACAGACATTGAACAGTGGAATGCATCCAAATTCACTCGAGAATGCATCAGAATGTGAGGAGTACAGTGGGATATACTGTAAAAGAGAAAGGATTTGTGTTTTGTCCTCCCCCCGGATGCTTCTATTTGTCAAAACGGACCATGGGTTATTTATACAGACTCCTGACATAGCCAGAAAGATCAAGGTCCATATTTATTTACTATCAGAGGGATAATAGAAAACAGATACCTGCATGCATACTGCATGATACAAAAAAACACACACTTGGATCTTCCTTGGAAAAAAATGCACACTTGTCTTCGGCTTGGAATGTGCTTCCTTGTGATAATGGATAGCAGACCAAAAAAACAGCAAAGTGGTATAGCACCAATGAATTCATTTATTGATTAACTGGACGCAGAGCCAACCGCAGACTGCCGAGCCAATTTCAATACAGCACTGAAATAAACCATTCATTCATTCATTCATTCATTTGTGCGTTCATTCATTCATTCACATGGTTGTATGTATAGCATTTAAGCTGCCTTAAGTGAGAGACATCATTTAGTGCCTTAAACAACTATTAAAGTCCATAGGCTGGCAAATGATTTACGTCATCAGTGCTAAAAAACAAACAAACGCTGACATATCTTCGAAGTCCATAGTCTTGGCTGGCAAACAATTTCAGTGCTCCTAACAATTGCTTGGGCTTTTGATCACTAACTAGCCTCACTATCCTGCAATTGGATCCTCAACATACTAGCATGTGGCAGCTTAATTGGAACCATTTGACATAATGTTAAACACAGCTCCCCATGTACGTATAGTGGATTACTAATTTACTACTTTTGGCCCATTTAACATCACAGCCTAAAATGCACTTATAGTGTAACATTTAAGAGAAGATATTCATGTCAAGCATACAGCATCTCTTTGCATTCACTGCATAAAGTCTGAAACTGTATAGTTTTAGGTCAAAGTAGGCTATAAGTTTTGGATAAGAGAGGCAGAGAGAGAAAAGGGAGCATTGCCACTGCCCCATGAGTTCTACAAACTCTACTTCTCTGGGGACTCACAGGAGAACTGTAAGCATTTCTATTCTGATGCGAAGCAAAATCAACTCTCTGCATTTGAACCCACCAGCTGATTTACATTTGGAGCACCTATAATCTTCCATTTATCAGAGAGAGAGAGAGAGAGAATTTCCCACATTCTTTTTGCCCTTGCAAAGTAGCCTATAGTGCTGGTTTGCAATAGTAACTAAAGTTTTAAAATAATTGTAGCGAAGTAAAAGTATATTTGTCTCTGAGATGTAGTGGAGTAGAAGTAAAAGTACTGGAAATTGGAAATACTCAAGTAAAGACCTCACAACTGTACTTAAGTACGGAAAGTAGTAGACTTAGTTCAAATATTTAATCACAATCAAGTCAAATAGACAAGAGAGAGATGGGGGAAGAGAGGTCAGCGACTGAAAGTTTCTCTTCCAACAGAAAAAGTAAAAAGGAAGCAGTTAAATGCTGCGACGAAGAATTTGAGAGAGAACTGAGATCAATGAAGGCTATTGTGTCTGGACGTCTGTCTGACTGTCTGTCTTGTCTTGCATGCACGCGTGTGCGCACACAGGAGAGGAGTGAACCAACGTGCATTTACTGCTAAGGAGCTCATTACTCAGGAGCAGCTCAGTGTCCAAAAATAAAGAGGGAAGAACGTGTGAGTCGGGTTAGAGTAGAAAACGGGATCACCTACGCAGAGGCAGTAAAGAGAGTGGAGGAAGGAGGAAATGAAAGAGTGCCTGAAAACAGTGGACCTGATGGAAACACGAAGAGAGAGGACCAATTCATATGCATGGACAAAAGTCAGTTTTTGGCGTTTTATCGCCATGGTGGTAAATTGTGCTGTCGAGATGAAGGGGAAATCAGAAAGGATAATGATGATATTAGATGCAGCCAAGAGATTCCTGAAGATAGAGGATATTAGTGGAGGGGACATCGACAAAATCTTGAGGGAAGGTTTTGCACCAACTCAGGCCGCTGGGCCTGGGTCATAGGGAGAGGGACTGTATTGAGAACGGGTTGGGATCACTGGGTGGGCACTATAAATAAATCGCACATCGGAGAAACTGAGACTGAGGTATACCCCTAACCTGTGGAGGGCAGCAATGTGCCGATAAGGCATCCAGTCTGCCGGAAACCGACAAGAAGAAGAAGAACACTCCCCACTCCCACTTCCACCTCATGCAAGATGGCCGAAATGTCTGGCATGGCAGCAGTAGCAGGTTCCTGTTCACTGTGACAATCCTTGGTTACTCTTCGTGAGTTATATAGGCTTGGTGTCATGTTAACTTGGATCAACTGGTTAACTGTTTGTTTATATTGAAAGTATTTGATTTATGATTTATGTTTGAACTTTTGGTTTAATAATTAATATTGGTGTATTATATTATAATGGAGTTTAACCTAGTGAAGCAGAGAAACATATCATCCGACAATTCTGTCGTGGCTGCCTGGAAAACCCGGTCATAACCAACTTACTTGATAGGAAGAAAGACAATCCTCCATCCTTCGCAGAGCTTTTGCTCTTGCTGCGCACAGAGGAAGACAGACAGCTGGCAAAAAAGAATCGGATGAAAAAACGCACCAATACATCCAAACGTGTTCACTTGAGTTCACACAGTGCCTGTGTATGTGTAGCAACATCAGAACAAGGACTCAGTGCACTTGATGACCTTAAGAAGCAAATGAATGAGCTACAGAGCCAGTTATCTGCCTTGCTTTCACAGAAGAAATCGCAACCCACATCGACCAAGTCTAAGGTTGCTGCTACTGCTTTGCCATCTTCCTCCACTAAACCCAAGCCTTGGTACTGTTTTAGGTGTGGTGAGGATGGCCACATATCTTCCTCTTGCAGTAATGCAGCCAATCCAACTCTTGTGATGGCAAAGAAGAAGCAACTACAACAGAAACAACAGAATTGGGACAAAAATAATCGATCAAACTGAAGGCAGTCTCTGTGGAGGGACAACCAGAGGCTGCAGTGACACGATGTCCCATTAATTGCAAACAATCACAACCCACTTCCCATACATGCAAGCTACCAAAAGGACTCATTGGAACCAAAAGCACCACACAAGTGTTCATTAAAGGAAGACGATTCAACTGTCTATTGGATACAGGCTCTCAGGTGACAACCATTCCCCATTCCTTTTACTCCAGCTTTCTTCCTGACCATGAAATCAAACCACTGGTCAATCTACTGGAAGTTGGTCTAATGGTCAGTGTGTGCCTTACATGGGCTACATTGAACTAGATGTTACTTTTCCACCTGAGTTCCTTGGGACATCCATAGACATACCCACACTTGCTTTGGTGGTGCCTGATGTCAAATCGATGCAATCTCTTTTGCTTATCGGCACTTGATGTTCTTTATGAGAGCTGCTTGAAGATGGCTTGCAAATTAATCATTCACTTCCACATGGATACAGAACAGTCCTGAAGGTCCTTGAGCTGAGACACAACCAATTAAATAATGGTGTGATCAGAATGCATGGAAGGTGTCCACAAACCATTCCACCAGGAGGAACTGTGTTTTTGGAGGGAACTTCTATAACTGTTTTTCCCAGAATGCTGTGCTTGTTGAGCATCCTACTTTCTCTTTGCCTGGCAGCTTGATTGTTCAATCATGTCTGGTTGACTGTTCCAAACTTCAGCCTGGTCAGTTGCCTGTCATTGTAAGCAATGAATCAGATCACGATGTCGTCATTCCTGCCAGATCTGCCAGACAAATGAGTACAGTTAACACCATCATTGCAAAAGAGCAAAGTGTATCCGTTTAAGATCAATCTTCATCACAGCCACTGAACTATGACTTCAGTGACTCACCTCTCTCACCTGAATGGAAAGATCGCATTACAGCCAAGCTAAACAGCATTCCAGAAGTGTTTGTAAAACATGATCTTGACTTTGGCAGAACAGATAGTTACTCACCGGATCAAGCTTTCAGATGAAACGCCCTTCAAGCAAAGACCAAGACCCATCCATCCACAAGATGTCGATGCTGTCTGTACACACCTGCAGGAACTCTTTGAAAGCGGAGTAATCCGAGAATCTGAATCTCCTTTTGCATCACCCATCGTGGTGGTAAGGAAAAAGAATGGCAGTGTACGACTCTGTATCGACTATCGAAAAATGAACTTGCAGACCATTAAGGATGCTTATGCCTTCCCAAAGCTTGAGGATGCTTTCACAGCTCTCTCTGGATCTGAGTGGTTCTCAGTTCTTGACCTGAAATCAGGTTATTACCAAATTGAAATGGAGGAAGCAGATAAAGACAAAACCGCCTTTGTGTGTCCCTTAGGATTCTGGGAATTCAATTGCATGCCCCAAGGAGTAACACATGCACCGAGCACTTTTCAAAGACTCATGGAGAAATGCATGGGAACAATGAACTTGAAGGAAGTCCTTGTCTTCATTGATGATGTGATTATTTTTGCACCTACCTTGGAAGAACATGAAGCAAGGCTTATGAAAGTGCTCAATAGGCTGAAAGAATTTGGCCTGAAACTGTCTGTTGAAAAATGCAAGTTCTTTCAAAGATCTGTTCGGTACTTGGGACATGTGGTTTCACGCAATGGTGTTGAGACTGATCCTGACAAGATTAAAGCTCTCACTACTTGGCCAGTACCCAAAACCTTGAAAGATCTCAGATCCTTTTTAGGATTTGCTGGGTACTACCGAAGATACATAAAAGGCTACTCTGCTATTGTCAAACCCCTCCATGACCTCACATCTGGTTATCCGCTATCTTAAAATAAATTCAAATCAACAATAAAACCAGAACAATATCTAAACCCCAAGGAGCCATTTGGTGGCCGCTGGACATCCGCTTGTCAGGAAGCCTTTGAAACAGTCATTAAAAAACTCACTACTGCTCCAGTTCTAGCATTTGCTGACCCTCAGAAACCATATATCCTGCATACTGATGCCAGCTCCATTGGTCTGGGAGCTGTGCTATACCAGTAACAAGAAGGACAGAACAGAGTCATTGCTTATGCCAGCAGAGGACTCTCTCGAAGGGAATCCCGTTACCCAGCACATAAACTGGAATTCCTTGCTCTCAAATGGGCAGTGCTAATCCCTTGCTCTCAAATGGGCAGTGACAGAAAAGCTCAGTGACTATCTTTACGGAAATCATTTCACTGTTATAACTGACAATAATCCTCTTACTTACCTCTTGACAACAGCCAAGATGGATGCAGGCAGCTACAAGTGGCTTGCTACACTATCCACCTATTCCTTTAAGATTCTGTATCGAGCTGGCAAGCAAGCTGCTGATGCATATGGACTTTCTCGCAGACCACAAGGTGATCTGTTGGATGATTTCAAGTCTCAAAAGGAAAGGGAACGAATATGGAAATTCTCTGATCATCATCTTCCCGATTCAGAATTCATTCCTCTTGATCAACCCACAGTTCAAGCCATCTGTGACAGACAGCTCATACAGTTCTAATGCCAATCCTCATACTCATACCGTGACTCTTGTCCAATCACTTTCCATGTCCACTAAAGCCCTCCCCGACAGTTTTGTGAATGACCAGCAGTTTGGATCCTCAGACCTCAGTCATTTCTCAGCTTACAGACGCTGAGAGTCTGCATGATCAAATGGGCCAAATGGGAATGGAAAGGACACTTGACCTGGTCCGAACTAGATTTTATTAGCCAAGGATGTCTGCCGACGTCTACACAAAGATCAAAATCTGTGAAAGGTGTGTGAAAAGGAAATCTTTGCTGGAAAGATTTGAAATCTCACCTGGAGGAAGGCTATAAAATAGCAACTGGAAATGCTGAAAAAGTCATGCAAAGAAACAAAACCAGATTTGACAATTATCAGTTGGAGATCGCGTTTTGGTCAGGAATGTACGCTTGAGAGGAAAGCACAAATTGGCAGACAAATGGGAATCTGATGTGTACATTGTTATTAAAATAGCTGGTACTCTTCCTGTTTACACAGTCAGACCTGAGAACAAGGACAAACCTTCTCGAACACTACACCGAGATCTTCTTCTTCTCACACGAAACAGCCAAGCAGACCAAAACCATTCCCAACTGCAGACCATCATACCGATACTACAGACATCTAACAGATGAGGATGAAATTATTCCATCTCACTGGTACAATGGATCTCCCGACTCTGAACTTCCTAAATTCACAACAATAATCAACATTCCACAACCTTCCCTCATGGATCCAACACCCACAAAGACCACACATAGCCCATCCTCTGATGCTCCTCTGAACCAAACCGACTTACCTGACGACGCTGAAGGTTCATACTTACCTGATGCCATGGACGACCCTGAAACCCACTTGCCTGGAAATTATACCCCTGACAGCCCTGAAACCCACTTACCTGGAAATGATGTTCTCGACAGCCCCGAACCCCACTTACCCCACTTGCAATGATTGTTTCATGGTTTAACTACTGCCTTTTCGTATGCCTTGTCAGGTCCAGGTGTTCCTAATTGTACTGTTTCACAGTAACCTATTGATCCAAGCCGGTTGACACCAAACCAATTACATATCACGGGACGTAGGCCTACATGAGATTAGGGGGTGGCCTACCTCTACCTCTAATTGCTCCTCCCTGAGCGCTCAACATGACCACGTGAGAAGATGAAACTGATATTTCGCCAGCAGTACTAGGTCTGCATTATTATTACAAGCTTTAAACACTGAAACCCTCCTCTATACTTCGTAAGGTAGACCTGAGTTGGCTCTGTGTCTGGTCTGCTCTCGTTTCCTCCTGCACCAAACAGAAGAAATACAGCAGAAATACCAAATCTACAATGTATCGCGACACTACGCGCTGTGAGACGCCTTGTAGACGAGCTATTTCTGCCGAATGCTCCCCCCAGAATAGTGGGTTCTAGTGGTTAAACACGCTCAACCTGCCCTCCCTGTTTTGGGAATAGGCAGAAAATGTTCAAAAGGTTTCAAAAATTGATTGTCTATGACAAACTAATAACTATGATGTAATGCAGGTGGTTAAATGAAACAACATGGTTATATATATATATATATATATATATTATACTAATATGTAATTTTGTAAGCACATGCAGCTGTCCTGAGCCCTGTAGAACATCCTGTGTGTAACCGACTAACCATTACCCTGGGGGGGTAAATAAATGTTGTTTTAAATGATGTTTTTTAGCATAGAGAAACATGAAAATTTGAAGATCTTTTATCATTATTATTATTATTGTTGTTGTTATCTGGGGCAGTTGGATCTGTGGGTTTTGGGGGAACTGCAACCAACATAGAGGACGAGGTAAACCTTAACCGCACTTCCTCAGCCACTGTTGCGGTTGGCCGTTAATACTTAAAATCTAATGATTATTCTGTGGCCAGCTGAACAACACTCGATGCATTTGATTAATATTGTGGGGATTTGCACTTCTTGTGGGCTCATTTAAAGCTTCTGTGTGTACACGTATAAATACTATACGTCGATATTTCTCAGTCGTAAACTGTAAACTGTATTAGCTATGTCCAAAACTAACTTTTCAGCGATCAAAGTCATGACATTAACTGCAGCTCAAAGTGCTTTAGGGCAATGGAGAAAAAAAGAAAAGAAAAGAAAAGCAAGGCATAAAACATAAAAATAATAGCAGTAATGCAATACAGTGAGGACATGAATAACAACGTGTTTTATAGTTGCCATTTTTTAGGCACAGCGAGTAGGCCAGCAGTGGAAGACCTGAGGAGGCGGTTTGGGATACATTTAGGCAGTCATGTACTGTAGGTAGGAACGTGCGAGACCATTGAAAATCAATCCTAAAAACCTAAAAGGTTTCTGTTCGACAACAGCGATATTAGAATCCTCATTGTTCATTTTACTCCGAGAGAGTAAAAGTGGACCCCAAATCACACGTATACATGTATGTAGTATGTACACTGAACTTTGTATCAAAGGTGTATGATTTTGTTCTGTATAGTTGTGATTTCCACATTTTCTTTTTTGTCGTGTTAACGATGGTCTGGATTTGTGCACCAATCCTCCCATTGCTCCCAGGCAGCACGCCGACCAGTAAATCCTGTTTGAGCCAACTGCTGCTGCTGAGGCATTTTAACCACTTTCATGTTGGCATCCTTAAATGTTGGGCATGCCATTATAGGCAAACGTTTTGGGCATAAACTTAACCTTTTTGTCTGTCTGTGTATTTTTTATTTTATTTTTGTTGGTGAATTGTTGAATTTGTAAGTACGGCTGTCCTGTGGTCAACAATCATCAATGCCGTGGCCTGATTTCAGTCAAAAAATGTCATATTGCATTAGGTTACCACACAATGCCACAATGACTTGTACCTCTTTTTTCCTGTGCCAGGTGACATTTCACTGGCTCCGGGTTTCCGGGGGTTTCACATGAGCTTCTCAAATTGTGAAAACGCTAATTGAAAAATCTATTTAATCCAACAAACAGAAAGTTGCTATTTTTACCTTTTTTTGTGAAAATGCATTAGAAAAATGCCTCTCCTCTCCTCTCTCTAGTATAATTTTGTTTGTGCAACACAGTCTCACCCGCAAAAAGTCAAATGTTCATCTTATGGTGGACATGTTTGCCTGAAAAGTAATATTTGAAATGTTTCATAGTTTTAGAAATAAGAATATTTTCATAATGTTTTTAAATCATCAAATGTCTTTCACCAAGAAACTCCAATCACACTTTTTATAGCTTACTGTGGAGACACATGCTGGAATTTTTAACTGTTTTGTAAAAGGAATCTTTTAAATGTTTCATAATTTTAGAAATATAGTGCTTTCAAATTTGAGAAATATATAATGGGGGTCAATGGCAGATTTTGACACATCAAAAAATGATGATTTGAACCAGCACCCTCCTACATATTGTGCTGGGTTTGAAGTAACACAATTCTACTAGAAATTCTACAGATATCATTTGATTTATCCACTGGGCCACTTAGCACCACACAGTTTGCCTGATTACATTTTTTCGCCCAATGCATTCTCAATGGCAATAGCACAAACTTTGGAAGCCTACTACACCTAGAAACCCCATTCAAATCTATTTAGGTTCATCTTACGGTGGACATATATTTTCTTTCCGTGTGGGTGTCTAAGGTGTAGTGGGAGTGTATTATCTATAGCTAGCTACACTATCCTTCCTATCTCAAAGGATAAAGCAACTAATTAAAAGACAAAAGTTGAAGTGCTGTGCATTAGCTGGGGTTGAGTGTGTCGGCTGGCACGTTTTATGACTAGGGTACTCAGTCAGGTGGGCCAAATCTGCAGTACTGGTACTCTGATTGCATGCAAGCCCAATTCAAGCACTGTGCAATAACTTTGTCACTCACGAATTGTCGAATTTACAGACGTAGCCTAATTCAAATGCATGTCCGTATACAACCAGCTAACTTTGGTGTGGCAGGGTAAATTTGTAATGAAATGTACCGTTTTGAATTCTATACTGGATTGTCCATTTTCTAAGGCTTTTGCTACACCTGGTTACCAACTTCACAAACTCCTTAGAAATGTATAAATATTCCCAATTAAGAATATATGAAAGTTTCACTTTTTTAATTATATTATTACATTGTTTTGAGAAGGAGCTGTAAGTGTATTTGCTAAATTTCAAGGTACTTTTACTAAAGGTACTTGAGTATGTTTTGAGTCATTTTTTAATACTTTATACTTCTACTCCCCTACATCTCACAGAAAAATACCGGTGTTGTAAATTGTACTGCAGTTGTTTGAAATCTTTACTTATACAAGTTACTTAGATTTAGTTTATTATTACAAAAAATTAATCAATGAAGCGCTATTTTTCTATTCAAATTTGAATAGCCAATCAACAAGCTCAGAATGTGCCGTAACGCCTTGCAAACTTGTAGATCTGATTTTATGGGGGCATACAAACACCTGTACAGGAAAAGTGGTGCCCTAATGTAAACTGATGAGTAAAAAAAACAAGGACAATAATATTGTAAATGACCTCAGGAATGTCTGCTACTTAACAAGTCTATTACAACTTAATTTCACTGTGAATTTTGTCATCAATCACTATACAGGAGTAAGTGTCAACATTTTCAAATGAAATTGTCCTTTGCAGGCAGTAAGAGAAACTTAAATGACAATTTGCACACCTTGACCAAACTACTTTGTAATTATAGAGACCCCGGAGGGCTCTGTCTGCAAAGCGTGTTCAAGAATAGTAAAGGTGCACTTGAGCCTTTGGAGGGGAAGAAAGATGGGTTTTCTTTAGTCCAAGAAAGACAAGGCAAATTGATTGGGACTTGGCTGGTCTAATCGTCTCTGGTGCTGGAGGATTTTTTCAAAGATTTCCTCCTCCATCTTCTTCCTATAAGGCATTGGCAGGATGGCCAGGAGAGCACAGATAAGCCCAGAAAACTGTTCTCTCTCCCCAGGTAGTGTGCAGCTGTCTCACTCTCCGACTTCCCACTGAAGATTTGGACCGAACAGAGTGACCACAAAGTGCCAAGAGGTAGGAGGGAAATGGATCGCTCGGAAATACTCCCAGAGATGAACTGCTTAATCAGAGGTAAATTGCTTGGAGGACATGCTTGGGCGGGGGGTGAGGGTGTCATGTGGGGGTGGTGAGGATGTAACCAGGCTCTGCTTTTACAGTTCCTTCCTCTTGGATTAGCCGTGCTGAGCGACGGATGACCTTGGGCTGGGACTGCATTAAAGTGCTCTTGGGTTGGCAGCGTGAAGGGCGGCTCTGGAGAATCCTGCCGTCATAAAGCTCTTTCACTCAAAAGGTGTGGGTGCAATTTAGTGGTGAAATGCAGCCTAGGTTAATACTGCAAATGTGCTGTGTGCGTCTGCAGTTAATCTGAGGTCACCATCCGAATAATTACTTTGATTAAACACACTGTAGCTACTTCATTAAATACACACAGCAATTTCATGTCACGGCAAACTCATAATTGTGCAATCTCATATCTTTGCTATTTCGTCATGATAATTGCCCCTCAATGTGACAAATTTGTTAACGCCACAAATATGAGAAACAAATTGCTATCAAGCTATTACTATGCGTCAGCTCTAATTATTTTCGCCCTACCTCCGCCAATGAATCACAGTAATTCCTGAGAAAAAGCCTGCTGCCTAACAGATAATGTTATTGTCACCGCATCCCTTCATAAAATGTTGTTTATTCCGTTAATTACTATTCCCCTTTAATGTGTCGCGCCGTAGCCATGGGAGCTATCTGCTGGATGCAGCCAGGCAGAGCCTGTAAAAACCCTTCTGGAAGATTCATAAAAATATAAACCACAGGCAACTCCTCCTGAGGGCCTCTTAATGGACCACTTCTCAACAACAGCCTGGGGAACCGTGAGAGGTGGACCCTGGGTGGGTACTTATCTTGGCGAGAGCTCTCCCTTAATCCACCAAGTCATTGCCGATGGCCAGCCTACATTGCACTCACGCACGCCACGCACGCACGCACACGCACACACACAAACACACAATCCTGAAAATATATTACAACACAAAGTTATTTTCTGTAACAGTATCTGAACTAAATTTCCATTTCCCACATCGTGCCAGCTCCATTAGCTCACAAGTAGGCTGCATTAACTGGCTCTAACAATGCCATAACACTCAGTGGGGATAGCCTCACTTGTCAAATGAGCAGCACGACTGACTTAGTTTAAGGAGCTGTTTTTCCCAGAACAGTCTCTGATGTTAGCGAGTGGAAATGGAAGTCCCTCCACAGAGATATCGTTGCATCCAGTTATCAGCAGCAGCTCCATCAGCCAGCTGCCATTCCACTGGGGCTGACAGAGGGAAACCATTAAAGTAAAAAAGTGTCAGTATCTATCTGAGGCACTTTGGGACCAGGTTGTTTTACTTTTTATTTGTTTATAAAATCCCCCCACTGTGTTGTTGTTAAATAGTAGTCATTCAAGAATCATGCTGATATGAAAAGTTCTCCCATGTTAACATGTTGTGCATTGTGCTGAATATGCAAAAGTCGCTATTATTATCATTATCATTGACACAGTATCTCTGTGATATTCAACACAGTTTTGTGTATGTTGCACATCAGAATAAATTCCATACTTATAGGACATACATTATAATTCAGTTACATTTTTGAGGGGCGCTAGTGTCATAGAGTGGAGAATGCCATTTGGTTTAATGATGTCACAGGGCCATGTAGAGCAGCATGATATATAGGGCTCGATTAAGCAGTTCCAATAATATTACTAATCTAATTACAGTATTATGATCTGGGGGCGTGTGGTATGTCATATTGCAATTTTGGGCATGTTAAGAAGCGCTTTTGACACCAGTGCGCAAAACGGCCTTGAATTAGTCATGGGTGTGTTTAAGGCGTGTTTGAGACGTACCCAATCAACATGTCCGTACTATTCTATTTACCAGTCAGCTGATGTCACATACGGAATGCGCACTTTGGGGATCGTGGTATTACATTTCTTCAGGCTGGCACCATAGAAGACATGACATGACTTTGTCACATTTGGGTTAATTATTCCTATTGCACTGCATGCTATCACCTTTATGCCTCAAAAGAACAGACCCACCTATACCTTTCAGATCGGAATGGAACTGCGAGTAGATAGCAGCATATTGGCAAATTGGCAATCCATGCGTAATGTTCCCAGAATCGTCTAACCCCCGAACATGCAAGTTCGTTTGATATTGTTTAATTCGATAACGATAGAACCATGTACCATACAGCGAATGAAAGCAAGATTCCTAAGGAATATGGAGATTCTTTACATTTAATAAAACGGTTGAGAAATGAGAGAACCATGAGTGTTTATAGGCTAATATCAACGTTGTTTTATGAAAGACAAACGGGCTGTGAACTTGAAGAGCTCAATCACCATCCCGACACGGAAGAAATATAGCCTAGTGCATGCATGTATATGCACTGTTGCACTTGCACACAGTAGCCTACACACACTCTTTATTTGTTTCTATTGAAAAACACCAGTAAAATAACGTTTATTATATTTTATTTCATTCAAGTCACGACGAAGGAATGAGTTGAATGCGTGCTGCGTAATGCTGTGGCCCCGATGGTATGGTCTTCGCTGAGTTTGCTCGTAGCATTTTATTGAAGAAGACTTGAATCGGGTGTGATACAGCATATGAAAGCAAACTTCCCACGGATTATGGAGATGTTTTTATTTATTTTTAAGGTTGAGAATTATGGCCGTTTCTAATCTCAACATTTAAAAAAAAAAAGACGCAAAACGAGGCTGTTGCCATGTCTCATAGAAACAAGTAAATAGGTCTATAAAAATAAGCACATATAACAGGGGTCTTTAACCTATTTTAAATGAAGTGCCATGTTTTTATTTTCTAGATAGTGAGTCTGCCATATCCAGATTAATTTTTAATGACACCACATTAAAATAAAAAAACATATTTTGATTGTCCACAAATATAAAGTTCTTCCTTCTTTTTAAATATGTTCTTGCACATTGTTATAATGATCATTATATATATTCCCCTGCAGTCAGAGTTCATAGTTTTAATGAATGAATGTGATGCATTGTGAGCTGGTATAGATCTGCTATTTTCAAAAGTAATCTTGGAATTTTGTTTATTTAATTTTTGGATTAGCCGTCCTTAGTTGGGCAAATGCATTCATCTGGGGATCCTTGACATGGGAATGTGCTGTGTGAGGATCACTGGTTTAAACAACATTAGGAGAAAAGCCCAAATAACCACTTTAGAAACAAGAAAAGCAACCACAAAATAGTACAACTACCAATATTTACAAGCAACTTTACAGAAAAAGAAGCCGCTTATAATAAACAGACATGGCAACACTCTACCAGCCTCCCAGAGCCGCTCAAGTGTAAAATCAAACAGTGCTTGTTGCGTTTATGAGGTGGTCAGACCCACGTCTAATCGTTATGCGCTGAGTGTCTTTAGGTCAAGGGGCTTAATAGCAAATTGCGCAAAGCGAAAATAATTAACATATGGACACTCCCACAATGCTAAAATATTCAGGAACGCCGTATGCCATAATGTGTGTGCGTTCAACACGGGCCGAGTGCGTTCAACACGGGCCGATATGCCTTTCATAATACGAATGTGCGCAGAGCGAGGCCAATTTATGTATTACCATAGGTAAAACGCACCTTCAAAATCTAGGCCATAGTGTGTTGTATTGCTTTAATTATATTGTGAGTTTAATCTTGATTATGCATGCTGTGTTGTTTAATTTCTGTGTTTCATATTTGATGTTTGCCGTGCGCTATGATAGTGATGGACAATGAACATTAATGGTGTTAGAGATAACTGAAATTCAGGATCAGGACCACACCCCCAATGCAGCCACCTCCACCTCCTATCAGCTATCTCCAATCAAGCCACCTCCACCCATATATAACCAGCCCATCTAACCACTGGCTCTCCCCTGTTCTCATTTCTTGTCACACGAGATACGAGAGAACACAAGCGTTTGTTTAAAAAATCTAATCTTTAAACTTCGACCATCTACCATGGACCAGGACGACGTCCTCAACCTCGCGGTGTCCGACGAGGACATATTCGGTGGTCCAAGCTCCGACAGCGACCAATATTCATCTTTCGACGAAGACGAGCAGTACAGAGAGATATTTGAGATTCCCGAGTCACCCAGCAGCGTCGACACTTCGTATCTCAGCCCAACAACAATCAACCCAGCGCCCGCCGTTCACGCCCCCCCAACCTCCTCTCTCCTCTCTCGCCAGCAAAGAGATGACAACTCCAGCTCCTCCGATTCAATTTCAAACTTTCCCGGCCCACAGAACAGAGGCCGACCCACTCACCGTCTTCGCCGCTTTCCACCCCCTCCCGCACGATCATCACACAGGTTCGGTAACGTAGCACCAGCTCACCCCACTCGTAATGCAGCCGCTCTCGTGCACTCCACTCGTACTCCCCATAGTCACCTCGCACCAACTAGAAATGTTTCCGACACTGTCATCTCAGACTGGACCGTCATCTCACTGCAGAAAGCACTCAAATCCAGAAGCATTAAATTCCACCGCTCCGATAATAAAGCTTCACTTTTCCTCGCTCTCACGTCCACCAGCCCACCACAACAACAACGTTCACGTTCCTCCCACCGTCCACTTCCTGGTGACGTCACCACGGCCACACACCCCGCGGCACCCGCACGTCATGACGTCACCACTCCCTCCTCCTCCATGCTAGCCTCTATGCACCACTCCCAGCAGCATCACTTCCAAGCTTTAGATAGGTTCCCAAATGCCCAAACGTTTATACCAGCCTCCGTATTTGACCACATCTCCACGTTGGCACCCCCCGCACCCCCCGCCACCTTCCAAACCCACGGTTATCACTCAGCCCCAGCAGCGCCCCCTATCGTCCACACAAGCCACAGACAGCGGCCAGCCCCGGCAGGGACCGCCGGCACCGGGATGCCGGCGCCCCCTACCGACCGCAGAGGCCATAGACAGCGTTCAGCCTCGGCAGGGGTCGCCGGCACCGGGATGCCGGCGCCCCCTACTGACCGCAGCGGCCATAGACACCGTCCAGCCTCGGCAAGGATCGCCGGCACCGGGATGCCGGCGCCCCCTACTGCCCGTAGAGGCCGACACCAGCCAGCCCCAGCAGGGACGGCCGGCACCGAGATGCCGGCGCCCCCTACTGGCCACAGAAGGCGACACCAGCCAGAACCAGCAGGGACAGCCGGCTTTGTGATGCCGGCGCCCCCTACTGGCCACAGAAGGCGGCACCAGCCAGAACCAGCAGGGACAGCCGGCTTTGTGATGCCGGCGCCCCCTACTGGCCACAGAAGGCGGCACCAGCCAGAACCAGCAGGGACAGCTGGCTTAGAGATGCCGGCGCCCCCTACTGGCCGAGGAGGCCGAAAACAACCACCAAGGCCACCAGCGCCCCCCGTCGCTCATCAAAGCCGCAAGCGGCAGTCAGCTCCAGCGCGGTACTCCGAAGTTGGGTCCCCAGCGCCCCCTGCTGCCCGCAGAAGCCGCAGACACCAGTCAGCCTCAGAGGGGGCCGCTCCACTCGGAGGCTACAGCCACCGTTACACTGAACCCGCCGTCACCTTCTACCACCACCAGCAGCCCCAAGCGGGGGTCCCCAGCACCTCATCCAGCCAGCAGCACCACTTTGGCAGCTTCGTAGCGCCCGGCACCGTGATGCCAGTGCCCCCCGCTCATTATTCATTCACACCAGCCCATTTCGCCCCGGCAGGAAGTGCCAACTTCAACTTCCAGCCGAGCGCTCAGGCAGAGAACTCCGGCACCGGGTTGCCAACTGCCCCAGCGCCCTTCCCCCTCCACCAGCAGCTCCCCACTCAGTTCCCAGACCCAGGTCCCGTCATCCAACCCGGAGGGAACTTCACCCTAGCCACAGCCATGCCACCCTCTTGCCATCCCCAATCGTTCTCTTCCCGCCCATCTCCAGTGCCATCCAGCCTCCGTCAACAGATCCTCCAGGGTAAATACATAGACCTCGCCCTCCTCATCATGCCATCCATCTCCGATCCCATCCCAACCTCCCCAGACGGACGAAACACCGACAAGAGGAAACCCAACAGATCCAGAGAACTCTCCCCCATTGAGTTCACTTACGCTTTTTCCCTCCTCAGAGATGTTATCTGCTCCCCGTACCCCGCCCGCCGCCAAGAGCTAGATGACTACATTCTCACCATCACAAACCTCGCCCTCCGCTTCGGAGGCGACGGCTTCTACAAATATCACGTCCAGTTCGCCTCCGAAGCCGCAGCCCGTCTCAGCCAGTTCAATGAGCAAACATACTGGGGAGTCCTAGACAGCGAGTTGTACTGCCGCACCTTCGCGGCCCGAGCCTCACTCCCCTGCACTCTCTGCCTGGCTCCATCGCACCCAGCTTCCACCTGCACTGTCCCAGCTCACGTCAACCCGCCTCAAAGCTCATCCAAGGCTTACAACTCCCGCGCCTCCGCCTTCACACGCCTGTCGCCAGCCCCTCCATCCACCACTCAAGCCCAGATCCCCCCGCTCCTCAACACATCTGCCAGCTCGTCCTCCGCCAATCCATCCATTAACGGAGTAGACAAGAAAGGCAGACCCACATTCACGAAAGGAGGCAAACCAATATGCAACAACTACAACGACGGAGGCTGTGGGATGTCTTCCTGTCGCTTCCTCCACATCTGCACCTACTGTGCCGGAGGCCACGCCCGTCCAGGCTGCGCCCACAACCCCGTCAAATTCGGTAAGCACCTCTCCACACCGGTCAATGTTCCAGCACTCGCTTCAGCCCTCCAAAACCACCCCGACCCCGCTTTCGTCCAATTCCTCATCCGTGGCTTCAGCGACGGCTTCCATCCCGGCGTCATAGCCGTACCTTCGTCCTCCTTCACCTGCAAAAACCTCCAGTCCGGCCTACAGGAGCCGGAAGAGGTGGATCGTCTCCTCGCCAAGGAAGTTAAAGAAGGGTTCATGATCGGACCATTCGACCTTCCTCCATTCCCCACTTTCCGCATCAGCCCCCTCGGCATCGCCACAAGGAAATACTCCGGCAAAAAACGCATCATAATCGATCTCTCAGCACCACACGGCACCCCAGTCCCGAGCATCAACAGCCTAATCCCAAGCGAAGACTTCTCCCTCCGTTACGTCTCCATCAACCACGCCATCGCCCTCATCAAACTTGCCGGTAAAGGGTCCTGGCTAGCAAAGGCAGACATCGTCAGCGCCTTCAAAATCTTGCCAATCCATCCCGACTTCTGGCACCTCTTCGGCGTCCGCTGGAAGGGATCTTGCTACTTTGCAGTCAGGCTCACCTTCGGGTGTAAAAGCAGCCCCAAACTCTTCGACTGCCTGTCCGAAGCCCTTTGCTGGATCCTCACAAACACCCACAAAATTCCTTACCTAATCCATCTCTTAGACGACTTCCTCATCATCTCCCCTCCCTCTTCCCCACCCGCCGACGGCATCGTCACCCTCACTTCAGTCTTCAAGGAACTAGGAGTCCCCCTGTCCATAGAGAAAACGGAAGGCCCGTCCACATCACTCGAATTCCTCGGGATCACGCTCGACACAGTAAAATTTCAAGCCTCCCTGCCAAAAGAGAAGCTCGACAGGATAACCCTCATCATTTCCAACTTCCTCATCTCCACCACATGCACCAAACACCAGCTTCTCTCCCTCCTGGGCCACCTAAACTACGCCATCCGAATCATCCCCCAAGGTCAAGGGTTCATCTCCCATCTGCTCTCCATCGCCTCTTCCGTCCCATCCCTCACCGACACAATAACACTCAACCATTCAAGCCGTGCCGAGCTGTGTCTCTGGCGTCATCTCCTTGCCAATTGGAACGGCATTTCGTTCTTCTACGAAGATCGCCTCGCCCACCCCCTGGACATCAATCTTTTCACGGACGCCGCTCCTTCCGCCGGTTTTGGGGGCTTCTATAATGGCAGATGGTTCGCCGAAAGATGGCCCCCGGAACTAGCAGGAGAATGCCTGGTCCCGTCCTCAGCACTCGCCGAGATTTACCCCGTCGTCGCAGCCGTTGTCTTATGGGGCCATGAGTGGTCCCGCCAGTCTATCCTTGTCCATTCGGACAACATTGCCGTCGTTGATATCATCAACAAAGGCCGCTCCAACTCCCAGTCCATCATGCCGTTCGTGCGCCGCCTCACATGGCACTCTGTCTCTCATCAATTCATCCTCCGCGCCGCTCACGTTCCCGGATATTCAAATGCCATCGCCGACTCTCTGTCTCGTTTCTCGTTTCAGAAATTCAGACGCTTGGCCCCGCTTGCAGACCCGCTTCCAACCCCGGTTCCTCCCTATTCGGCTCTGACGTTCAACCTGTGACCCCCGCCCTGCTCCCCTTGGTCAACTCCTCCAGGATCCTCATCATAGACAGTCTGGCACCCTCAACCCTCTCCTCCTACTGGACAGCCTGGCAAAACTACCGCCACTTCCACAGCAAATTCAACCTACCTTTCCCGACGTTCGACCTCATCACCCTAACCTGTTTCATCACCCACTCCCGTTCAGTAGCGCACATCGGAATCCCCTCCATCAGAGCCTACCTCAGCGGCATCGCTTTCTTCTCCAAGCTCCTAACCGGCAGCCCTGTCCAAATCACCAGCCATCCCCAAGTCCTGTCCCTACTCAAAGGGCTCCAACGCCAGGAACCCGCTCAAGCCCCCCGACGTCTCCCCCTCACTGCAGACCTCCTATTCATCTGCATCGGAACTCTCCGCTCCCGGTACAGCTCCCCGCACGTCAGCAGGACCCTAGAGGCCATGTTCCTCCTGGCTTACTCCGGCTTCTTGAGGTGCTCCGAATTCACCTCCTCCTCCCAAGCTTTCGACCCCCGCCGCAACGCCCGCATCTCGGACCTGTCGCCGTACTCTCCTTAATGAGGCTTTGGGGGTCTGACGTGCCTCGGGAGCACGCCGGGTCCCCGAGGCTTCCCCACTCTGCTTAAACCTCGACGCCGCCGCTGGCCCGTCGTGGGCCATCTGTCATAACCTAACCATGCTTTCCTCCCCTATACATTTCAATAAATGGTTAAATGTTTCCATTGGTGGTGTGGTCCTTGATAGTGAAATGGTGTTAGAGATAACTGAAATTCAGGATCAGGACCACACCCCCAATGCAGCCACCTCCACCTCCTATCAGCTATCTCCAATCAAGCCACCTCCACCCATATATAACCAGCCCATCTAACCACTGGCTCTCCCCTGTTCTCATTTCTTGTCACCCCTCCCCCCCACCCCATTTCTCATCCTACTCCCCCTACAGGTTCCTAAAGGGGGTCTGACGTGCCTCGGGAGCACGCCGGGTCCCCGAGGCTTCCCCACTCTGCTTAAACCTCGACGCCGCCGCTGGCCCGTCGTGGGCCATCTGTCATAACCTAACCATGCTTTCCTCCCCTATACATTTCAATAAATGGTTAAATGTTTCCATTGGTGGTGTGGTCCTTGATAGTGAATGCCACAGTATTGTTTGCCTGTCAGGTGCTCTAACCGAGGCGTGTGCAGCCTATCAGACACAGACTGAATCATGGCATTCATTCGCCAGTGAAAACGGACCAGGCTTCTCTCCTCTTCTCAACCACACCGTGGTCGATGTCCTCATCGCTGAGATTGATCATTATGCAATGTCAACGCTCTCTATCATCTGGACCAGGACCTTCTAGCTGTGAGGTGACAGCACTACCAACTGCTCCACCGTGCCCCCATCCTACTCCTTTTTAAAGGAAAGTAATAACCTCAGCGTGCGTGTGTTGTCATAGTGCCGGTTGTGAGAGGGCTGTCATTCATTGTGCCGTTCTCCTGTCCAACAGCAGAGCCACAGGACGGCTGGTCAGCGGCGACCCGGAAGTCCCGGACTGGATAGTGTGGATCAAACTGAACTAAACTAGCTGTCTCGTCACTGCTGTGGCGAGGCGCAAAACCCGGATCGGATTCACTACTGTGTGCAATGTAAATTGCTGCTTGCTATTTTAAATGTTGATGAAGTGATTTATCGATTAATTGGTTTATTGTTGTTTTGTTTTAAAAAGGGTACCCTTGAATTTAATTATTGAATTGTTGAACAACATGAGATTACTGAAATCTCAAAAAGGTGGGCATAATAAGCTTCGGCTTCAGCATATACATCATGGAGTCACAATATATGTCACTCATTCTTGAGATGAGGGACAAAAGTGGAAAAAACATGTCCCACACATAAGAGCCTTATTATTGTTAAAAATAAATAAATTAAATAAAAATAAAAGCACTTGCAAAGTTACATGTAATACAGTTGTGCATTATTATGCCATTCATTTCATTATAATTGTTTTCATATGCCATCTGAATTAGTTAAAAGCAGGCACTGTACCCAAAAACGCCTGTATTTAGCCTGTCCCCAGCAAGTGGTCATAATTTCAAACTGCTAAAAAAGTGTCTAATACTGTCACAATCACATAAATATACATACTAAATTAAAGTAGATTGTCAACAACATAGCAAACAATATACACAATAATTTTAATTTATTTTTTCCATTAGTTATCTCATATCAAATGTGTGTCCCACGTCTCCCGTCAACTCCGTCAGGTTTTTTAAAAGTCTTAAATTAATCAGAAAATATTGTCGACAGATTTAGCCTGAAGACTCCTTTTCCAAGTCCCGTTTGTATTTGTTGCAACAGTGGAGCACCTGGTCTGACAAGCATTCAATTGTTTGATATTTTAAACAAACAATGTTGATATCAGGGTGGTCACAGCTTTTACATGTCAACTCCGTCAGGACATTATTATGATCTTTGTTAAGAATTCCAAAATAATGTTTATTATTTTAGTTTAGGGTTAGGTTTAGCTAACAAATGAAGCAAAAACAAAATGGCTACATTGTACTACAGAGGGTTAAGATGAAAACAAATGACATTTTGTCAACTCCGTCAGACGTCAACTCCGTCAGGTTTTGTGTCTGACGGAGTTGACATGTATCTGACGGAGTTGACAAAAGTGTTCCTAAAACAATAAAGTTATAGTTTTTGAATAATGGGACGTATTCTAATTTGGCACACAGTTAGAGCATGCCTTAAGGAACATTTTTGGCTATAGGGCCATCACAGATTTGTCTCGTGGTGACCATGGCAGCCATTTTCCAAAATTGCCGCCACCTGATGTTATTTTACAATAACTCAAGTTCTACACCACCTAGGATCTTGATTCTGGTGACTAAGACTACATTTTCAAGGATGAGGGATACAGTGGTACAATTTAGATTTTCCCTGTGACCATGGCAGCCATTTTTCAAAATGGCCGCCACCTGCTGTTATTTTACAATAACTCAAGTTCTACACCATCTAGGATCTTGATTCTGGTGACTAATCATACATTTTCAAGGATGTGGGATACATTGGTACTATTTAGATTTGTCCTGTGACCATGGCAGCCATTGTTTTTCAAAATGGCCGCCACCTGCTGTTATTTTACAATGACTCAAGTTTTAGACCACCTAGGATGTTGATTCTGGCGACTAATAATACATTTTTTAAAGATGAGGAATACAGTGGTACTATTTAGATTTGTCCTGTGACCATGGAGGCCATTGTTTTTCAAAATGACCACCAACCTGCTGTTATTTTACCAATAACTCAAGTTTTAGACCACCAAGGATCTTGATTCTGGTGACTAATCATTACATTTTCAAGGATGAACTTTCTCTGGGAGGGGTCAGGGCTTATTTCAGCTGCAGGTTGAGTTGCTACTGACAGGACATTAAAAGGAGGTGGGCTTTCTGGCCTTTGACTTGTCCCTTTCAGGTACACAAGACGCACAGTTTGACTTCACTGGCCACTGCAGTGTGGCGTTGTATCTTGGTGGCCTCCTGCCAGTGTTTCTCCATCCTTCTCATGAGCTCTGTGTTCTGGGGCTCTGTTATAGTCAACTTACATTGTCTTGGCTGGAGATTGATTTCCTGCAGGGTCCAGCCCAGTCTTGTGCAGATGGCTGCTGGCCCACCTGGAGGCCCCAACCTCACTTGTTCGGTTGGTGTGATTAGGTGGGGTGGTCTTCCCCAATCAGGATGAAGGGTTTGACCCTTTCAAACGGCAGTCTGGCCAAGTGTCTGTATTTAGTTGTGAGGCTAGATACAGGATACGATTGCTCACCCAGCCCCAGGTGACTTGAGGTGAAGGCTCCTTTGATTTGGTAACATTGCTTTGGTTGACATGCTGGGGACACAGAACGACACTGATGCCTTCAGTGTCTGCACATCCTGCCTGATAGTCCTGAAGGCAGATCTTCTGTCTTCAGTCTTTCGCTCACTGTTCACTGCTCACTGTTCACCTCAAGCAGGTCTTCAAGGTGTTTGCCTTTGCACAGGCTATATGGCTAGGACTCGTGCTTCAACCACTCAGAGAACTCCAACATGGTGTTGGTTGCTCCTGGGCCGCAGAGCATTGTGCGGCAGAATTCAGCTCTCATCTCTGGTGGCAGCTTTTTGAGGAGTCGTGCAACATTTGAGCCGCATCAAAGTTCTGTGTCTCCCTCTGGGCCTAGGGTAGACACTTGCTATTTTCCGTAACACTAATTGGTGGGGCTGTCCAAACTTGTTGTTTAGGTGTCAATCGGGTCTCTGTTGGTGAAGTCGGATCTAGGTGGTCTAGAAGATGAGTTAGTCAGGGGATTATTAATACAATCTGGTAATAAATTCCTTATCAAGAATTTTCTTCACCAATGTGTTTGGAAGGGTGTCTACTAACATATCCGCTGAAAGTTGGGGTACCATCAACAACCTATATAAGGCAAAATGTTCATTATGCTTTAAGTAGCATGTGACATGTCAAACTAGGGAGTTTGCATGATTCTGAATGCATTCCAAGCATTAGCTATGCACGAAGAACACTCCTTGGGCTGAAAACGGCCATAGCCGTCATCACAAAATGAGGTCAGCACATTTGGGCCAGTGGATATATGGCAGAATTTAGCCGAAGGGGTTTGACCCCTAGTTTGGCCATAGACTCCCTAGTTTGGCCATAGCCACTTGGTATGGTACCCAACTTTCAGCAGCTGTCAAAAATGCCCCTAGGGTGGTTCAATAGAAACCAATGTGGGATATGTTAGTAGACACCTTTACAAACACATTGGTGAAAAAATTCTTGGTAAGAAATGTAATCACAGATTTGACATTATTCTGATAATATTCCCTGACTAAATTGGTAAAATAATAGCAGGTCCACCATTTTTGAAAATGGCTGCAATTGTCACAGGATAAATCTAAATAGTACAACTGTATTCCTCCTCCTTGAAAATGTAGCATTAGTCACCAGAATCAAGATCCTAGGTGGTGTAGAACTTGAGTTATTGGGAAATAACAAAAAGTTGGCGGCCATTTTTAAAAATGTCTACCATGGTCACAGGACAAATCTAAATAGTACCAATGTATCCCACATCCTTGAAAATGTATGATTAGTCACCAGCATCAAGATCCTAGGTGGTGTAGAACTTGAGTTATTGTAAAATAACAGCAGGTGGCGGCCATTTTGAAAATGGCTGCCATGGTCACAGGGCCAATATAAATAGTACCACTGTATTCCTCATCCTTGAAAATGTGGGATTAGTCACCAGAATCAAGATCCTAGGTGGTCTAGAACCTAAATCAGTTAAACTTGTCAACTCCGTCAGATGTTCGTCAACTCCGTCAGACGTTCGTCCCGTGATGTTTTTGTTAATTTCCAAAGAAATAGAAAATTCGATGTTAAATATTTTGTGCATATGTATTGAAACACCAACTGAAATGATACGTAATGATGATTTTTTTTTTTTTTTACATGGTTTTCATGTTATAATATTGAAAATAGAGGTTGAAATGACGGATTTGAGAAATTGGATATTTCATAATAGTGTGATATTGGAAAAAAACAATATTAAAATAATTGTATTACTTAACTTGATTACTGAAAGCCAGTATAAGATAACTGAGGACTTTATATTATTGTTGAAATTATCAAATTCAATTAAAAAATATTTTAGTGTGTCTGACGGAGTTGACATGAATCAGGTATTAAGTGCATAAATGTCCCATTTTAGAAAGAAATGTTATGCGAAAAACCTGTTCCTTCTCAATATTGGTAGTTGAGACCTGTGTCTACAAATACATCCATTTGATTTGAATGTATCTTAAAAAAAAAAAAAATCCAGTTTGAAAAAAGTTTTGTCCCTTATCTCAAGAATGGGTGATGTATATATGCTGATTTTTATTAAAGTGTCAAATCACAAGTTGTCTCGAGCCACTTTACATGTAGAGCAGAGACCCGACAGAGATACCACCCTGAACAAGCAATTTTTGCGACAATGGTAATGAAAAATTCCCTCTTAACTGGAAGAAACGTCAGGCAGGCTGTAGAGTGGGCGGCCATCTGCCATCTGTGCGTGCATGTATGCGTGTGCACTTATCATAATGTATATGTACTGTAGGTTTGTCCCCTCGAAAGCAGACCAATCGCAGCCCAATTCCACTATGTGACCTGCATTCGTTATGAAACATGAAGCATCTCCACACCGTGAAAGAGATAAGTGTCTGCATGGTAAATAAAAATAAACAATACTTTTACTAGAGTAGTACAGTTTTTGTTACGATAATATGATAATTTAGACCCCTTCAGTTGTTGTTGGATATATTTCAAACATCACTATAGGTTTGTACATACTGTAATGTGAAATTTGTCTTCTGCATTTACTCACTATTAGGAGCAGTGATACATCACTTGGGGAGCTGGAATTTTGTTACGGCGGTAATCGTCCTTGTATGGCAGTAATTACCGCACCGTAATTACGTAATAACTACAATCTACAAAGTAACTAGTAACAAAGGTTTTCAAATAAATGCAGTGGAGTAAAAGTACAATATTCGGAACCAAGATGGAGTAGAAGTAAAAGTATTGGAAATATTCAAGTTAAGTACAAATATACCTCAAAATTGTACAATACTTAAGCAAGTTACTTATGTACTTTCCACCAAGGAGTACAGGAACACAGGCTGGGTGCACCTAGGGTGAACTAACAATCTTCTGATTGGCCAGACAGCCTTACAACCCACTCAGCTACAGCCATCCACAACTACTCTGCAACTCTGTTGTCCGGAGTTCATCTCGCAAAACGCTGGACAGATCAGTGCCAAATGTCTTGCACACAGATCCAGTATGCTCCATCTTATGCTCCACATGCATTTCTTTCCCCATTGAATTTTTTATACTATACATTATTTAAACCTCTCCCAAAGACTGATGTCACAAGGTTAGTATAGCCACATGAAGTCCAAGATGTACATTGGAACCATGCTATTTCCATGTTGATCACGAGATCTACATAATCCAACTTGTTTGACATACAATTTCCTTTGCTTTGTGAATACTCTCGAGGATCTAAGTATTCTTCACCTTAAGGTAAACAAAGAGGTTGACTATTTATTTTATCAACGACCTCAGCCGTGAAGTGAAATCATGAAATATTCAGCACTGATATATATATATATATATATATATATATATATATGATATAAAGCACTGTATGAGAAAAGTATCCCCCCCCCCCCTCTATATCTGGCCACATTTCTGCCTGTGATGAATGTCAATGTCAGCTCAGGGCCATGTCACTTCTAAGGTCTGATTTATACTTAGTTGTCAATGTTGCACACCACAGTATGTTCGGTGTATGATGCATAAATAATGATAGAAATCTGACATAACACCTCCTTTGTGAATGAGAAATGTACTACTGCACATTTCTCTAGCTGTTGAATACCTCCTCCATTCCCTTTGAATACATGTGATCTGGTGGTCACATGTATTCCGTTAATTACTGCTACTAACGAACACAGAGCTTCAACCTTATCAACTACCTGACATTACATGAGTTCAGGCCGGCATGGCATAACAACATTTTAATAAAATAAAATAAAATAAAATAAAATAAAATAAAATAAAATAAAATAAAATAAAATAAAATAAAATAAAATAAAATAAAATAAAATAAAATGGCACATTTACTCATAAATTATTCATAAAAAAAGATAGTTTCTGAACCCATCAGAGAGAGGATGAGAGCGGTTCACCAGGAAAGCAAGGAGGACACTGAAGCAGCCTAAACGTGAACAGGTACAGTATGTCATTATCAATGTAATCTCTTGTAATCAATTTCTTCTTCAGACATAGCAATGTCAGCTACTAATAGCTTTTTATATTACCAACATTAGCTCAAACCAGCAAACGTACAATGCTCCATATACAAACAACCAGTGACACTTTATCATTATTATGCATTTAATTTCACGGATCTCACGGTAAAGGGTTCCATCCAGAGCATTGCATTTGCAATTATAACACATTTTGAATGCCAGTCATTTACAATAATTATACGTTTGAAGACCAACATTGTACACAAAGTACAGTTAGAGTTTGTTGGAGTTTGGAAGTGCTCATTTTCATTAACTCAACATGCTGCTGCTTCCTGCATTATTTCTTCCAAGTAAAACATTTTCACTTTGACAGAATTTCGTGACAGAAAGTAGCTAGGAGGAGTTTTATGAAACAAACGATTTGCAGATTGAAAGAGGATAATTCAAGCTTTACATACTGTACAGCTGCAATGTTGGTGAGTTTAACGTTGTTTAATACACGCAGACTTTTCTGTTTGGATGAATGGATTGTCCATGGCTGGTGTTGCATCTATACATTCAATAAACCATTATAAAATAGGCCTATATATATTTATATATATATATTTATAGTTTTTATACTATATAAATATATTATATTGTGCTACCCATACAGTCAGCTTTTCAGAAGTATGGCACACCTTTATCATATTCTTCTTTGTAACCATGTCGAGGTGTACAGTATACATTAGGTGTTTCTTCTATACCTAAAATGTAAATTAGGAAGAAAAAAACATCCATGGAAGATTGAGTTTCAATCGGTCTGTGACAGATAGAGCAGAGACTTATCGATGCCAGATTTTCATTGTTGTTCCACGCTGATTTCAAAACCATATAATCTCAAGGGCACATATCTCATTAAATGTGAAAACAGAGCAGAAAAGGTTGTCCTTTTTGCTCTTTTTAAAATTATATAGCGGGCCACGACAGCTTATATTAGTATAGCCAAAATTATCACATGTCTCCCCCCTGCTCCGCTCCCTCCACTGGCTCCCGGTCGCTGCCCGCACAGAATACAAAACTCTGATGCTGGCATTCAAAGCAACCAAAGGTATGGCTCCCCGATATCTTGCAAGTATGATTGAACCCTACAAACCCTCCCGCGCACTCAGATCAGCCAACGCAGGGAAGCTGGAAGTACCCTCACTAAAAACGCCGGGACAACACTCCACACATCCCAAACTCTTCTCCCTTCTGGCTCCAAAACTGTGGAATGCACTTCCCATTGCAGTCAGAACTGCAGCATCACTCCCAATCTTCCGCCGTAGCCTGAAAACCCACCTTTTCAGACTCCATCATGGCCCATAGCACTTACCCTACCCCCTTAGATAGCATTTCTGTTGACTTAGATAGCATTTGACACAGACTTATAGCATGTTATGTAGACAGCACTATAATTGCATTGTATATAGTCATAGCACGCCATAATACATATGTATAGCATAGTAGTAAATATGTATAGTTTATATGTATAGTGTATGTATAGTTTCATTATATAGATATTCCACTGTTACTTCCTTAGCTTACGCATGTTTCATGATAAATGCTTTTATGTGATGTATTCCCATGCTTTTTGTTCTTGCTTAATGTAAGTCGCTCTGGATTAAGAGCGTCTGCTAAATGCCTAAATTGTAAAATTGTAAATTGTATTACCACCTGTAACTAGGTATTTCAGACCAAAGAGCCTTAGATGTAAAGAGTATGACAAACTGTCAGAGTCAGAGCCATGTTCTTATGAATCTTTGATTTGGGGCATCATCTCGCTGAGTGAGCGACAAAAAAAAGAAAGAAAGAAGTAAATCATTAGCTAGAATGAAGTGCAGAGGGCAGGCAGTAGGGCAGAGGGAGGTATAGAGGGAAGATTGCAGGGGTCTAGATTAAAACACACTTAACACGTAGCAGCTGAGCAAATGGGACATGGCAAAAACCCCAAGGAGATTGAGAGGTCTTTGAAGTGACGCTCGGGCCTTCTTTGAAGCTGCATTTTGCTGCAACAATTTCAGCTTTGATGTAGATGAGCACAAACAAAGCAGAGTACTACTGTACAGGTATAAGGACCTCAGTCTGTGGTGCTCATCTTGAGAAATGATATCACCGGTGTGGATATTCAACAAATATCTGAATGAAAAAAAGCATTCACCACATATCGAAAGCGCAATTCTCAAACCTTCTACTGCATAACAAAGATAAGAAAAATCACATCTGTGTGAACTGAGTGCCGAGCGGTGCAACTATACATTTATTGTTATAGTTACTGTACTCTACTGTTCTCTGTATGCCCAGGGTGTCCGGCCCGGTTCCAGCGAGCCACCTCACATCCGCAACGGTTGAGAAATGACAGTTTCCATGTGGGGGTCCCCGGGGAGTCCATGTGGGGGTCCCCGGAACATCCAGAGCTCCAGAAACGGCCCAGTATGTACTGTAGTACTTTACTCTGTGCTGTAGTAGCTGTACTGTACTGGCTACTCTAGGTGTTGCCGATTTCCATGCTTGGACATACAGACACAGAGACAGACGGACGGATGGACATTGCTCCGTAATGGAGCGGGGGCACTGCTCAAAAAAGCACAATAAAAATCACACGTATGAAGTGAGGGGCGCCTTTTTCTGGTGATTTTTTAAATTACATTTTCTACAATGCTTACAGTGGTACCTTTTTCCATTCTGGCTCCTTTCTTCTATGAATTCTCTGGTACGTTTTCAATTTACTGTTATCTTGTGAAGCTTTTTCGACATTGTTTACAGTTGTGTATACTGTTTCTTTCCTTTATCCATCCTATCTTGTTTCTTGTATGAAACAAAATTAGTTACAAGATGTATTATATCTGCCACATGATGACAAACATTAAAGTCCATAGACTTGGCTGGCATATGACGTAATCTTGTATTGGAGGGGCTAAGAAAACAGAGGTGGGGACAGTTTGTATGTATGTTGCTGTTGTACGTTTCTGCATATCACGGATATGTTGTATCCAGGGTCGACGTTTCAATGCAGTGTCAGCAGTGACTTGAGTCCTGAGAGGTGCGCCAGAGTGAAGTGACACCCGAGTGAGTGCCCATGCTGAGCGGTGAAAGCCCAGTGCTGCCAAATTGCATACAGGCAGAGAATAGTAAATAATCCATTCTCTCTCTCTCTCTCTCTCTCTCTCTCTCTTTGAGTGTCAATCTGATTCAAAATTGCACATGTATTTTGCCCGTAATCCTCAAGTTTAGCGGGCATACTTAATATACGGTAATATACAGGTGTGATGGTACAATTCGGGAGTTTACCGGAGTTTGTTGGAAAGTTTAACGGGAGTTTCCTCTAATATACACATCTGTATTCCATGCTTTTTGCACAGTGATAGGCCTATATATTTACAGCTATACTATAGGGAGTCATGCATGTAGCCATAGGCACGCTGCCTATGGCTGTGTGTGTGCGACTGTGCATGCATGCGTGCGTGTGCGTATATGCTGTAATCACACAATGCTATGATTACAGTAGAGTCAGTGCTCCTAATGAAGTGTTACTGCCCAACACTGTGTGACGGCCAGAGTCACAAGTGACTCTTAATTGAATAATTAACAGGCCATCACCAGGTAACGATGATTGACACCTGGCAATCTCCCTACTCAGGTTATAGTTGCCACAGGTGTGTCACTCTAGGTGTGAGAAAACAGTTTGTGTGCTGGCAGCAGCTCTGAAGGACAGTGTCCAGCACTCTGCACTCTTCTCTACCGGTTTGTTTATTTTTAGCTCGAGTTAGAGCAGGTTTAGAAACGTATGCACCCACTGCAGAAGAAGGCCTGCCGTCGAGACTCTTCAAACTCCTCTGTGATAAAATCCAGGGAGGAGAAGTAAACGGAGGAGGCGAATTGCTGCAGGAGGCTTGTTTGCCTCTGTTTGAGTTGACCGAGTGGGACATTAAAACACACTCACAGGTAACCCAGACAAACACTAACATTTGGACAACAAACAATAACATTTGGACGACAAACAATAACATTGGGACAAAAAAACACTTCATTACCAGCAAGGACAAACAATAACATTGGGACAAAAAAACACTTCATTACCAGCAAGAGGATCTTTATTTTGTTCGTCATTGACTGAACTCACAAAGACCGGTTTTGTTGGCTTTCCAAGGAGTGGTGAATTTAACCCCATTTGTACACAAAAGTTTCAGTTGAACATTTATTGAATATATCATTTTGGGGGTTTTCATGATTTGTTGCTTTTTCGTTATATGAATATTGAATGCCATTTCCTGCTTTTGTTGTTTTATTTTAATGTTGTAACCTAACCCATAACCCCTGGTTTCAATATAAATCCTGTTCTAATCCATCACATTTAAGGGTTCTTTATCTTTTATTGAGTCCTTTGTCAGTTTCCTCGAACCACCTGGCTACATTAAAAAAAGGAGAGGCTAAGTCCTCTCTGGTAGGTACACACCTGCCTGGCACCCCAAGCTACTGAGGAAACCGTTACAACTGCATGGTCACAAGGCCTGAAAATGAATATACAGTGTATAGCCTTCATTGAGGAATATGAGGCCGAACCAATATGTTCATGCTAGAGTGTTGTTTTGAGGGAAACATTTGAGGCAGGTACTCCCATGCTGAAGCTCAGTAAATAGCAGATGCTAACAGATGCAGTGTTTACCCACAGGCCAGCCAGATCTTATTAAGAGAGAAAATTTGGAACCAAATGAAAATACCACAAATCTGGCGCTGCATCGTCGCTTTGCCAATGCTGTGTTAGATAACAATTGCCCCAGCTCATATTTTCAGGGTGGTGAAATGATATCCTGTGGTTTAGCTCTTTAGACCAAAAAAAGACTTGTCTGAAGTGAGTGGTGCAACAGCATCCCCCTAAACATACGGACATAGGGACGGACATTGCTGGTTCTAGGAGTGGTTGCACTACTCAAAAATAGATTTGATGGATGACTGCGGTACTCTACCAGAGGCCAGGGAATCCCCACAGTATTCCCAGCCTACTGTCACTATATCCCACCCCAGGCAGCACCATCCTACCATGTGTTAGTTATTTAGTTATTTAGTTAGTTGGTTAGTTAGTTAGTTAGTTAGTTAGTTAGCTTGCCTAAATATGCATGGTAGAGAGTATGTTATGTTAAAACAATGTGACTAACTAACTATACTGACTTACACATTTGATGCTCCAGCTTTAGTTTCTTTGGTCCAGGCATTATTATTTGGCTGCAGCAGAAAGGAATGAGGACATGCTATTTATTTTGGGAGCCTAGCTGCGACAGACTATGGTGAGCAAAACGAGACATATAGAGATGAAAGAAAGAGATTAGTTTAGTATGCTTAGTGACAAGTGATGAAGTGGAGTTCATCCTCTTGCCAACATGCTGTCATTCAGACGAAAGGCTGAAAAAAAGGTTTTTACAAAAATACTATTTCACCCCCAGTGAAAAATATGTCATAATTTCTTTGTAAAGTGACATTTCGCATGACAATTGTTTTGGCCAAACCATAAATGTAAGCATGAGATGTCAGGTGAGCAGGAAAATGGAGAAAAGAGAAATCAATTGACTGAATCAAAGACTGAATCATATATCATAATGACAGAAAAATTACCTCTTTGATGAACTCTTACCTCTCATCGACCTTTCCCTGTAACCTCACTTCTAAATAAATCTAGCCTGCAGGCGAATGTTGAATATTGACTCCTGTGTCTTGGTTTGGGTCAAAGTGCGACAAGTGGTGGAGAATCCGTGGGTACTGCACTGAACCTAACCAACAAACCACTAAACTTAATGGAATACGCCCTCTTAAAGAGCCAGACTGAGCTACAAACTGTCGTACAGGAACTGGCCCACCATGTAGTCAGAGAAAGAAAGGCCACTAGAGCCCCGGGCGATGTACTAACCAAGCTATGCCCCACCGATGACGCTTATATTGAGCTATTTGAGCGCAGGGCTGCCAGTGAACTCTGGCCGGTAGCCAACTGGGGGTCCATAATAGCTCCTTTCCTCACAGGTGAAGCGCAGCACTTCCATAATTGAAACTATTAGGGGAACCAGCCCCCCCGGGCTCAGATTGCAGCTCTCGTGCGTTTTACCAACGAGCTACCCTAACCCAGGCTACAGTTAGAAGGAGGGAGACGTCGTGGGAGCCGGTGACCAGCCCCGTCCCCTGGCGAGGAGGACCCCTTCGCCGCCTTTCTGCGGCCCAAGACGGACCGTGACCTGCACCTTGGTGAATTTGCAACTTCACAGTGGAACGACCCCAACCTCGCCGCCGCCAGGGGGCAGCTGTCGGCCGTAGACGATAACTCTGTGATGGGGTCAGTGCGCTGAATCCTCCATGCTTTGTAGTTTGCCATGGCCTATAGGATGACGAACAGTAGAAGTGGCGATGTCATTGAACAATTACTAGTGCCAAAATGCTATATTTCCAGAGTGTTATATCTTGCACATACGCACCAGCTGGGGGCCCACCTTGGAGAAGATAACATACGATCGTATTGTTGCCTGGTTTTATTGGCCAGGCATAAAACGGGCGGTGGCCGAGTTTTGCCGAAGCTGCCCCGAGTGTCTGATTAACGCTCGCCGACCAGTACAGCGCAACCCGCTAGTTCCCAGGCCCATCATCGAAGTGCCGTTTAGCCGTCTCACGATGGACATAGTGGGCCCCTTACCAAAGTCGGGCCGGGGCCACCATTCTGGTTATAGTGGACTATGCTACACGATATCCCGAGGCCATCCCTCTTGAGTCGCCTCGGCCAAAGACGTCGCACACGACCTCTTCATTATGTTCAGCCGAGTAGGGATAGCGAATGAGATTTGTCTGACCAGGCTACAAACTTTATGTCTCGCACACTGACCCAATTATGACCCAAAACATGTAATTGTGCCTGTTACATAATCAGGGATTGTATTTATATATATATATATATCCATCCATCCATCTTCAACCGCTTATCCGTAGTTGGGTCGCGGGGGCAACAGCTCCACCAGAGAGCTCCAGACTTCCCTCTCCAGAGCAACATTAGTGACTTCCTCCTGGGGGATTCCGAGACGTTCCAAGGCCAGTGAGTCGATGTATTTCCTCCAACTGCGCCTTGGTCTGCCCGGGGTCTCCTCCCAGTGGGACATGCGTCGAGGACCTCCCTAGGGAGGCGCCCGAGAGGCATCCTAACCAGATGCCCGAACCACCTCAGCTGACTCCTTTCCAGGCGAAGGAGCAGCGGTTCTACTCCGAGTCTCTCTCGTGTGACTGAACTTCTCACCCTATCTCTAAGGGAGATGCCAGCCACCCGTCGAAGAAAACTCATTTCGGCCGCTTGTATTCGTGACCTTATTCTTTCGGTCATGACCCACACTTCATGACCATAGGTGAGAGTAGGAACGAAGATTGCTCGGTAGACAGAGAGCTTTGCCTTCTGGCTCAACTCTCTTTTCATCACAACAGTGCGGTACAGCGACTGCAATACCGCCCCTGCCGCTCCGATTCTCCGGCTGATCTCCTTCTCCGTTCTCCCCTCACTCGTGAACAAGACCCCGAGATACTTGAACTCGTTCACCTGGACCTCCCTACCCGGACTGCACAATCTCTGGGTTACTTTAGTAACCTCAGTTTATCAAGCGAATCGAGCGAGAGAATCGCCTAAGGGTGGCGCCATTTCCATGGTGCCAACACAGAATAAATCCATATACTCACGAAACAATACTGATTGGGTCGTGCAGCTGTCTGTCACGACTGTGGCTGCAAGCTCCGCCCAGAGCCTATAAAGCAGCACACAGCCGGAAAAGACGTCATTCCTATCAACCAGTCCTTTTTCTGTGCTCTTTCTAAGCAAGAAGGGTAGTAAGGGCGATTCTCTCGCTCGATTCGCTTGATAAACTGAGGTTACTAAAGTAACCCAGAGTTTATCTAAGCTCATCTCGCTCAAGAATCGCCTAAGGGTGTACATAAACCCCCCGTATCACTACCACCAGTTGAAAAGGAGGCCCGACCCGGGACCCCTCCCCCAGCAGTCCCCTGCCCGTGGGGAGAAGGAAAGGCAAGGAGGCTATCTGGACCACAGGCCCAGTAGACAAGAACCTACCTAAGGAGCTAGCCAGTGAAAACTGTCTAAGCACTCAGACGCGGGCTGATGGTTCCCCATCTCATATGCCCTAGGCTCTATCTCCTGAAGTGCGCGTGTGTGACCGTTGTTCCCAACTGTCCCATCACCTAGCGGCAGCTCCCAGAACGGCGTGAGCAATTCCAAGAGATGCCACGTCCAAGTTATAGTACGTGGCGAAAGTCGAAGGGGACGACCAACTCGCCGCCGTACACACATCCTGAAGTGATGCTCCCTTCGCAAGAGCCCAGGATGCAGACATGCCTCTCGTAGAGTGAGCCCGCAAACCCTCCGGGGGTTGTGTACCACTCTCGGCATAGGTCAACTGTATGGCTTCCACAACCCATTGTGAAAGTCTCACCTTGGTTATGGGATTCCCCCTTCTCTGAGGGTCCCATGCGACAAACAACTGATTGCCCTTCCTAAAGGCAGCAGTCCTGTCTACATACAGTTTCAGCGCCCTGACCGGACAGAGACTGTTCAGCCTCTCGTCTTCCGCCGATGCGAAAGGGGGCGGGTGGAAAGCTGCCAAGTCTACCGGAGTAACTCCGAAAGGAAAGTTCTTGGGCAGGAACGACAGGTTCGGCCTGAGCGAAACCCTGGTACCGTTCCCACTAAATCTCATGCAGCTTGGACTCACCGAGAGCGCGTGCATGTCACTAGATCGCTTCGCTGTAGTCAAGGCGACCAGCAGGGCAGTCTTAAGTGAGAGAAACTTCAAACCCACCGTGTCCAGCGGTTCGAAGGGGGCTCTCGACAGAGCGTGCAGTACCAAGGTCAGATCCCAGGAGGGAACTAAGGATCTAGATACCGGCCGAGCACGCTTGACACCCCTCATGAACTGTCGAATCAATAAGTTCTCACTTATTGGTCTGTTGTCCATACCCACATGGTAGGCCGATATGGCCGCCAGGTTGAGTTTCACTGAGGAGTTCCCCAAGTGTCTATCCAATAATTCTTGCAAGAAGGTTAGGATAAGAACCACCGAGGCCTGAAAATGAACGGCCCGTTCCGGCCTCGCCGCACACCAGCGCACAAACACGTTCCAAGCCGTGTTGTACCGCTGTCTAGTCGAAGGGGCCCTGGCCCCCAAGATCGTCTCAATGACCCTAGGGGGCAAGCCTGTGGCTATTAGAGTCGACCCCTCACCAGGCACACCCAGAGGTCTAAGTCCTGTGGGCGCGGATGGAATATCTCGCGACCCGCCTGGGTAAGCAGATCCCTCCACAGAGGGAGCCGCCAAGGCTGGTCGTAGAGGAGGGGAAAAATGTCCTGTCTCCAGGACCCTCGGGCTGGAGCCACTAGTAGCACGTCCGAGCCCTGAACCCTCACCCTGGCTAAGGTGAAGGGAATCAGCTCTAGTGGAGGGAAGGCATAGAGTAGGCCCCGAGGCCACCGATGTGCCATCGCGTCCAGTCCCAAAGTTGGCGAGCCTTTCAGGGAGAAAAAGAGTGGACACTTCTTGTTCTCGTCTGTAGCGAACAGGTCTGCCACCGGAGTCCCGAACCTGTCCCAGATCTGTTCCACTACACCCGGGTGTAGGGACCAGTTGCCGTAACGGAGGGGACCTCTGGACAACAGGTCTGCACCCGCGTTCAGTAGTCCCGGGACGTGGCAGGCTGTCAGTGACAGAAGACGCCCGTCGCACCAAGTCAAAAGCCTGTATGCCAACGTGTGCAGGCGTAAGGACCTCAGTCCACCCTGCCTGTTGATGTAGCACATCGTTGTCGTGTTGTCGGTACGGACGAGGACATGACAACCCCGTATGAGCGGCTCGAACGATTGCAGCGCGAGGAAGACCGCTAGGAGTTCCAGATAATCGATGTGGGCGGACCTCAAGGTTCCATCCCATATCCCTCTGGCCGACCTGCCTTCGTGGGTGGCCCCCCACCCACTCAGGCTCGCGTCCGTAGTGACGACCTTCCTGGCCAACGGTAAACCAAGGGGGACTCCCTCCGTCAGGGTCCGTCTGTCCGACCACCACCTCAGGGCGAGCGTGCATTCCCCGGGGATTGTCACTCGCCGCGAGAGGAATCTGGTGGGCACCCGTAGAGACCTCAACCAGCGCTGAAAGGGTCTCATGTGGAGTCTGCCCAACCGCACCAGGGAGATGGTCGACGCCATCAGTCCCGCCATACGTAGGCAGATTCTGAGTGGCAGTCTGTGTCCTCTCTGGAACAGGGCCACGCACTTCAGGAAGGCGTCGATCCTCTCCGGGCTCAACCGAGCCGTGAAGGAGACTGAATCCAGTGCTATGCCTATGAAGTTGATCGACTGGGCGGGCACCATAACACTCTTCTCGTGATTTATGGTGAACCCTAGGGAGGACATATGGGACACCACCCGAGTGGTGTTCCATAGTGCCTCCTGTGGCGAGCCTGCGCTCAGAAGCCAGTCGTCGATGTAGCTTGCTACACGTAGACCTCGTCGCCGCAGAGGGGCCAGAGCCGTCTCGGTGCATTTGACGAACACCCTGGGGCTCAGGGACATCCCGAAGGGGAGAACCGTGTATTCGTACACCTTCCCCTTGAAACCAAACCTCAGGAACTTCCTGTGAGGTGGGTAGATAGGGATGTGAAAGTAGGCGTCTTTCAGGTCTATAGATGTGAACCAGTCGTTCATGCGTATAGAGCGCACAAGAGACTTGGCTGTCAGCATCTTGAAGCGGAAGGACTTGAGGTACCGATTGAGAGCTCGTAGGTCCATGATTGGACGCAGCCCCCCCCCCTTCTTCTTGACCAGGAAGTAGCGTGAGTAAAACCCGCTGCGACTCTGGCTCAGGGGTACCTCTCTGACAGCCTTCTTCTCCAGCAGAGAGTTGATCTCCTGCTGGAGAACCTGACCCGCTTCGCCGCGTGCATCGGAGTAGAGGATTTCTCCGAATGCAGGGGGTCTCATAGCGAACTGGAGCCTGTAACCTCTCGCTATGGTGCGGAGAACCCAAGGAGACGCTCCGCACAGTTCCCACTGTGTCAGGCGACGCGCAAGGGGGTTCTCCATCGCCAGGGGAGCGCGTCGTCGCGCAGGGCTGGCGCCTCCTGGTGGACCAGAGAAATTTTCGGCATGACCCGTCCTGCCAGTGGCGTTTAGGCCCGCCACAAGGCCAAGGTCCCGCCCCACTGTGTCGGAGAGCCCGGGGGCTACTCCTGGCAGTGGGTTCATGTCCCCCCGATGTTGTTGTCGTTGTTTGTTTTAATGGCGTGAAGGCCTTCATTACAGGAAATAAAACAGGTACAACATTGGAAACAACAACATGTCGATGATCGGCCGCACCCGTGGTGATGCTCCGCATCGTGAGCCCCCGCCTCTTCCTGGGCGGTCTGAGTGTGAGAAGAATACTCAAATCCAGGCTCAGGGGGGGGAGGGGAGACGTCTGGTCTCGTCTCCCCTGGGACGGGGACGGCGTCATTTGCTCTGTGGCTCCCCACGGCCTCTGCCCTGGCCTCGTCTGGGGCCATGGGGCGGGCGGCCGTGGCCACGCCCAGCCGGGCGTCTGTCACGGTTGGGGGTGCCGGCCGAGGCACCGGACGGTGCCAGCTGGCCTCCTGCCCTCTCCTGGTGGGGCTTGGAGCCAGAGCGGCCACCCCTACCACCGCTGGTGTGTCGGGGTTGGCGTGCGGAGGGAGCTCTTGGAGGAGCTCGCTGTCCGTCGTCCACCTTGAAAAGCAGCCTATCTAGAATGCTAAGCATGCTAGGGTGGCATCGGCCATCCAACGAGGTTGCTACTCCCGACCTCGAAAAAGTTAGCTAAATAGCTAAACAACCCTAGCTTCACAATGTACATACCTGTAATGTTGAGGGAAGCAGTCGGTAGTCGAGGGTCGCTGGGGAACCACGTCGAGTGAGACTCGTGCCTTCGGCCGCTGCGTGAAGTAGTAGCAGCGGTAGTTGTCGGTGGAGGCCTAGGACTGCATCCGACATCTCGTTGTCGCAACCACCCGGCTCGGGGGAGCCTCGTTGGTGGGCCGACGAGATCCCGCTGGAGGGAGAGCAGCACCCAGAGCCAGCCGGTGAGGCCTGGCTGATGTCTCGGGTCTGGCTCCACAGGCCTGTTTACCAGTGTGGTGAAGAGCGTGTGGAGCTTGTTGCTGGCGGTCCGAGCCGCCTTCCTGGCAGGGGAGGAGCCCAGGAAGGACTCGTCATGGTGTCTCTGAGACGCGTCAAGGTTGAGGGGTCTGGAGAGAGAGGACGAGGTGGTGGGCCTAGGCCTCGAAGTTTGGGGCTGGTCGGGACAGCCGGGGTCGGAGGTGTCGACCAGGGACCTGTCTTGGTGACTCTCGACGCGTGAGATGCGTCAGCTTTTCTCCCCGTCCGCGAAGCAGAAGCAGCAGGGGTAGAGACCAGAGGTCTCGAGAGCCTGGCGAGCATGCTGGCGAGCAGGCAAACCATGCAGCGAGAGTGACTGTCCTCAGGGGACAGCAGGTTGCTGCAGTTGCATGAGAAATTCCCGGTGGCGTTCCTCCTCGGGAACCCGGGAGGGCTGTTGTCACCGCTGCTGAAGGTCCTCCTGGGTCTGGTTGTGCTGTGTAGCGTCACCGCCAGTAGCCATGTTGCCTAGTGTAGTTTTCCAACTGTCCACTGAGGTGTAATAAGGCTAGAAAACTAACCAGGGTCTTCCGACACAGGGAAGAGTCTTGTAGGTCAAGCACAGTTGTAGCTTAAAGAAGGAACCAGCAGTTCAAGACATTGTAGAAGCACTTCTCCTTTAAGTTATAATATAAAAATTATAAAAAAGGAAAAGTGGTGGTGGAGTAGAAGAGTAGGACTCGTGGTGCTCCACTGAAAATCAGCTGTCTAAACAGAGACGACCACGTTGTGAAACTGTGGTGGCCAGAGAAGCTGTTTAGTTGCGTGAAAGAAAAGGCGCCGGACTACGGGAAGGCCGCAAAGCCTGGGGCTCGCGTAGCGCGGCCGTCGGGCTGGTGCTGTTTAGGTCTGACGACACAGAGCGATGCGGCGGTTCGTCGGGTAGTGCGGGTTGCGTAGAGCAGGCCTGTGGCCTTCGATAGCAAAAACAACCGTGCCAAAGAGAAGCTAGAGAAGCTGTAGTTAACGCCTGACGGCTGGAAACTAGCTAGTGTCTAGCGGAGCTAAAAGGCTATAGCTGCATTAGCGGGAGCTAGCTAACCTAGGAAGGCTAGCGAAGCTGCGGCTGGATAGCAAGCTAGCGTCGTAGCTGATAGCAGCTAGAGGAGGCTAGAAGTAGCCAGAGGGCAGCTAGATAGTAGCTAGCTAGTAGCTAGGGCCTTTCGGCACGGAGCAACGTGCGTCGCCGATCTAGCGCTAGGCCTTGCGGCCGTGTGGGAGCCTGTGATAGCCGTGGAACGGGCTTCCGAGCCGACGGGGTCTTACGACACAACGTGGCGGGAAAGAACGTGGGTCAGCGCGGGCCGAGGGAGTCTGTGAAAACTGCGTTTTAGCTAGTAGGGTCCCTCAAGGTTTCCGACGATAGTGTAGAGAAAACAGGGGAGAAAACAGAGCTAACTGGGGTTGCAAAGCGGAGGTTTATCAACTCACCGTTAGCAGAGCAGTGCAGGTTGACTTCCGCGGGTCGCCGGGCTGAACTTCTTTCCGACGAGCGGCTGTGTCTTGTCTATCGTCGGCTGGCTCTTGTTCCACGGTCCAGGCAGGGCTTCGCGGCTAACGCGAGGTCTCCCGACACTGGTTAGGCTGAGCCACAGCTAAGCTAGCGTTTGTCAACAGCTAGGCTAAAGCTAAGCTAGTGTTAGCCAAGGCTAACGGGGCTATGTCCGAGAGGCTTCACAGCACTGACAGGAAAAAAGCCCCTTTTTTTTATTGTTTCTGAAACTTACTGCGTTTCGTTCTCGTGAGTGTAAGACCACCGGGTTTCCACCGCGAATTCCAGGGTACAAGTGAAGCACTCGTCCAGGGGGAATAAAAGTCTCAACGGAGTTATGGAAGTGGTAGTCTTAGAAAATCTGTGTTAGCGCAGAAAAAGGCAGGAATGACGTCTTTTCCGGCTGTGTGCTGCTTTATAGGCTCTGGGCGGAGCTTGCAGCCACAGTCGTGACAGACAGCTGCACGACCCAATCAGTATTGTTTCGTGAGTATATGGATTTATTCTGTGTTGGCACCATGGAAATGGCGCCACCCTTAGGCGATTCTTGAGCGAGATGAGCTTAGATAAACCACCGGTTTCCTGCTGAGAACCATGGCCTCAGATTTGGAGACGCTGATCCTCATATATATATATATATATATTATAACGTGATTATATTTATATATATATATTATATAGTATACAGTGATTATGGTAATACGGTTATTTGTCAGTTACATGCTGTTGCATCATATAGAGTGCTGATCGAAGTTCTCAGTCACAGGTCTGATTGTTGCTGTGGTGCTTGGAGGCGGAGAACCCTTTTCCTTTTGCTGGTTAGGTTTAGATAGAGAGTTCATTTGATTTCTAGAATAGGTATAGTCTCTTTTGTTTGTTTCCCTGTGTTGCCCCATTTAGCCGATTTCGTTGTAAATGTATGATTTGAATAACTTGTAACTTGTAAAACGAGTAGAGGGCTCAGCCCATATTTTGATTTGGTTGGAAACCCAGAAACTATCGTTATTAGTCCGTACAGGTTTTCTAGATAGGTTATATATATATATATATATATATGTCTATGATTATATATATATACTATTGTATTAATTGCATAACCTTATGTCTATTGTATGAACCTTATTATAATGCTGTGAAATAAACAACAGTTCACTTGCCAGCCGTGTTGCATCCTTTAATAACCCCTAGTCATCTAAGTCTAAGGGAATGTAACAGTGCCTCTAAATCTGCTATATTCTTTTCTAGATGCTGATTCTGCAGCGATTCATGCCTTCTCTTTCGTCACATTCACTTCCTTTTCAGCATAAGACACAGCCGCGCCACTGGCTGCTGACCGACTAGAATGCCTTGATGATCTTGTATGTGTATGTGAGGTTTTAAGCCATAACCACACAATGGTCGAGATGGTTTTAGCGTTGTCCCAGTGCAATTGCAATTAAAATGGCCCAAACCACACCATAGGGTCACCATGCAACTCCTTGCAACCGTTTGGAGTTGGACCCAAGGGGTTGCATGGCGACCCTTTGGTGTGGTTAGGGCTTTAGAGTCATCACATCTTGACCGTGTCTTAAGTGACTCACAGTCTTCTGTATAGTCACGCATCTCGTGCGTTTTGCCAACTGATTTAGAAGACATGTCGTATGCACTTGTAAAGCATGCACTTTCAGTATGTGAAGTCTCTTGAGTTGTCTTAATGTCTTTTTACTATTCTGTCTTCGTTTGCAGCAGTGGCAACTAGACAGATGGCTAACACACATTGAAAGAAGAATGAATTGACGCTTGAAACTCCTTCTCTTTTATAGTATTTTAGTTGTAAAACTGTAACAAAAACACCAAAATATAACACTCAAAACATGAAATAAAACAGGAGAAGCTAGACGCAGCTGCGCACGTGTGCATCAATTTAACAAAGTGCAGATGATCAGAAATCAGCACAGTGATCGACGTTTGCGCTACTGTATGCCGAATTGAAGTGGACTCTGCAGTTTGCCATTCCTACAATAAACCTTTTCATTTGCAGTGTCTCCCGTTTAGTTTGAGCCAACTTTTAATTTTATTCTAAGAAACCAAAACAACGAGTTGAATAAAAGAGATGGCCACCCTCCCTCTGGCCTTGTTCTGAGAGAGGAGGCAAAATGGAGTAATACGTTTAATTGAACTGTTTTACCTCCAATGCTCCATGCTAGACGGACATAGATTCTCAGTGGAATGGCTGTGTATATGCATACTTCATTGGCTCGCCCATGTGCCGACAGTGTATGCACTCTCTCTTGTCTCTTGTCTGATTACTGGCTTAGTGGCTTGTGTACAAAGCCTTCAGTTAGACACAGGGGTAAACATTTGCAGCATCACAAAGATTTATATTCTTTCTGAAAAGATTGTTAAGCTCTTTGTGTTGCTCAGCGACTGCCTCTTCAGATTTGAATAGCTTTGCATCTGCTTACTTTGACCCTGAAAACTTTTGTCCGTCAGGTAAAACAATATCTTATGAGAGATAACTCTAAAGAAATGACTGACTGCACTCATTTATCAACTGAGAAATCTGGGCAAAGTGATATAAATGTGTTTGGGGTAAAATGTCACCAGAAGTATATATGAGCAGATCATAAACACCCTGTAACTGCAATCCTTTTCTCTGGTTGCCGTTTTCTTTCTTCTTTTTACATTGTAAATTCCATTGAAAGACTCAAACAGGATTCAGTTCCCCCAGTTTAATCAAGTTAACTTGGTAGTAAATGTGTATTTGGGGACTTGCAGCAAACCACTCACATGAAGGTATGTTTGAAATAATTGGTAACACTTTCTAATAACTATACAATATTAAGCATTAGTTCAGCATTAGTAAATACTTAGTTTATCATGAAGTCGTCATTTGTAAACCATTATTCATATAAATTACTAAACATTAGTAAACACAGTTATAAATGTTTCAAGTATATATTATTAAACATTAGTTAAGAATTAGTAAAATACTTAATTCATCATGCATTAATATAGCATCATTCATACCTTACACTAAGCATTAGTAAACACAGTTAAAAGCGTTTTATTGCAGATTGATGACCTAATCCTTAATGTGCTTAATGATTGTATTCTGATCATTTGTAAATGATAAATTCACCATTCATAAATAAGCAGTATATCAATTGACAAACCCTTTATTTAGGAGTTGTTAATCATACCTGTAAGATCATTTACCAAGTCTTAACCAATTAGCTGCTTGTGGCGGAACATTCCGTCAGAACGATACAAGCAACTGCTTGTATCGTTACATCTCAACATTGATTACACACTAAGTTATGGAGTTGGTACAACATATGTTCAGGAGGAAGACCACGCTTTCAAGCTAAGATCGTTGGCCTCCTCCGCCACCGTGCCATGCTAATTCTATTTCTAGCCCAGGTATCGAGCTCAATCACCTCCTCCACAGCTACAATCAACTCCACCATTTACCTGCAATGGTTACTGATGCCAGCTCCACTGCGCCACTCACCGAGGCCTCACTGCCATGGCAACTGTCAGCTCACCGCCCTATCACTGCCCTCACTTCATTAAGGGAAGAGTATATATGCCAGTCTGTTTCACCAGCCATTCGTGCATCGTATCTCGTACCGTACACAGCAACTTAAAACTTTAGTCCAGTTCCCTATGGTCAGCCATATGAGTTTGTAGGCTTTAGACGAAGATTTTTAAAACGATATATTTTTGGAAACATTATAGCCTAACGAATCAGAAAATCTTTGTTGCCATTTTTTTCGAGGTCGGTAAAGCGGCCATCTTGGAGCATTAAAAATGGCTACTTTCAAAAACGAATTTCTCAATATCTCTCCTACTAAATGACCTAAAATCAAGATTGCAGTGGTTAAATCTACATTTTTGGGGGCAAGGAATCCAATGGAGCCGACTACATTGTAAATGAGACATGTATGGGTGGGTATTTTGCATTTTTACATGGTCAAATGGTATTATTCTGGTAATCTGGATATGTATATCTTATCTTCCAAACAATGGAATATTTCACAAACATCTTTCATATTTCAAATTTCTCAAAAGACAGGAGACAACTTGAATCAAGACAAAAAAATCACACCTGTGTGAAGTGAGGGGTACTCTTATCATCGTACATCATCATGACGTAGTACATCGTAGTACATCATCAGACACTATGATGTAGAATTCTCGATTCAGGACAAAGTTTGTGAACATACACTAGGAGGCAGAGCCGAAGAGTTTGATCAATCCTCAATTTATTTATTTCCCAAATGGTCTAAAAATGAGTTATTTAGCATACTTTTACCAATGAATTAGCCTATACACAGACAGCGACTGATCAGCCTATTTTGGACGATATGGGTCTTTTCTCGAGTCAGTGTGTAGTCTCACTAGTCTGTGTAGGGTTAGGTCTCTTTGGTGAATTCTTGATCAGTGTTATTATGTCACGACTCCAGAACAACTACAAAAGAAACCCGATTAGCATTTGAATACTTTTTAACACCTCTTGGACGGCCGGTGTCTCTCAAGACAGACTGTTGCCTCGCAATGAGGAACAACAGGGGAGGCGCTGTTTTTCCGAATATTTGACGATGGGATTCTCAGATTGCCGGCGGAGAGGTCCAACTCCAAAATGTTCGGAATTCCCAGAAAATATGTAATGTAAATGTAAAATGTCCACGAAAATCTTCATGGGGGCCTAAAGGGGCCCTGGGAGTCTTCATGGGGGCTGTGGCCCCGTGGCCCCCACAGACTCTACGTCGTTGCTAGGAGGGGATAGTGCCACTCAAAAATCCAACATATCCCATAATCTCTGTACATTGAACGTTCAATGAACTCTAACAAACATGTCCAACATAATATCCATCAAAATTGTTTAACATAACAATATGTACAATCTCTCATTGTCTTTCTTGTTGAAAAACACAGGCTGTTGAGTCTACATATAAGCATAATCTCCATCATTGTCATCACTGTCACTTGCATACGTGATATCACGACAGTCTTCCTCATTCTGGCAGTCAGAGCTACAATGGAATATTTCATAAACACTTTATCACATCTCTCAAAAGACAGGAGACAACTTTAATCAAGACAAAGGGACCTTTAATCAAGAACTTAACAAAGCAATCACACCTGTGTGAAGTGAGGGGCGCTCTTATCATCGTACATCTTCTGTGCAGTTCTGTGCAGGGGAGCCCCACTGAATTGCACGAACATCTGTGCGAAGAGCAGTGTGCTTTACACTGATATCTGACCATCTCAATGATAGATTCTGGTGCAGGGAGGAGCTCAGTTGTGACTGGTTTCAGCTGGCCGTCCTTGTCCTTGTGGTAGCCGTTCTGTAGTGGGTCAAGGAACTCTTGCTGAGCGATGTCAGCCTGACCCCACACGCTGGCCTGGATATGGGCCCTTAGGACATGCTGCTTGAGGGCACCAAGTGTGGGTGGAAGCTTCTCACTTTCTGCCATGTGTTTGCAGAAAAGATGCCACCTCAGTTCAGGGATTTTGATCCCTTTCGGAGAGTATACAGTGCAAACAAACGTCGCTAATGCAGAATGAAGATCCTCTGTCACTTTCCTAGTCTGAGAAAGCATTTGAAGAGCCTTTAACGGCATGGTCATCTGCTTTTAGGTAGATGCTCAGCCAGGTAGCTTTGCCTATTCTAGAAAAGCGCCCTGTGTTGTCTGCTCCTGTAAATGCGTGAAACGCTGGCAAAGCTTTTGCTCGATCTGCACCAAGAGCATTCCATATTGGCTTCACTTCCAAAATCCCTGATGACATGGAAATTGCAATGGTATTTTGCAGCAGGATTTCATAATTTGCAACAACCAAATCAACTGGTTAACTGTTTGTTTATAATAAAAGTATTTGATCTATGATTTATGTTTGAACTTTTGGTTTAATAATTAATATTGATGTATTATGGTATAATATATATATATATATATAATATATATCATGTTATATAATTATATATATTATAAAATACCTTGGATTTTGATGTATTATATTATAATATATATATATTTCATGTTATATAATTATATAAAATACCTTGAATTTTATTTTCTAAAAGCATGCATGTAAAGATATAAACTGGTATTAGAAAAATGTTTAAAGATTCGATACTGATCACATCAAACTCTTTACTCATTTAATAGTTTTTTATTTAAAGTTGTACAACAATGACTTTTGGAACAAAAGACTGATTTAGGCACCTGGCCTTGCAGGTCAGGTTTTTGTGTCCTTGAAAGGAACCCCTTGGATGGTTCTGGTACCGGCTGGTACCTGGACCTGGCGAGCCGACCCGGACCTCGATGCCCCCCTCCCTCCACAAATGTGGTAACCCAGTTCTCCCCACTGGAGTTAGGAACTCAACATAAACCCACCTTTAAAGGGGCCCCCCTTTTGTGTTTATTATTTTCTATGAATGTTCAAAGTTGTTTAAGTTCTGTTTTTGATATAATAATAATATTTCAGTTACCCTTTAACTCCAGTTTCTGACTCCCTTATTTCATTGGTTTTCATTCACACATTGAGCTCCTTCCGAACCTGGTTTATACGTCAAGTCAATCCCTTTACCATTATACCAACCAATTAGTTATCCATTGCGCCACTTGCTACAGTAGACCACGCCCTCCCTGAACCGACTCGCCGGGCGTGGTGCCTGGCTGTCAAAAACCGACATCACGTCAGCCTTTAAAGTTCTCCCACTCCACCCAGACTCATGGCACCTTTTTGGCGTGCGCTGGAACAACACATTTTCTTTTTCAGTCAGACTAACATTTGGATGCAAAAGCAGGCCCAGAATATTCAATAACTCAGAACTCCTCTGTTGGATCCTCCTCAACAATGATCACATCCCCCACCTAGTCCACCTCCTGGATGATTTCCTCACAATCGACCCGCCATCAGCCCCCCCCCCCCCCCCAGGGTCCCCCTGACTAAAATCAATTTCCTGGGCATCGATTCCGTCACCTTCCAAGCCACACTACCCCCAGAAAAACTAGACCACATCTCACTCCTCATTTCCAACTTCCTCGAAATCCCGTCATGCTCCAAACAACAACTCCTACAGCTCCTAGGCCACCTCAATTACGCCACCAGAATCATCCCAAAAGGCTGTTCATTCATCTCCCACCTCCTCCACCTCGCCGCATCCATACCGTCACTCCACCACCACGTCAGCCTAGACCTATCATGCCAAATAGAACTTAGGCTCTGGCACCTCCTGCTGTCAAATTGGAACGGTGTCTCCTTTTCTACAATGATTTCCACTCCTCTCTCGAGGATCTAGACCTCTACACAGACGCGGCGCCCTCCGTCAGTTTCGGAGGGTACTACCGAGGGAGGTGGTTTGCAGAGAAGTGGCCCGAAGAGCTATTCCCCCCCCCCCCCCCTTTTCCTCCGCCCACTCTTCAGCCCTCTTCGAACTATACCCGGTTATAGTCGCGGCCTCTCTTTGGGGTCACGAATGGACCAGCCGCTCAGTCCTCATTCACTCAGACAACCAAGCCACTGTCCAAATTATCAATAAAGGTCGCTCTTCCTCACTACCCCTCATGGCTCTCCTCAGACGCCTCACGGATCTCGGTCACTCATAATTTCTTAATTCAAGCAGCTCACGTCCCCCGCCATCACAACGAAATAGCAGATTCACTCTCACGCTTCTCCCCCCCCCATTCCGCCCTTCATCCTCTACTTCCCCCCCAGGGGCCTAGCCTTCACCATCATCCCCCCCCCCCCCCCCCCCTTCACTCCCTCCAGCTCCCCTCTGTAGCGCCAACGCATCCCACCTCTCATCCTCACACCCCACCCCTCCTCAGTCATTCACCCAGGCCCCTCGGATCCTCTACTCATCCTCACACCCTTGACCTTCCCCTCTGCCCCATCCTCATACCCTCCCCCACATCCCATACGAACAGTCTAAGGCCATTCAATGCAACTCATTCCTATGCATTTCAGTCCTTCTCATGTTCCACCTCTTTTCTAAATAAACGCAAAACCATGTTAAACGATGTTCGATTGAATGTGTGGTCTGTACTAGTGAAATGGGTATTATGAGTTGCAGCAACTCATGGTGTCTGTTTTACTTTATTTAACCTGAAATTGGCATGCTATTTATAAAACCAAAACATCTCTACTTTATTAAAATGTTAATTTCATGAACTCCGAGAGAGTCATTTTGAGAAGACCATTTAAAATTTCGGATAATATTTTGTTCTGTATAGAAAACTAAATCGAACATTATTATTCATCATTCATTATACCTGCAAGGGCTCTTTTTTCATCATAGCTAGATCCATGATTGCAAAACCTTGAAATAACAGATGCCATGGTAACAAGGTGATTATTAATCAGTTTGCCTGAAGTGGATCACAAAATTGTAATTTGACATTTCACTAAACATTCACAGTATAGAGCACACCCTATAAACTCACTGTAATCGACCCACCCACTCAAGCGTATGTAATGTAAGAGTACATTTTATTTATAGAGCACTTTTCGAAACAAGGTTACAAAGTGCAACAGTGACACAATATAAAACAATCAGGTAAAACAAACATAGTAGTAAAATAATGCAAGAAATATATACATATATATATATACACACAGACACGTACATACACACATACATACTGTACATATACACATATATGCACACATATACACATACACATATATACATATATACATACACGCATACATCATAACCCAGCTAACATGTCCATCTGGGCCCAATTGGGTTTTGACATGGGCTATGGGCATGGGTTCCAAGTGGGCCGTGCACCCGTGTTAGCCCATATGGGCTTACGTGGGTTTCTAACTGGATCTTAGGTGGTATCCAAATGGGCCATTTTATTTCAGAACCATGTGTGTGCGCCACCTGTGTTTGCCTATATGGGTTTGAACTGGGATCTGCCTTAAGTGGGTACCAGCTGGGCGAATTATATGTGACCGATGTAGGCCACACTTGTGTCCGCCCTCATTGTCTTCCATCCTGTTTCTGTTGTCACCTGCTGTCGATTGTCATTATCCTACGGATAGGATGCAGTGCGCCACATTGGCGGTGTTTCCAGTTTTCTGTAGTAGTTTCTTCAAGTGTTCAAATTTATGACTGGATAGCACTCGATCTGTAGAGTCCTATTACTATCTCCTACGATCAAGGGTCAGGGTTAGGGCACTGTAGCATGCTGTTTTTCATCATTTTTGAGGACGAAAATCACTCCGACACCATGGACTGTAGCCCATGGTCTGGAAGTGTTTTTTTTTCTTTTTTTTTATCCTCGTTTTTCATAATTTTTGACCATGGGCTATAGCCGATACCGTACGGCATACTATAGCACGCCGTTTTTCATCATTTTTGAGGATTTGAAAAAAAAAAAAAAAAAAAGATTTTTGAAAAAAAGATTCATCCTCGTTTTTCATCATTTTTGACCATCCCACTGAGCAAAAGCCGGCTATTAGACGTGCGTCTAAAAATGGGATAAAAAACGTCGAAAAATAGACGTCTAAAACACGTCTAAAAATAGACGTGTTTTAGACGTCAATTTTTCGACGTGTTTTAGACGTCTGTTTTTAGACGTTTTTTATCCCATTTTTAGACACTCGTCTAATAGCCCATATCATACGGCATACTGTAGCACGCCGTTTTTCATCATTTTTGAGGATTTGAATTTTTTTTTTTTAACGATGGGTTATAGCCCATCGTTAGATTTTTTGATATTTTTTTGAATCCTCGTTTTTCATCATTTTTGACCATCCCACTGAGCAAAAGCCGGCTATTAGACATGCGTCTAAAAATGGGATAAAAAACGTGTAAAAATAGACGTCTAAAAATAGACGTCTAAAACACGTCTATTTTTAGATGTGTTTTAGACGTCTATTTTTAGACGTTTTTTTATCCCATTTTTAGACACTTGTCTAATAGCCCATATCGTACGGCATACTATAGCACGCCGTTTTTCATCATTTTTGAGGATTTGAAAAAAATGAAGAAAAATAAACGATGGGTTATATAGCCCATCGTTTTTTGAATTTTAGATTCTTTTTTTTAATCCTCGTTTTTTTATCATTTTGACCATGGGCTATGGCCCATACCGTACGGCATACTATAGCACGCCGTTTTTCATCATTTTTGAGGATTTGAAAAAAAATGGAAAAAAACCAAAACATGGGTTATAGCCCATCGTTTTTAGAATTTTAGATTTTTTTTTAATCCTCGTTTTTTATCATTTTTGACCATGGGCTATGGCCCATACCGTACGGCATACTATAGCACGCCGTTTTTCATCATTTTTGAGGATTTGAAAAAAATGAAAAAAACGATGGGTTATAGCCCATCGTTTTTTGAATTTTAGATTATTATTTTTTTATCCTCGTTCTTCATCATTTTGGACCATGGGCTATAGCCCATATCGTACGGCATACTATAGCACGCCGTTTTTCATAATTTTTGAGGATTTTAAAAAAAGTGAAAAAATGAAGAAAAAAAAACGATGGGTTATAGCCCATCGTTTTTTGAATTTTTGAAAAAAGAAAATTATCCTCGTTTTTCATCATTTTTGAGGATTTGAAAAAAAAATGAAAAAATGAAAAAAAAAACGATGGGTTATAGCCCATCGTTTTTTAAATTTTTGAAGAAAAGAAAATATCCTCGTTTTTCATCATTTTGGACCATGGGCTATAGCACATATCGTACGGCATACTATAGCACGCCGTTTTTCATCATTTTTGAGGATTTGAAAAAAAAAAAAAAAAAAAAAAACATTGGTTATAGCCCATCGGTTTTTGAATTTTTTAACTTTTTTTTAATCCTCGTTTTTTTATCATTTTGACCATGGGCTATGGCCCATACCGTACGGCATACTATAGCACGCCGTTTTTCATCATTTTTGAGGATTTGAAAAAAATGATGGGTTATAGCCCATCGTTTTTTGAATTTTTGAAGAGAAGAAAATATCCTCGTTTTTCATCATTTTTGACCATGGGCTATAGCCCATATCGTACGGCATACTACAGTACACCGTTTTTCATCATTTTTGAGGATTTGAAAAAAAAAAAAAAAAAAAACATTGGTTATAGCCCATCGGTTTTTGAATTTTTTAACTTTTTTTTAATCCTCGTTTTTTTATCATTTTGACCATGGGCTATGGCCCATACCGTACGGCATACTATAGCACGCCGTTTTTCATCATTTTTGAGGATTTGAAAAAAACGATGGGTTATAGCCCATCGTTTTTTGAATTTTTGAAGAGAAGAAAATATCCTCGTTTTTCATCATTTTTGACCATGGGCTATAGCCCATATCGTACGGCATACTACAGTACGCCGTTTTTCATCATTTTTGAGGATTTGAAAAAAATGAAAAAAACGATGGGTTATAGCCCTTTTTTTTTTTTTTTTTTTTTTAATTATTTTTATCCTCGTTTTTCATCATTTTGGACCATGGGCTATAGCCCATATCGTACGGCATACTATAGCACGCTGTTTTTCATCATTTTTGAGGATTTGGAAAAAATGAAAAAAAACATGGGTTATAGCCCATCGGTTTTTTAATTTTTGAACTTTTTTTTATCCTCGTTTTTTTATCATTTTGACCATGGGCTATGGCCCATACCGTACGGCATACTATAGCACGCCGTTTTTCATCATTTTTGAGGATTAAAAAAAAAAAAAAAAAAAAAAAAAACATGGGTTATAGCCCATCGTTTTTTAAATTTTTGGAAAAAAATATTATCCTTGTTTTTCATCATTTTTGACCATCCCACTGAGAAATAGCCGGCTATTAGACGTGCGTCTAAAAATGGGATAAAAATGTCTAAAAATAGACGTCTAAAACACGTCTATTTTTAGACTTGTTTTAGACAACTATTTTTAGACGTTTTTAAAACACCAAAAAAAGCACCACCCAACCGTAACATGAATGCAACTCTTAAATCAATCAAACCCTCTAGGCTCTCTATGGAACAAAAAACTTAAGGTAAGGCTTTTTACAAAAGTTGTGGGGCATCTTATAAACTGGGTGGGGGGGGGCGCGAGACGAGCAGTGACGCTGACGCACAAAGAATTAGGCTTAAAATAAAACAGCGATATCGCTGCAGAAGATAGAGAAACTCCTCTGTCAGTTGTAAACGAACGGTAACATGAATGAACTCTTCAAGCCTGACACTTGTCAGAAATAAAATCAACCACGGTTGATTTGATTGATCATAAAGTTAATGTGACTGTGAGTGTGCGTATGGGAAAAAAAATATACAAACTTCTGATTATAGATCACTTGGAATTATAACAATCTGTTGAGTATTGCCTGAATAATGCCACTAGTGAAATCCCATTTTGTTTATCGACATGCGATGCCGATGGAGAAATCCCACATAGTTAAATTACCTCATAGTCATGCTGCATGCGCTGTTGGTCGATGAAGAATTATAATCCAAGGTTTGTCAATCATATTATGGTTTATGGTTGAAAGTAAACCATAATAAGTAAACTTTAAGAAGAGATCTGCAGTCATTGTGCTGCAGACAGTGCAGAGTGCATGAGAGCAGCTCTGCTTGCTAATTGAGTTGACATTTGCGCAACTTCACTGCATGGCATTACAGTAATTAGTTATTTTCCAGCACCTGCTCCAATATAGGCCTAAATCAAACTTTATTTATATAGCACATTTAAAACAATAAAAGCTGACCAAAGTGCTGTAGGCCTACAGGCTGAAACAAGTGGAGCATCACCATCGGCGCACAACAAAAAAATCATAATTAAAAGAAAAAACACAGGGAAATAGTATAGGCTACATAATTACAATAATACAATCAGGTGCAATTAAATGCCAAAGAGAAAAGGTGTTTTGGTCTGGGTCTGTAGGAGCTGCTCTGCTGCATGGGAGTTCACAGTGATGGAACAGGTCAGTCTTCAGACAAGTGTTGTGTCTTTTCTCTGTGTTGGTCGGTCTTGTCACCTGTCGAGGGCTGAATGAGGACTCTGCAAGGTTTTTCACTTATAGTTCATTTATTATAAAATATAGAATTACATATTTTGGGAAGGAGGGGAAAGAAGGGAAGGAAGGTGAGCACTGCGAGTGGAATCTCTAACAGAACTAAAGAAACTGGCTTTGTCTCCACCTTTTATATGCTGTAAAATACATTGGTTTCTACGCAAGGGCACGATTAATCCATACATTTTCATGTGTCCACAAAGAGTTTAGCCTATAGCAGCCTTCCACGTCCAGGGGTCTGCAAACGGGCCCCTCCGTGTCATTCAACAACACCCAAAATGTGTATGCGCAAGACGCGCCTCTGCCATGACATCATCCATGTGTGGTCCCAACTTGGGGCCTTATTACTATCAACCAAGTGGAGGGAAACGTGAAAGTGTGTGTGTCATACGTGTGTGTGTGCGTGTGTGTGCGTGTGTGTGTGTGCTATAAGTGTGTGTGCGTAATGGATGAAGCCCCTTACTGAAAACATCTGGTCTGGCCTGACCAGTATCACCTTTCCGTACAGAATGTTCCTTTTGTTCAACTCCACTAGTTCATATCTGGAAGTAACATTTGTGAAATAGATATAATTGATATAAGTCTAACATCTTGTGTACATGCATGTGAGTGTGTGTGTGTGTCTATGCGCGTGTGCATGTGTGTGCACGTGCATGAATTATTCTACACAAGAAAAAAATATATATATCGCTGGCAACGCAAAATCAACTAGAAAAAGTGCCCTTCCGGGCACAGGTCTCCACCAGGTTATCCACAGATCCGTGCAGTTAGAGGTAAAAACACTTTTCGGCCAGTTATAGCGCCACCTTGAGGCTGAGTTGAAATTGTTCATGTGGCATTTCGTCCTCGGCCTAGTGGGAATGTGGGTGCACAATTTCACGGAAATCACGCGATGTGTTCATGATTTGCAGCATTTTGTTTGAAACTGAGCACTCCTGTGAACTTTGGAAGCCAATCTTAACCAATCAGGATGGAGTCTGATAAATCTGAAAGACCCGTTTCGTTGAATGGCTCTAGAGAGACTGTGTACCAATTTGCGTGATGTTTGGACAAAATCTGTAGGTGTACTGTGCAAAAACGTGTTTTGCACAAAGCGGCCTCCTGGTGGCGCTATAACAGGCCGTTCTGGAAAGTTTGGGGCAGAGGTTCATGGTTGGCATCCAGGGAGTGTGTGTGCAAAATATGGCATTGAAAAACTTGTTTTGCACAAAGCGGCCTCCTGGTGGCGCTATAACAGGCCGTTCTGGAAAGTTTGGGGCAGAGGTTCATGGTTGGCATCCAGGGAGTGTGTGTGCAAAATATGGCATCGACCGGGTTAACGGTGGCCGAGATTAGCTGTTCACGGACACACACACGGACACACACACGGACACACACGCGGACGGACGGAGTGCAAAACATACTCTCCCCACATGCCTTCGGCCTGGTGGAGACAATTATCCGCATCGCCAAAATAAATCTATAGGCCCAGTTTCATTCGTGCCATTATACTCAGCCAATATGCACAACGCAGCACATGATATTGCAGATCTTTGAATTTTCGGTGCGCGCACTCACCATGTGAATCCAAGCAGGTCCTCACAAGTATAGGTACATCGCCAGGCTCCACAAGGTTCTCAGTGCAATGACGCATCGATAAAAGTTGAGATTTTATAGTGGCATTATTCAGGCAATACTCAACAGATTGTTATAATTCCAAGTGATCTGTAATCTGTGAAGTTTATATTTTCATTGGGGTGTAAGTAATGTTTTTATATGACTTATCAAACATGGTAGCCTACTAGCCTATATTTAATGTCCACTGAGCTGTGGTGCGCTTGCTACACTCAATTAGGGATTTTCCCAGCGGTCATTTTCACTCTCGTGTAGCCTACAAACTTTATTCAAATAGGGTATTTTAAAATGCAACCACACTTTCGATTTATTTTCCCTGGCTCCTGGGACTGCAGCTGCACTGTTCAGTTGACTTCCTTGTTTTTAACACGGGTGATGTATATTGGAATCACAATTCACATTAAATATAGCTTAGATAACAGTTTTAAGTTATCTCTGTTCAAATGAGAGGAACAAACATGTCTGGACAGACTGGGGTTCCTCTATGTTAAATAGATGACAGCTGCAGGAGAAATTAACATGGACCACTTTAGACTACAGTGGGGGTGGGGAACCTGAGACCACCTTTTCTCTTTGATCTCTTTGTTCTAACCTGTATTTAAACCCTACTGAAAATGTAACTGTGTGTGTTAGGCCCAGAAGCCGTGAGGCTGTCTGGGTGCATGCATGGGGCTTCAGCTCCTGCATGGCTGCGAGGCTGTCTTTGTTTGTACTCTACAATCTACAATAAATCTGGACTTGGAAACTTTCATTCTGCCTGCACCGTCGTCCGTCCTATTCTCTCTTTAAGTAGCTGAGAAAATATACTTCACAGTGGCGCCGATCCCGGTCGTTTTTTTGGTGCTTTTTTGCGTCAGGCGAGAGAACCAGCGAGGGCATTTTTCAGTCTAATATGGTGTTTCGGTCGGCAATTTTTGGATGGAGGAGGACGGCGCGGTGGTGGTGCTGCGTGCTGCGTGCCGCAGTCGAACCAGCGGTGTTTCAACTTGATGGCGACGGCCTGCCCGGCGCGGTGGAGAGGAGCGGCGATGGTCGGCGGCTCTCGGCGTTCGGTGACCAGACGCGGTGCACAGAGACTGGACGGCGGGGTGAGGAGGATGCGCAGCGTGGCATATACCCCGGCCGGCCCGTGGGCGTTCATCGGCGGTCAGCGATCAAAGGGAGGCGGTGACGCTCTTCATCTCTTCATCGGCGTGCGCCTCTGCGTGGTTCGGCGGCGACGGCAAGGCGGCTGATCTACAAGCTCGCGGCGCGCAACACGTTTCTGCCTGGCGCTGATTCACTTTCTGTTTGTTCAGTCATGATCGTGACTGAAAAGGGAGGAGGTGATAAAAGTGAATTCAGATCAGAATTCAGAATGACAGTTTTCGGACAATGGGCAGCTCTCGATAACAGAGCGGCCTACGCCATGCGGTGCATATGTGACCAGTGCCAACAAAACATGCCTCATGTCGCCTTTTCCATTTTTCAGATTTTTACAGATTATTAAAGTACAGAATGTAAGCTTTCATATGATGTATCATTCAATGAAATTGGACAATAATTGAAGGAGATATAACCATTTTAAAATGACTGGGGCCTTTCACCCAAAGCTGAGAAAAGCCCTTTTCAATATTCACAACATTTTATCACCTTAGAGCTGGACAGAAGTGGGTGTGACAATGGGAGGGACAAGAGACAATAGGACGTTTTAGCTGTCAACAGTGCAACACTAGAAACACTGACAAGTTTAAGCCAGTAGAACAAACAATGTAATTTGTAAGGTGCCCCAATAAACCCTTTTGAAAGTACTAAGTATTAAATACTAAGTATAAGTATTCAAGTATTAAATATTAAGTTAAGTGTTCAATTTAACTTATACACTACCTGGTTGTAAATAGCTGCAGTACACCATTTTATGCAGGTCTACTTTAAGCAATCAAAGTCAGACAATTGACCCAGTATTTTAAATAAATAAAATCGACGCATCAGGCTATGATGTTGTGCGCTTGTAGATTTGCTATTTTAATAAACAGATCTGTCCACATGCAGTCACAATGCCTGGTGTCTATTTAGTGTGCAAGGCTTACATCCGGTCTAAAGCCCACCCACTGTCTGCGCTGATTTATATACACAATACATACACGATCCGTATCCTCCCCTCACCGGATGTTGAATTAACAGTACTAACGGCCGTATTTGAAAAGACGTATCCAATCTTTTACACAATAAACCGATTTCCGACATTTCCTTTTCACTTGATACCGTTTCGTAGAGAGGGCCTACACAAACGTTCTATATACCAAATGAAAGCCTGCATTTCATAGTTTACATAGTATATAACCTTTTTTTAAATGAGCAAGAAATGAGCGAGTTGTGATTAAAAGAAAAGACGTGTGATCTCTTTGCTCTTTAACACACACACAGACGGCTAGCTAACTAGGCTAGCTAGCTTCTAGCCTGTTGTTTGTTGGTGAAAGACTCCAAGCTGGGAAGTGTATTTCAGCGAGTAGCTATACGTGGTTTTGTTTATTTTCTGTAAAGTCTAACCCAAATGCATCTCCATACTACTATAGCCATGTGTTCTGTTCTGTGTTTACAAACACAAGCACGCTAATGGGCGGTGATCAGAGCGTGAAACCTGAGGACAAAGAGATTCCAGGACCAATTGTAAACAACATGCAAATCTCGGAACTGCGCTCTTCTGCCCCAGAAACTTGTTAAAAAACAAGCCCACTTTGACGTATAAATGTATACATTTCATTTGCCCAAATGAACAATCTGTTTGAATGAAAACCTTCTTCAACATTCAAACTGTATAAATATGAAAAAAAAAGAAAATCACATAAAAAAAAAAAACGAGTTTATTTATTGATTTAAGGCATGTTCATTCTGGCGACATGAGGCATGTTTTGTTGGCACTGGTCACATATTTGTACTGCATCACAACTTCGTTTGGCCTGTGTGTGCTGGCTGAAGAATGGACACTCGAGAAGGTGAGGCAAAGAAGAGAAGAGCAACATTACAGAGAATGGTTCTATTATATCAGATGGATATCGTTCTATTTGATTTCAAATGTATATGTCTACGTTTGTCTGTAGTTCAACATGTAAGGGGCATGTATGTTGATTTTATGTGTCGGGTATTTTAATTAGAGAAGTTGACTTAATGGGGATGAATATGCCTAAGGGAGATTTGAAACTGAATAGAGATATTTACCGGAGTAAAATTAGTTAGATGTTTCTTTGTCAGGCGAAAGGCAGTGCTCCTGTCGTACGCATAAGTGTTAATCGTCCTAATGGTGCATAAAGTTCTTATTTATGTTCGAATAAATTTGTGAATGGGTAAAGTCAACAAGGTATTTATGCTATGACATGTGGGGAGACTCTAAAGTTATGTAGGACACTCTATGATTTTAACGTAAGTATGTATAACCTTTAGCATGCATGAGATCTGGAAACGTACAGCTCTTTTAACAGTGACGGTGAATCACAGAGATGTGGTCAGGTGTGCATGATGGGAAGAGGGTAGCGTTATGGTCGTCGCAGTAGATTGGTTATTTGTACGAGCCTTGGTATTCTAGAGTGTTTAGATATAAATTATGAGTGCTTTCTGCATGTGCTAAAAGAGGAGTTAACTAAACAAATAACGAAAGTTACGAATCATTTTATGGATGACTATAGTCAACTTTATCCTTGACATTAAGCTGAAGCTAAGAGCTTCAGATGCCAAGTTTGAAAACTGTAACACACTTTGATTCGATATTGGGTGCTTTGATAAGCAAAAGGGGTTGGATTCAGCGACGTGTATTTTGTCTCAGTGTCAGATTTTTGTAATATGGTTTATCAGTTATGTCAATTTTCATATATGTACGAATGACCGATTTTGTGGGGTATGTCTCTCTCTCGTTCTCGGAAAATCCATCCACCTCCTCGGGAGAAACCATGTAGAAACAGGAGGGGAGGGGGAATCGAGTGTTACTCTTCTATTCACACACACTAGATCATGGGTGCGTCCATTTTAGATCCCCTGACATATACACGTAAAGGAAGCGGACCGCCCATAGACCGCCGCCTCTTTTCATGAGGGGGGGGGTTTCTCTCTTTTTTCAGGATCACATACCCGGAACTTTGAAGATGCGATCGGAGATACATTATATGTTTTCCGGGCACATAGAAAGATTAACTAAAGTATTCAATAAAAAAGCTATAAATGCGTATAGATACGTGATACGCACATGGCGATCTGCTGACAAATGACATATAGATACTGACCCCGCAAACAATGTGTTAAGGCCCAATCAGATCCCAGTTCAAACCCATATAGGCAAACACAGGTGGCGCACACATGGTTCTGAAATAAAATGGCCCATTTGGATACCACCTAAGATCCAGTTAGAAACCCACGTAAGCCCATATGGGCTAACACGGGTGGGCCCTTTGTGAAAACTGGGTGCACGGCCCACTTGGAACCCATGTCCATAGCCCATGTCAAAACCCAATTGGGCCCAGATGGACATGTTAGCTGGGAATCAATACTCAAAGATTTAAAATGGAGACAAAACAAACAAACAGACCAGAGGAAATCAAGTGACAACATGGGGAAAGAGTAAAAACGTTTTTAAACTGCTTTTAAAAATGTCAACTGACTTGGAATTTCTCAGAGGCAAGGGCAGAGAATTCCACAAGGTGGGGGCAACCACTGCAAAGGCCCTATCACCTTTTGTCTTTAACTTGGTCACTGGGATTTTTAAATGTTCTTTATCCGAGGACCTGAGGGGTCTCACATTATACTTAGGAATTAAAAGGTCGAGGATGTATGTATGCACGCATGCACACACGCACATGCAGAAAGGCCCAGGCATCCAGGTGCGCACACCACAAATCAAAAATGAAGGAAGTAGCCTAGTAGTAAATAGTTTTCACCAAAGACGCTTTATAGCTCCCATAAACAGAAGAGAGGGAAGAGAGAAAGAAAACAAGTGGAGAGGTGACCACATTTGAGGCTATTCTCTTCTATTCTGTCCACTCTCCCTCCCTGCCTCACTCACCGCATATCCTTTCAGCCCCATTCTCCCGTGCCCATGCAGGTCCTCTGACAGAAGCAATCATGGCCCATTGAAAATGCCCGTCTCATCAGAAAATGGCAGCATGTGGAAATCTATAAAAGGTTTTAATGTCAGGGGCCCGTGATTGCCCGGGCTTTTATCAGTCATTCACCGAATCATGGCGTCAGACACTCTTCCTGACAGGAAAGACAGGAGGAGTGCATAATGGGTAATGGCAGGGCTGTGCTGCAGGTGGATGGCCCATACCTTATCAATACTAATTGTATCTGCTTGACAGAGATAATTTTCTCAGTGCCATAATTTGCCCCAATGTTCTTATAGAGAGAGAGAGGGGCTGGCTTCAGAAAGAGAGACATACAGATATAGGCCGCTATGGCATGGGTATTGTTTCAGAAAATAAAGTACAAAATGACAGAATTGAATTATTTTTTCCTTTGAAACTAACACTTAAGAAGTCAACAAAGAAAGCTACTTTGGCTGAAATCAACTCAAGGAACGAACAACGAAACCACACCACGGACACGTGAGCTGACCCAATCAGCGATACACCGTATAGTGTGCGGCTGTGATTCAGGCATGCTCCTGGCAGACTCAGCACGTCCTGTCTGTGACAGAACTACACCACTGTCACGTGAGTACCGCCAGCAATACAACAATATAGTGCGCTGTGATGACTGCCCAACTTGAAGGGAAATGTTCGACTGACCCAGCGCGTTCTGTTTGTGTCACTGAAGCCAGATCCACAAGAAAGAACTACACCACAGGAGCGTAAACTGGCGCAACATAGTCTCGATACGATAGAGAACAATATCCACTCATCCATAAAATCGAGCCCATCATCCATCCATCAGGATATTTCCATGCGTAAAACTTGATTTAGGAATGTTTACAGCAATGATCAAGGCAGCAGCAGCCTGTGCCTCAGACATTTAAGGCCATATTTTTTTTACCTAGCCAATTGAAAGACCTCCTGGTGAGCCATGCCGGTGCATTTTAAAACTCCTTCAGTGCCACATGGTGGTCACCAGTTTAGGCTCTGAGTGCCAATTCTCCCATTATAAAAAAAGAGAAGGCGTTTAAAAAAAAAAAAAAAGAAAAGAAAATGTAAAAAAATATATATATATATATATATATTTTTTCTTTTTAATTACGGGATTACGTCCCTGGCACTCACTCAATGCAAAGACGTCGGGGATACGGGATTACGTCCCTGGCACTTATCCTGTTGCTTGGGAATCAAACAATCACGCATGGAGACATATTGAGGGTGCAAGGTTACATGGTAATTGTTAGAGCGTCTTCGGAATAACAACACACATGCATTCCGTATTCTGTAGGTTCAGGTCATTTATTGGACAACAGCCCGATTTTTGATTAAACAACAAAACAAAAAATAATTTGTATAGAAGGCCTATTCCGTTGCTATACAATGTGCTACAGTATGTGTGTGGTTGAAATGTTTGTCCCTGCCACTCTGGTTTCTGGATCACCTGCAGTCACCTGCCTCATCAGAGTGACACCTATTAGTCAACGTCCAACGTCCCTACATTACCATAACAATCAGAAGATCATCGTATAAATAACAACAGCAATAGCAAGCAAAATAACTCAACATTTCATAATATCATTTCATATATCAGGCAAAATTCATAGAGAATAAATAATAATCATAAATTATAAAGCAAGTCTACAAATGGCTTCAACAGTAATAGTTTGCCAAAGGGAACAGCCATGTCATTTTGATGAGTGCACTCAATCAGGTCTCCACAGCAGATGAAAAATACAGCAAAAGTGTAATTGCTTTGGTCATTCTTACACAGGAACATCCTCAGTGTTAATTTAACTCTGAGTGCGTGCAAAAAATTGAACCAAATGGCTGTAAGAGTCCGTTATTAAAACTGATGATTTTACATTTTACGAGATTAGTCTGTGCTGTGCAAAAAAGTGGTTCAAGCAATTGAACCATTATCCACTGACAGATGCATTAAAAATGAATAAAACACATTGTATATTTCCAAAGAGTAGCCCTGCCTCAAATAGCTGCCCAGTTCCTTTTAAATGCCAAGGGGTCTGACACCATTTGCATATTAAACGCCCCGTCCAAATAATAGCCCCGTCCAAACAAAGCCAGGGCTATTCTTTGCGGTCTCTTCAGCCTGATTTGGGTCCGCACAGGCTATTAATATTTGCAGTTTGTTCAGCCAAATTGACCAGTGCAAAATAAATAAAAGCCTGCTACATAGCCGCCTAGTTCCTTTTTAACACCCAGGGTCCAAAACGATTTAGCATATTAAAACGCCCGGGCTATTTGGAAATATACGGTATTCTCTCTCATGGTATTACACACAAGTTGACACAACCTTGAATATCGTTGTCCAATTCATTTATTATGATGTTCACTGTTAGTGTACAATACCAAAGCATTGACAAGTGAATTTATCATATAGGATCAATACATTTCTAGTAGTACCATGACAGTATGCTATCATTGTTGTACATACTATAATACATGTTGAGCAATGGATATGGCTATTGTGTTTCTTGACAAGCATGAGCTATAGACCCGTGCAAAAAGGATAGGAACTTGTCAAAGTTCTCCAACCATCAAACATCTCTCCAGTCTGATGCCAGCTTCTTTCAGGAGGTCATTGATAATGGAAGCCATTCTGTGGCGATTTAATTCTGTGGTCAAATAAACGTTTTGCACCTCACCATGCAGTTTTTTTCATGTGTTCTACTAAATAGGCCAAACTTGAGTGATAATCAGCAATCCTCAGTTTGGGGCTGACGCCATGGCTTTGAGGAGTGGAGGGGTTCGAAGGGGTGGGGGGGAGGGGGAGGCAATGTGGAGTGGAGGGCTCAGACTGTGCACAAAGGATTCAGCCAAAGAAAGTGAGATGGAAGTCAGTTAGCGAGGAGGAATGACGGAAAGAGAATCTAAGATTGACCAAGAAGCTCACGCACATACAGTAGCCTATACTGTACAAAGAGATCTTTGAAAAAAAATGAACAAAAGAAAAACTTCAATAAAATAAATCCTATATCTCAAGCAGCAATAAGCCTAGGTAGGGCTGGGCGATATGACGATATATATCGTATTTTCGATAGAAAATGTCTATCACGAAAAATAAGCTATATCGTTTATATCGCCGTTTCGCTTTAGGGCAGTATTTACGGCAGTATTTTACGTCACAGCGCTTATATACGGTATGCCCAGCAGCCCACCGCACTGAAAACAAACATGGAGGGTGACGCTGCGACAGCTGACGGTAATAATAATGTTGAACAAGAAGATGACCAGCCAAGTGAGCCAACACGAGCACAAGCCGAGGAGCTTGCACCTAAAAGAGGGGCAACGTCTTCCATTGTATGGAAGTGGTTTGGATTTAAAAAGACGGACACGGACCAGACCACAGTATTGTGTAAAGTCTGCCGCTCCCCGGTCCCATCAGCGGATTCCAACACGACCAACTTATTTTATCACCTGAAAAAGAATCACGACAAAGAATACAGCGAGAGTCAACGTTTGAAGGCAGCAAAACCAGGGCCTGACGTTCAGAAGAAAAAGCCCCAGACACAGACGTTGCAAGAGTCCTTTTGCCGTATAGGCTACGTGGCACACCATATATCCATGACTCTCGAAGATGGAAGGAGATTACTATGGGTGTTGCCCATCACATCTGTTTAGACAGCGTTCCAATATCCACGCTGGAGAAACGGGGGTTTAAGGCGATGATGAAAAAGCTCGATCCTAGATACGAAATACCCAGCCGAAAATACATGAATAAGTTTGTGTCTCGTTTATATGCCGAGTGCAGAGGCAAAGTGGAGAGGGAGATTAACAATGGTATGTTTTACTCAACGTGGAACCTCCGCAGTCGGTGTTTACAGACGAGTTATTTCTCAGATGAGCACACTGGAGAAAACATAGCCAAAGGTTTCACAGAGGCTCTCGAGTCGTGGGGACTGGAGGAGGATCACCTCGTCTGTGTCACTACAGACAACGCATCCAACAATATCCTTGCCTTTCAGCTGAATGAAATGACACGCCTACAGTGCATCAATCAAAAAATATGCATATAGATTTAATATAAATGCTAAAAATGCATATATATATATATATATCAGTTCATTTCAGTAGTACAGTAATAAATACCTAGAGGGTAGAGCAGTGTTTCTAAAACTTTTAAATTAAAATAACTCTACAGACAATATACAATAATACAAATAGAATATAGGTCCATTGTACTGTCAGTACTGTCAGTTACTGTTATAGTATGCCATAATGGCAACATTTTCCTGCAATAGTTAAAAATCCAGTTAAAAGCTACAAATCACACCCATGTGAAGTGAGAGGCACGCTTATCAATTCATCATAATACGTGATCTCATTATGGCCAATCACAATTTGCGTCCTCACTTTTATCTTCAATGTTTGAGACTTTGAGTTACACAATGTTTGTGTTTACACAAATACTCAAACTGTCCATTTATATGAATCTATAAATATAAAATGAATGAAATTAATACATTTTACTTGTCCTACAGTGTAGAGGACAAGTAAAATGTGTATATAAAAAAGGTATAGAACGGTATATTTACTTCTCCTTTATTTACACAGGGCATAGTCTGAAACTGGACAAGGTGGATCGAGCAGTCGGCGTCTGCAAGAAGATTGTGCTTGCGTTCTCCAATAGAGAAGAAAGGCGCTAGCCAAGGCTCAAGCAGAACAAATACCCTTGCCCACAGATCACAGAAACCCCTATGAGGTGGGGCTCTATGCAAGCCATGGTTGAAAGGGTGCTCGAGCAGGAGAAAGCTATCTCACATGTACTCCGTGCCGACAAGAAAGTACGTCACCTGGTCCCAACTTGGCAGGACATAGACGTTCTGGAGTCCATCAACAGGGCACTGAGTCCTCTCAAGAAGTTTACGGATGCCTTGTCTGGGGATCTTTACCCAAGTGTTTCCTACTTGAAACCCGTCCTCCATCTGTTCAACACTGATCTACTCGAGAAAAAGAATGAAGACACTGAGCTCACCACGACAATCAAAGAAGGTGTACTAAAATACCTAAATGAGAAGTATGACGACGAGGAAACCAAGGATTTGCTTGACATGGCTTCTCTTGTTGACCCTCGGTTCAAAACCACATACATCAAGCCAGAAAAGGTGGGCTACATCAAGACGAGAGCTGCTGCAGACCTGCAGAAGATGGTGGCCCAGGAAGGAGAGGCCCTTCCATCAGCTGCTGCTGCCACTCAGGATAAGCCAGATTCAGAGGAGGTTCCTACATCTAAGAAGAAAAAGAAAACTTTAAGCAGTTACTTTGAATTTGAAACACCAGCAAAGCGAAGCCATGCCCCTTCAAGCAGAGAAGTCATTGAAGACGAGATCAACCTCTATCTCCTACTGCCCGTTGGTAGAAAAATAGAGCCACTACAATGGTGGCAGGAGAACAAGTCACATTTTCCCCTAGTGGCCAAGCTAGCAAAGAAATATCTATGCATCCCTGCCACAAGTTCCCCTTCAGAGCGGGCTTTCAGCACCAGTGGGAACATTGTGACATGCCAGAGGGCAGCACTGAAACCCTCAAGAGTTGAAGAGCTTACATTCCTTGCACGCAACCTAGAATTCTGAGTCACTGAGATTCTGCAACTATATGCAAAGATGATTGTCAACTTTATCAAGTGTCTTATTTTGTTTACATCAATACCTCAGTTTATATACCTCATTATATTTGCAGCTAGCCTTTAGTAGACTTTAAAAATGTTTACAAACCAATATGTATAGGATATAGGGCCTAGGCCTGTATTTTTGTTTGCTGCTAAGGCCTACCGTTCAAACTTAAAGGACCTATAACATAAAATTCAACTTTTTCAATTTCTTTTGTGTTTTTGGGGCTCCTATATGTGTTTTCTATCCCCACAAATAACCAATTTTGAACAATCAGGCCTTCATGTCATATGGGTGTTTTAATGGAAATTGCTCTCAGAAACAGCTCGACTGATTTTGGCCTCATCGTGATGTCATCAATGTCACCCTACTTTGTATAATTCCTCCTTTTCTTCAGTCTTCAGTTGCAAATTTGCATTTCCACTTTGTTTACAATGTCCACCATTGTTGATTTTCCAAGCTGGCATGGAATGGAAACAAGCCTGGTTTTATCTAGCATGAGTATTATAATGACTCAAATATTAAATAATCTGCATATCAGCACCCACTCCACCTCAGGACAGTGTGGTACTGCAGCTAAAACTGCTTTCAAAGTCCAGAAAGAATTGACAAGGCCTGGTTATATCAGTGGTGATTGAGGCTCAAACCATTAGAAATAACTTTGAGGGACATGGACAATATGATTATTAAATATTAAAAGCAGTTTTAAAATGCATGTTATTTGCGCTTTAAGATATTTATTTTATTTATTTTATTGTGAGGCTGTGAGCCTGATTTAGCTGAGCTGCAGCTTTAAACTTAAAGTTTACAATTTTGTTTAGAATTGTTTGCGTGCAAGCAGCATGAGTGTGTGCGTGTGTGTGTGTGTGTGTGTGTGTGTGTGTGTGTGTGTGTGTGTGTGTGTGCATCATGTCATGAATGATGTAATATTCATGTACCAGGGGTTCTGATTTCTGAAGGAAAACCAAAACTGGGTCCTATAATTGTTTTTGGCAGCTGAAAGCTTCTGATACCAATTCCCCTAGCCTTTGTCCAGCAGGGGGAGTGGTTATATCAGGCTATAATTACCCTGTAAGACCTGCCTGCCTGGGAATGGGAAGAATCAGAGCAGATTGTTTAATGTTTACAACTTTACATTTGGTATTTGTTTTGTAATGTGGAATGTTAAGCAGAATATTTTCCTGCACCTGTGTGCACCAGCACCACGCTCTTAGTGTTTAAACAAAGTGCAAATATTCAAATCACTACTGTTCTCAGTGTTCTGTAGTGTTTTCTATTTCTCTAAGGTTCTAAATAAAATAAATATTTAGTACCATGCCTATATTTGTTGAGTATATCATTTCAAACTGCATTTTTCCATGTGACAATTGTTAACAAAATATGAATTAATTGAATTTACAAAAAATGCGATATATCGTGAGTATATCGTTATCGTGATAAGATATTTTCTATATCGTGATATGAGATTTTGCCATATCGCCCAGCCCTAAGCCTAGGCCTATAGCCTTTAAGCTATATGGCACTTGTAGGAGATTGTCTCTGTCCAAAGGTATTGTCTAGACTCTCTCAAGGAGGTCTATATAGGTTCCAACATGCATAATAATACAGTAGGTCAGACAACTCCTACTGAGAGCAAGAAATATCAATGAACAAATCAATTATCACACAGCATGTTTAATCATATCAACATTAAACATTTTAATATATCTCTTTGAAAATAATATTATAGCTTTCCCCCTAAACTAACTGTTGAATAAAGTCCATCTCTACCACAATCCCTCTGCAATCCACCCGGGGAAATGAGTTGGAATGGTCCATGAATACCCTTTTGCAAAAAGAAAATAAGTTAACCCCCCCCCCCCCCCCCCCCACATATTACACACATGATAAAGACTGCAGGAAAGTGTTCAAAATCTTCTAGATTCATGGGAACGCCACTTACTGCACATATACTATCTACAGTACAGATACATGTCTTTGTTGCACAAGTACTCAGTGAGCTGTGCACGTGCGTGTGCCAGACAGCATGTGAGTGTCTATGAACAGCATGGCTGCACACTTCAAAGAGCAGCAGTGGAGGAGCTCAGCAGGGCGCATACTCAGTCAGGACCAAGTGAGGAAATGAAGCAGGATGCCATTTCCTGTCCAACCAGCACAACACGGTTTTCTCATCATCCCGTCGACACATGGGATATCCCACAGTGTCAGTCCACATGGGATATCCCACAGTCTTTCCACTGGTATATCCCACAGTCTGTCCACATGGGATATCCTGTCTGTCCACTAGGATATCCCTGCCCTCTAAACTGTGTGTACTTTTTGCAGTGTCTGTCCACTGGGATATCCCGTGTCCTCTAAACTGTGTGCACTTTTGGATTAACTACTGTGTTTAATATTTTACCTTGTGGATACTGTAAATTATATTAACATATTTGTCTCCACCAGGCCGAAGGCATGTGGGGAGAGTATGTTTTGCACTCCGTCCGTCCGTGTGTCCGTCCGTCCGTCCGTCCGTGTGTCCGTCCGTCCGTGTGTCCGTGAGCAGCTAATCTCGGCCACCGTTAACCCGGTCGATGCCACATTTTGCACACACACTCCCATGGATGCCAACCATGAACCTCTGCCCCAAACTTTCCAGAACGGCCTGTTATAGCGCCACCAGGAGGTTGCTTTGTGCAAAACAAGTTTTTGCACAGTACACCTACAGATTTTGTCCAAACATCACGCAAATTGGTACACAGTCTCTCTAGAGCCATTCAACGAAACGGGTCTTTCAGATTTCTCACACTCCATCCTGATTGGTTAACATTGGCTTCCAAAGTTCACAGGAGTGCTCAGTTTCAAACAAAATGCTGCAAATCATGAACACATCGCGTGATTTCCGTGAAATTGTGCACCCACATTCCCACTAGGCCGAGGACGAAATGCCACATGAACAATTTCAACTCAGCCTCAAGGTGGCGCTATAACTGGCCGAAAAGTGTTTTTACCTCTAACTGCACGGATCTGTGGATAACTTTGTATGCCAACTCCCTAGAGGCCAAGGAAAAACCTTTGCCTGGAATTTTTCACATCTGCTCTTTATAGCGCCACCAGGAGGCCGACATATGTAAAACACATTTTCTATTATTACTCCTTCACATTTTATCCAAATTTCACGCAAATCGGTACACATGATCTCCATAGTCATGTGATCAAGACAGGTTTTTTTGATTTCTCATATTCCATCCTGATTGGCCACGATTGGCTCCGCAGCGTCCGATTGCGATGAAACTGTGCACGCATATTCCCACTAGGCTGAGGAACAAATGCCACTTGACAGTTTTCAACAGCCTGATGGTGGCGCTACAACAAGCCAAGTCGCGTCATGCACTCGCACACACACACACACACACACACACACACACACACACACACACACACACACACACACACACACAACCGGTCCATGCCACATTTTGCACACACACTCCCTGGATGCCAACGATGAACCTCTGCCCCAAACTTTCCAGAACGGCCTGTTATAGCGCCACCAGGAGGCCACAACCTGACCTACCCTGGTGGAGACCTGTGCCGATTGGCACTTTATCTAGTTTACTCTTGTAAACAACAACACAATTAAATGATTTTTTTTGTCACTCCTCCCTTGTTACAATTCTTAAAGGGAAACAAAAATATATATATACTAGAAACAAAATTTCAAGAAATTTTACTGGGTGCCTGAAGCTCGTCAAGTCTGTGCAGCATTTGAGCCACGGACCACCATTTGATGACATTTAGCCTCTCAGACCCTGTAAGGGTCCATTTGGTTACATGTGAGCCAGGTCTCCCCATTGACTTCCAATGGGGTATTTTGTCTAAGTTTATTGCGCATTACGTTGCCACCAACATTCTAATGCTAACTTGCTAATGCTAACGAACTAACATGCTAATGCTAACATGCTAAGATGTCTGAGCTGTAAGGGGTGGGGATTAATCAATTTGGCAATTACAGCGTGCTCCTATTGGTGGTCTAAGTCCATGGAGCAAGTTTCAAGACTGTAGCATGCTGCAAACAAAATATATAGCTGTGTAAAGGCCAGCCAATAGTTAGACAGCTAGCGGGGCTTAAGAAATTAAGCCATTACAGCGTGCTCCTATTGGTGGTCTAAGCCCATGGAGCAAATTGCAAGACTGTAGCATGCTGCTAGCAAAAGTTAGAGCTGTGTAAAGGACAGCCAATAGGAAGACAGGGTGTGTGTGTGTGTGTGTGTGTGTGTGTGTGTGTGTGTGTGTGCGTGTGTCCATTCCCAGCTAACATGTCCACCTGGGCCCAATTGGGTTTTGACATGGGCTATGGGCTTGGGTTCCAAGTGGGCCGTGCACCCAGTATTCACAAAGGGCCCACCCGTGTTAGCCCATATGGGCTTATGTGGGTTTCTAACTGGGTCTTAGGTGGTATCCAAATGGGCCATTTTATTTCAGAACCATGTGTGCCACCTGTGTTTGCCTATATGGGTTTGAACTGGGATCTGATTGGGCCTTAAGTGGGTACCAGCTGGGCAAATTATCAGGCCACACTTGTGTCCGCCCTCATTGTCTTCCGTCCTGTTTCTGTTGTCACCTGCTGTCGATTGTTCATTCCTACGGATAGGATGCAGTGCGCCACATTGGCGGTGTTTCCAGTTTTCTGTAGTAGTTTCTTCAAGTGTTCAAACTTTATGACTGGATAGCACTCGATCTGTAGAGTCCTACATTACTATCTCCTACGATCAAGGGTTAGGGTTAGGGAACTGTAGCATGCCGTTTTTCATCATTTCTGAGGACGAAAATCACTCTGACACCATGGACTATAGCCCATGGTCTGGAAGTGATTTTGTCTTTTTTTCAAATCCTCGTTTTTCATTGTTTTTGACCATGGATTATAGCCGGGTTAGGGTTAGGGTTAGGTTCCACGGGCTAATAAAGTGTAAATTCGGGTGTCCTTGACAAGAAAAGGTTTGGGAACCACTGTTGTAGAGGGTCTATACTAGATAATAAGTTAGTGACCTTGACAGTGTACAAATGGAACCGGTTTTCAGCAGGTCAAATGAGGTACAGAAAACCGTATGACTCCCAGGCTGATCTCACTGGGGGAAAACTGTATGAGTTTATTTGTTTAAGAACTAACAATCAATTGAAAAATATATTCTGGATGTGACACTTACAAGCCGAATTAGCGCAGTTGGTAGAGCATTAGACTGAAGATCTAAAGGTCCCTGGTTCAATCCAGGCTTTCGGCAGTTGAAATGAGGTACAGAAAATCCTATGACTCTTAGGGCTGTATTTTGCGTGTCTTAAGTACCAGGTCTTATTCCCTAACTTGAGTAAACTAAAGACCTGGAAGCGTGATCAATGCCATTTGGCTATTCTGAGTGGCCAAAGAGTATTGATCACGCCTCCAGGTCTTTAGTTTACTCAAGTTAGGGAATAAGACCAGGTACTTAAGACACGCAAAATACAGCCCTTAGGCTGATCTCACTGGGTGAAAAACTTTATGAGATTTTTTGTTTAAGAAGTAACAAGTAACAGTCAATGTAAAAATAAATACTGGATGTGTTACTTGCAAGCCGTAATAGCTCAGTTGGGAGAGCGTTGGACTGTAGATCTGAAGGTTCCTGGTTCAAACCTGAGATTCGGCAGTTGAAATGAGGTACAGACAACCGTATGACTCTCAAGCTGATCTCACTGTGGGATGAACTGTATGAGTTTATGTTTAAGAACTAACAGTACATTGAAAAATACATTCTGGATGTGTCACTTACAAACAAACAAACAAAAAAGCAGTGTGAATTGTCTGGAGCCAGTGGCTCAGTGTGAGTTCAAACCCCAAATAAGTCTTTATTTTCAAGACCAATTTCAGAAGAAGAAAACAAACAAAAAAGCAGTGTGAATTGTCTGGAGCCAGTGGCTCAGTGTGTTGGAACGCTGCCACATGATCGGGAGATGGTGAGTCGGCAGTAGAAATGAGGTACAGACAATCGTATGACTCTCAAGCTGATCTCACTGTGCGATGTACTGTATGAGTTTATGTTTAAGAACTAACAATGCATTGAAAAATACATTCTGGATGTGTAACTTACAAGCCGAAATAGCTCAGTTGGAAGAGCATTAGACTGAAGATCTAAACGTCCCTAGTTCAATCCTGGGTTTCGGCAGTTGAAATGAGTTACAGAAAACTGTATATATTTTCGGAAGACTTACTATAATATGTTGTTTTTCATGATTTTGAAGGATAAAAAAAGACATACTATAGTTCATGGGTTTGGAAGACATACATGTGTACTTCATGATTTGGAGGATTAAAAAATATCAGCCAAAATCCAACTCCAAACTCTAAGGGCCGATTCATACTCCTATTTTAGAGCCGAATAAAAGTCGGTTCGGCGCTGTAAAGCCTACAATTTTACGTCATTTGAGGTTCGGGGGGGCGGGTACCGTCCTAAAGTCGGCTCTTCGGTGCTACTGAAAATTTCTGACGAGCCAAAATCATTTCGGCACTACAGCGCCGAAACAGCGGTAAAATAGGAGTATGAATCGGCCCTAACTCACAGGCAAAGGAAGACTGTTGTTGCAGATAGCAATAGGTAACTGAGTTAGGGTGCTGTCGTCATTGTCTGGAGATTGAAGGTTCAAACCCCACTCAACTATTTACTGTGAAGTTTTCCTTTCCACACTGACATCAAGTGGCCTGGAAATTCCAGCTGAACTGTGTGCCACTAAGTGGCCCAGCGGATAAATCACAAGTTATCTGTAGAGTACCTTGTAGAATTGTGCTAGTTCAAACCCAACACACTCAGTAGGAAGGTGCTGGTTTTTGACGTGCCAATCATTCTGATTGACAGATTCCTTGGCCAATCAGATCGGTCTGCCTTCAGCCAATCCTAGGGCTCCTTACATTGTCTCCTCCAATCAAATGGTCGCAGACCCGGACCACTTCCTTGTTTATAACTGGATGAAATACTCTGACCTGTTTTAGATTTATAGTAATTCTTCAACTTCATTTTCTTCATTTTCACAGTTTTTGACGTTTTTTTAATATAATTGATCATTCTAGATCACTGCTAGATCTGTAAAAATCTTCTCTTATGGGGTTAGGGTTAGGGTTAGGGTCAGGGTTAGGGTTAGGGTTAGGGTTAGGTTCAGGTTCAGGTTCCACGGGTTAATAAAGTGTAAATGTGGGGGTCTTTGACAAGAAAAGGTTTGGGAACCATTGTTGTAGAGGGACTATAGAATAGATAGATGTTGATAGTATTAAGTTAGTTACTTTGACAGTGTACAAATGGAACCGGTTTTCAGCAGGTCAAATGAGGTACAGAAAACCGTATGACTCCCAGGCTGATCTCACTGGGGGGAAACTGTATGAGTTTATTTGTTTAAGAACTAACAATCAAATGAAAAATATATTCTGGATATGACACTTACAAGCCGAATTAGCGCAGTTGGTAGAGCATTAGACTGAAGATCTAAAGGTCCCTGGTTCAATCCAGGCTTTCGGCAGTTGAAATGAGGTACAGAAAATCCTATGACTCTTAGGCTGATCTCACAGGGTGAAAAACTTTATGAGTTTTTTTGTTTAAGAAGTAACAAGTAACGGCTTGATAGTAAGTTACTATCAAGCCGTAATAGCTCAGCTGGGAGAGCGTTAGGCTGTATATCTGAAGGTTCCTGGTTCAGACCTGAGATTCGGCAGTTGAAATGAGGTACAGACAACAGTATGACCCTCAAGCTGATCTCACTGTGGGATGAACTGCATGAGTTTATGTTTAAGAACTAACAATACATTGAAAAATACATTCTGGATTTGTCACTTACAAGCAAACAAACAAAAAAGCACTTTGCTTTCCACACTTACATCAAATAGCACAAAAAAGCTGTGTAGTAGTATCCAGCAGTTAGCTCAGTGTGATGAGAGGCTGTCTTTGGGATCTACAGGTCCAGGGTTCAAATCCCACATTAGTCATAACTGTGACACTTTGCTTTGCACACTGATTTCCAGAAGGACAACTTTAAAGCAGCCCAGAAATTCACCATGTTTGTGTGCCTCAATGGCCCAACGGATAAGTCAGATGATATCCGTAGTATACCTAGTAGAAGTGTGCCGGTTCAAACCCGACATACGACATGCGGTGTTCAAATCACCAACACCTAGAGTAGGCGTGTCCCAGCGGTCTTTCTTTACTGTGACACTTTGCTTTCCACACTTACATCAAATAGCACAAAAAAGCTGTGTAGTAGTATCCAGCAGTTAGCTCAGTGTGATGAGAGGCTGTCCTTGGGAGCCACAGGTCCAGGGTTCAAATCCCACATTAGTCATAACTGTGACACTTTGCTTTGCACACTGATTTCCAGAAGGACAACTTTAAATCAGCCCAGAAATTCACCATGTTTGTGTGCCTCAGTGGCCCAACGTATAAGTCAGATGATATCCGTAGTATACCTAGTAGAAGTGTGCCGGTTCAAACCCGACATGCAGTGTTCAAATCACCAACACCTAGACTAGGCGTGTCCCAGCGGTCTTTCTTTACTGTGACACTTTGCTTTCCACACTTACATCAAATAGCACAAAAAAGCTGTGTTGTAGTATCCAGCAGTTAGCTCAGTGTGATGAGAGGCTGTCCTTAGGAGCCACAGGTCCAGGGTTCAAATCCCACATTAGTCATAACTGTGACACTTTGCTTTGCACACTGATTTCCAGAAGGACAACTTTAAAGCAGCCCAGAAATTCAACATGATTGTGTGCCTCAGTGGCCCAGCGGTTAAGTCAAATGATATCCGTAATATACCTAGTAGAAGTGTGCCGGTTCAAACCCGACATACTCCTAGTAGGCGGTGATCTCTGGCAGGCAGCCTGACTACCTCAATACTCTAATTGTCGTAGTGGTTAAGATGTTGGCTTTCCACGTGGGAGACCAGGGTTCGATTCCCGGCTGTTACACTATCATACAAAAGAAGACCTCAACAGCGCTAAGAAACATCTGATTAATATGAATTCTGTGTTATTTAAACTTTACTAACTGAAGGCTAACGCACAAAAGATCACTTCAAAATTACCAGGAGACTTTGCCCTTAGAGTGTCTAACTGATGGTGCAGTGGTCTAATCATCAGGCTTTCAGTACAGACATTCCATGTTCAAGACCTGTTCCTCCTACAGCTCAATGCTGCAGTAATTTGAACTTTTCAAGGCTTGAATAAAAAAATAAAAACTCAAAAGCACCAGGAGACATTTGCTGAATGCCCAAAGGTGCCTTGGCGTAATGGTGTGGAGTGCTTGACCCGTTGCCTCTGCTACAGGCAGTTGGCAGGTTCAAGTCCCATGTCATGACATCAAGGTGCTGGAGGACCATCGGGAGACGGTGCTCTCTCCCCCTGTTTCCTGAGATGTAACGGTTGGGGCTTATGTCTGAAAGAACCCTGTCCAGCTAACCTTTTACCATGAAAATGTCCAATTTAACATACTCTTACCACCTCTCAGTGTGCCCTTTTCCAACTGGCCTGGAAGCCAGACATAAAAGAGGGACTTTCCAACAAAGTTTTGGGCCACCAATCAGGGCCCAGTATGCAAATACACAACCTATTCTGTCAGATGATGGGCCAAAACCATGAACTATAGTATGCCGTTTTTTCATCATTTTCATATTGGTTTTTTAAATCGTTATCGTTATCGATATTAGACGTGCGTCTAAAAATGGGATGAAAAACGTCTAAAAATAGACGTCTAAGAAACGTCTAAAAATAGACGTCTAAAACACGTCTATTTTTAGACGTCTATTTTTAGACGTTTTTTATCCCATTTTTAGACGCTCGTTTAATAGCCCATATCGTACGGCATACTGTAGCACGCCGTTTTTCATCATTTTTGAGGATTAAAAAAAAAACAAAAAAAAAGATGGGTTATAGCCCATCGTTTTTTGAATTTTTGAAAAAAAAATTATCCTCGTTTTTCATCATTTTTGACCATGGGCTATGGCCCATACCGTACGGCATACTATAGCACGCAGTTTTTCATCATTTTTGAGGATTTGAAAAAAAAAAAAAAAAAAAAAAAAAACATGGGTTATAACCCATCGTTTTTTTAATTTTTGAAAAAAGTTTTTAACCTCGTTTTTCATCATTTTTGACCATAGGCTATAGCCCATACCGTACGGCATACTATAGCACGCAGTTTTTCATCATTTTTGAGGATTTGAAAAAATGAAAAAAAAAAAAAACATGGGTTATAACCCATCGTTTTTTGAATTTTTGAAAAAAGAATTATCCTCGTTTTTCATCATTTTTGACCATGGGCTATAGCCCATACCGTACGGCATACTATAGCGCGCAGTTTTTCATCATTTTTGAGGATTTGAAAAAAGCAAAAAAAAAAAAAACATGGGTTATAACCAATCGTTTTTTGAAATTTTGAAAAAGAAAATATCCTCGTTTTTCATCATTTTTGACCATGGGCTATAGCCCATACCGTACGGCATACTATAGCACGCAGTTTTTCATCATTTTTGAGGATTTGAAAAAAATGAAGAAAAAAAAACATGGGTTATAACCCATCGTTTTTTGAATTTTTGAAAAAAGTTTTTAACCTCGTTTTTCATCATTTTTGACCATGGGCTATAGCCCATACCGTACGGCATACTATAGCGCGCAGTTTTTCATCATTTTTGAAGATTTGAAAAAAGCAAAAATAAAATAAAAAATAAAACATGGGTTATAGCCCATCGTTTTTTGAATTTTTGCATTTTATTTTATCCTAGTTTTTCATCATTTTGGACCATGGGCTATAGCCCATACCGTACGGCATACTATAGCGCGCAGTTTTTCATCATTTTTGAGGATTTGAAAAAAACAAAAAACAAAAAAACATGGGTTATAACCCATCGTTTTTTGAATTTTTGAAAAAAGTTTTTAACCTCGTTTTTCATCATTTTTGACCATGGGCTATAGCCCATACCGTACGGCATACTATAGCACGCAGTTTTTCATCATTTTTGAGGATTTGAAAAAAATGAAAAAAAAAAAAAAACATGGGTTATAACCCATCGTTTTTTGAATTTTTGAAAAAAGAATTATCCTCGTTTTTCATCATTTTTGACCATGGGCTATAGCCCATACCGTACGGCATACTATAGCGCGCAGTTTTTCATCATTTTTGAGGATTTGAAAAAAGCAAAAAAAAAAAAAACATGGGTTATAACCCATCGTTTTTTGAAATTTTGAAAAAAAAATTATCCTCGTTTTTCATCATTTTTGACCATGGGCTATAGCCCATACCGTACGGCATACTATAGCACGCAGTTTTTCATCATTTTTGAGGATTTGAAAAAAATGAAGAAAAAAAAACATGGGTTATAACCCATCGTTTTTTGAATTTTTGAAAAAAGTTTTTAACCTCGTTTTTCATCATTTTTGACCATGGGCTATAGCCCATACCGTACGGCATACTATAGTGTGCAGTTTTTCATCATTTTTGAGGATTTGAAAAAAGCAAAAATAAAATAAAAAATAAAACATCGGTTATAGCCCATCGTTTTTTGAATTTTTGCATTTTTTTTTATCCTAGTTTTTCATCATTTTGGACCATGGGCTATAGCCCATATCGTACGGCATACTATAGCATGCAGTTTTTCACCATTTTTGAGGATTTGAAAAAAATGAAGAAAAAAAAACATGGGTTATAACCCATCGTTTTTTGAAATTTTGAAAAAAGTTTTTATCCTCGTTTTTCATCATTTTTGACCATGGGCTATAGCCCATACCGTACGGCATACTATAGCGCGCAGTTTTTCATCATTTTTGAAAAAAACAAAAAACAAAAAAACATGGGTTATAACCCATCGTTTTTTGAATTTTTGAAAAAAGTTTTTAACCTCGTTTTTCATCATTTTTGACCATGGGCTATAGCCCATACCGTACGGCATACTATAGCACGCAGTTTTTCATCATTTTTGAGGATTTGAAAAAAAAAAAACAAAAAAAACATGGGTTATAACCCATCGTTTTTTAAATTTTTGAAAAAAGAATTATCCTCGTTTTTCATCATTTTTGACCATGGGCTATAGCCCATACCGTACGGCATACTATAGTGTGCAGTTTTTCATCATTTTTGAGGATTTGAAAAAAGCAAAAATAAAATAAAAAATAAAACATCGGTTATAGCCCATCGTTTTTTGAATTTTTGCATTTTTTTTTATCCTAGTTTTTCATCATTTTGGACCATGGGCTATAGCCCATATCGTACGGCATACTATAGCATGCAGTTTTTCACCATTTTTGAGGATTTGAAAAAAATGAAGAAAAAAAAACATGGGTTATAACCCATCGTTTTTTGAAATTTTGAAAAAAGTTTTTATCCTCGTTTTTCATCATTTTTGACCATGGGCTATAGCCCATACCGTACGGCATACTATAGCGCGCAGTTTTTCATCATTTTTGAAAAAAACAAAAAACAAAAAAACATGGGTTATAACCCATCGTTTTTTGAATTTTTGAAAAAAGTTTTTAACCTCGTTTTTCATCATTTTTGACCATGGGCTATAGCCCATACCGTACGGCATACTATAGCACGCAGTTTTTCATCATTTTTGAGGATTTGAAAAAAAAAAAAAAAAAAAAACATGGGTTATAACCCATCGTTTTTTAAATTTTTGAAAAAAGAATTATCCTCGTTTTTCATCATTTTTGACCATGGGCTATAGCCCATACCGTACGGCATACTATAGCGCGCAGTTTTTCATCATTTTTGAGGATTTGAAAAAAGCAAAAAAAAAAAAAACATGGGTTATAACCCATCGTTTTTTGAAATTTTGAAAAAAAAAATTATCCCCGTTTTTCATCATTTTTGACCATGGGCTATAGCCCATACCGTACGGCATACTATAGCACGCAGTTTTTCATCATTTTTGAGGATTTGAAAAAAGCTGAAATAAAATAAAAAATAAAACATGGGTTATAGCCCATCGTTTTTTGAATTTTTGAAAAAAGTTTTTAACCTCGTTTTTCATCATTTTTGACCATGGGCTATAGCCCATACCGTACGGCATACTATAGCGCGCAGTTTTTCATCATTTTTGAGGATTTGAAAAAAGCTGAAATAAAATAAAAAATAAAACATGGGTTATAGCCCATCGTTTTTTGAATTTTTGAATTTTTTTTTATCCTAGTTTTTCATCATTTTGGACCATGGGCTATAGCCCATATCGTACGGCATACTATAGCATGCAGTTTTTCACCATTTTTGAGGATTTGAAAAAAATGAAGAAAAAAATAACATGGGTTATAACCCATCGTTTTTTGAATTTTTGAAAAAAGTTTTTATCCTCGTTTTTCATCATTTTTGACCATGGGCTATAGCCCATACCGTACGGCATACTATAGCGCACAGTTTTTCATCATTTTTGAGGATTTGAAAAAAACAAAAAACAAAAAAACATGGGTTATAACCCATCGTTTTTAGAATTTTTGAAAAAAGTTTTTAACCTCGTTTTTCATCATTTTTGACCATAGGCTATAGCCCATACCGTACGGCATACTATAGCACGCAGTTTTTCATCATTTTTGAAAAAAACAAAAAACAAAAAAACATGGGTTATAACCCATCGTTTTTTGAATTTTTGAAAAAAGTTTTTAACCTCGTTTTTCATCATTTTTGACCATGGGCTATAGCCCATACCGTACGGCATACTATAGCACGCAGTTTTTCATCATTTTTGAGGATTAAAAAAAAAAAAAAAAAAAAAAACATGGGTTATAACCCATCGTTTTTTAAATTTTTGAAAAAAGAATTATCCTCGTTTTTCATCATTTTTGACCATGGGCTATAGCCCATACCGTACGGCATACTATAGCGCGCAGTTTTTCATCATTTTTGAGGATTTGAAAAAAGCAAAAAAAAAAAAAACATGGGTTATAACCCATCGTTTTTTGAAATTTTGAAAAAAAAAATTATCCCCGTTTTTCATCATTTTTGACCATGGGCTATAGCCCATACCGTACGGCATACTATAGCACGCAGTTTTTCATCATTTTTGAGGATTTGAAAAAAGCTGAAATAAAATAAAAAATAAAACATGGGTTATAGCCCATCGTTTTTTGAATTTTTGAAAAAAGTTTTTAACCTCGTTTTTCATCATTTTTGACCATGGGCTATAGCCCATACCGTACGGCATACTATAGCGCGCAGTTTTTCATCATTTTTGAGGATTTGAAAAAAGCTGAAATAAAATAAAAAATAAAACATGGGTTATAGCCCATCGTTTTTTGAATTTTTGAATTTTTTTTTATCCTAGTTTTTCATCATTTTGGACCATGGGCTATAGCCCATATCGTACGGCATACTATAGCATGCAGTTTTTCACCATTTTTGAGGATTTGAAAAAAATGAAGAAAAAAATAACATGGGTTATAACCCATCGTTTTTTGAATTTTTGAAAAAAGTTTTTATCCTCGTTTTTCATCATTTTTGACCATGGGCTATAGCCCATACCGTACGGCATACTATAGCGCACAGTTTTTCATCATTTTTGAGGATTTGAAAAAAACAAAAAACAAAAAAACATGGGTTATAACCCATCGTTTTTAGAATTTTTGAAAAAAGTTTTTAACCTCGTTTTTCATCATTTTTGACCATAGGCTATAGCCCATACCGTACGGCATACTATAGCACGCAGTTTTTCATCATTTTTGAGGATTTGAAAAAAATGAAAAAAAAAAAAAACATGGGTTATAACCCATCGTTTTTTGAATTTTTGAAAAAAGAATTATCCTCGTTTTTCATCATTTTTGACCATGGGCTATAGCCCATACCGTACGGCATACTATAGCGCGCAGTTTTTCATCATTTTTGAGGATTTGAAAAAAGCAAAAAAAAAAAAAACATGGGTTATAACCCATCGTTTTTTGAAATTTTGAAAAAGAAAATATCCTCGTTTTTCATAATTTTTGACCATGGGCTATAGCCCATACCGTACGGCATACTATAGCACGCAGTTTTTCATCATTTTTGAGGATTTGAAAAAAATGAAGAAAAAAAAACATGGGTTATAACCCATCGTTTTTTGAATTTTTGAAAAAAGTTTTTATCCTCGTTTTTCATCATTTTTGACCATGGGCTATAGCCCATACCGTACGGCATACTATAGCGCGCAGTTTTTCATCATTTTTGAGGATTTGAAAAAAACAAAAAACAAAAAAACATGGGTTATAACCCATCGTTTTTAGAATTTTTGAAAAAAGTTTTTAACCTCGTTTTTCATCATTTTTGACCATGGGCTATAGCCCATACCGTACGGCATACTATAGCACGCAGTTTTTAATCATTTTTGAGGATTTGAAAAAAATGAAAAAAAAAAAAACATGGGTTATAACCCATCGTTTTTTGAATTTTTGAAAAAAGAATTATCCTCGTTTTTCATCATTTTTGACCATGGGCTATAGCCCATACCGTACGGCATACTATAGCGCGCAGTTTTTCATCATTTTTGAGGATTTGAAAAAAGCAAAAAAAAAAAAAACATGGGTTATAACCCATCGTTTTTTGAAATTTTGGAAAAAAAAATTATCCTCGTTTTTCATCATTTTTGACCATGGGCTATAGCCCATACCGTACGGCATACTATAGCACGCAGTTTTTCATCATTTTTGAGGATTTGAAAAAAATGAAGAAAAAAAAACATGGGTTATAACCCATCGTTTTTTGAATTTTTGAAAAAAGTTTTTAACCTCGTTTTTCATCATTTTTGACCATGGGCTATAGCCCATACCGTACGGCATACTATAGCGCGCAGTTTTTCATCATTTTTGAGGATTTGAAAAAAGCAAAAATAAAATAAAAAATAAAACATGGGTTATAGCCCATCGTTTTTTGAATTTTTGCATTTTTTTTATCCTAGTTTTTCATCATTTTGGACCATGGGCTATAGCCCATATCGTACGGCATACTATAGCATGCAGTTTTTCATCATTTTTGTGGATTTGAAAAAAATGAAGAAAAAAAAACATGGGTTATAACCCATCGTTTTTTGAATTTTTGAAAAAAGTTTTTAACCTAGTTTTTCATCATTTTTGACCATGGGCTATAGCCCATACCGTACGGCATACTATAGCACGCCGTTTTTCATCATTTTTGAGGATTTGAAAAAAATGAAAAAAAACAAAACATGGGTTATAACCCATCGTTTTTTGAATTTTTGAAAAAAAATTATCCTCGTTTTTCATCATTTTTGACCATGGGCTATAGCCCATACCGTACGGCATACTATAGCACGCAGTTTTTCATCATTTTTGAGGATTTGAAAAAAATGAAGAAAAAAAAACATGGGTTATGACCCATAGTTTTTTGAATTTTTGAAATAAGTTTTTAACCTCGTTTTTCATCATTTTTGACCATGGGCTATAGCCCATACCGTACGGCATACTATAGCGCGCAGTTTTTCATCATTTTTGAGGATTTGAAAAAAGCAAAAAAAAAAAAAACATGGGTTATAACCCATCGTTTTTTGAAATTTTGAAAAAAAAAAAATCCTCGTTTTTCATCATTTTTGACCATGGGCTATAGCCCATACCGTACGGCATACTATAGCACGCAGTTTTTCATCATTTTTGAGGATTTGAAAAAAATGAAAAAAAACAAACATGGGTTATAACCCATCGTTTTTTGAATTTTTGAAAAAAGTTTTTAACCTCGTTTTTCATCATTTTTGACCATGGGCTATAGCCCATACCGTATGGCATACTATAGCGCGCAGTTTTTCATCATTTTTGAGTATTTGAAAAAAGCAAAAAAAAAAAAAACATGGGTTATAACCCATCGTTTTTTGAATTTTTGAAAAAAGTTTTTAACCTCGTTTTTCATCATTTTTGACCATGGGCTATAGCCCATACCGTACGGCATACTATAGCACGCAGTTTTTCATCATTTTTGAGGATTTGAAAAAAATGAAGAAAAAAAAACATGGGTTATAACCCATCGTTTTTTGAATTTTTGAAAAAAGTTTTTAACCTCGTTTTTCATCATTTTTGACCATGGGCTATAGCCCATACCGTACGGCATACTATAGCACGCAGTTTTTCATCATTTTTGAGGATTTGAAAAAAATGAAGAAAAAAAAACATGGGTTATAACCCATCGTTTTTTGAATTTTTGAAAAAAGTTTTTTACCTCGTTTTTCATCATTTTTGACCATGGGCTATAGCCCATACCGTATGGCATACTATAGCGCGCAGTTTTTCATCATTTTTGAGGATTTGAAAAAAGCAAAAAAAAAAAAAACATGGGTTATAACCCATCGTTTTTTGAATTTTTGAAAAAAGTTTTTAACCTCGTTTTTCATCATTTTTGACCATGGGCTATAGCCCATACCGTACGGCATACTATAGCACGCAGTTTTTCATCATTTTTGAGGATTTAAAAAAAAAGAAAAAAAAAAAAACATGGGTTATAACCCATCGTTTTTTAAATTTTTGAAAAAAGAATTATCCTCGTTTTTCATCATTTTTGACCATGGGCTATAGCCCATACCGTACGGCATACTATAGCGCGCAGTTTTTCATCATTTTTGAGGATTTGAAAAAAGCAAAAAAAAAAAAAACATGGGTTATAACCCATCGTTTTTTGAAATTTTGAAAAAAAACATTATCCCCGTTTTTCATCATTTTTGACCATGGGCTATAGCCCATACCGTACGGCATACTATAGCACGCAGTTTTTCATCATTTTTGAGGATTTGAAAAAAGCTGAAATAAAATAAAAAATAAAACATGGGTTATAGCCCATCGTTTTTTGAATTTTTGAAAAAAGTTTTTAACCTCGTTTTTCATCATTTTTGACCATGGGCTATAGCCCATACCGTACGGCATACTATAGCGCGCAGTTTTTCATCATTTTTGAGGATTTGAAAAAAGCTGAAATAAAATAAAAAATAAAACATGGGTTATAGCCCATCGTTTTTTGAATTTTTGAATTTTTTTTTATCCTAGTTTTTCATCATTTTGGACCATGGGCTATAGCCCATATCGTACGGCATACTATAGCATGCAGTTTTTCACCATTTTTGAGGATTTGAAAAAAATGAAGAAAAAAATAACATGGGTTATAACCCATCGTTTTTTGAATTTTTGAAAAAAGTTTTTATCCTCGTTTTTCATCATTTTTGACCATGGGCTATAGCCCATACCGTACGGCATACTATAGCGCACAGTTTTTCATCATTTTTGAGGATTTGAAAAAAACAAAAAACAAAAAAACATGGGTTATAACCCATCGTTTTTAGAATTTTTGAAAAAAGTTTTTAACCTCGTTTTTCATCATTTTTGACCATAGGCTATAGCCCATACCGTACGGCATACTATAGCACGCAGTTTTTCATCATTTTTGAGGATTTGAAAAAAATGAAAAAAAAAAAAAACATGGGTTATAACCCATCGTTTTTTGAATTTTTGAAAAAAGAATTATCCTCGTTTTTCATCATTTTTGACCATGGGCTATAGCCCATACCGTACGGCATACTATAGCGCGCAGTTTTTCATCATTTTTGAGGATTTGAAAAAAGCAAAAAAAAAAAAAACATGGGTTATAACCCATCGTTTTTTGAAATTTTGAAAAAGAAAATATCCTCGTTTTTCATCATTTTTGACCATGGGCTATAGCCCATACCGTACGGCATACTATAGCACGCAGTTTTTCATCATTTTTGAGGATTTGAAAAAAATGAAGAAAAAAAAACATGGGTTATAACCCATCGTTTTTTGAATTTTTGAAAAAAGTTTTTATCCTCGTTTTTCATCATTTTTGACCATGGGCTATAGCCCATACCGTACGGCATACTATAGCGCGCAGTTTTTCATCATTTTTGAGGATTTGAAAAAAACAAAAAACAAAAAAACATGGGTTATAACCCATCGTTTTTAGAATTTTTGAAAAAAGTTTTTAACCTCGTTTTTCATCATTTTTGACCATGGGCTATAGCCCATACCGTACGGCATACTATAGCACGCAGTTTTTAATCATTTTTGAGGATTTGAAAAAAATGAAAAAAAAAAAAACATGGGTTATAACCCATCGTTTTTTGAATTTTTGAAAAAAGAATTATCCTCGTTTTTCATCATTTTTGACCATGGGCTATAGCCCATACCGTACGGCATACTATAGCGCGCAGTTTTTCATCATTTTTGAGGATTTGAAAAAAGCAAAAAAAAAAAAAACATGGGTTATAACCCATCGTTTTTTGAAATTTTGAAAAAAAAAATTATCCTCGTTTTTCATCATTTTTGACCATGGGCTATAGCCCATACCGTACGGCATACTATAGCACGCAGTTTTTCATCATTTTTGAGGATTTGAAAAAAATGAAGAAAAAAAAACATGGGTTATAACCCATCGTTTTTTGAATTTTTGAAAAAAGTTTTTAACCTCGTTTTTCATCATTTTTGACCATGGGCTATAGCCCATACCGTACGGCATACTATAGCGCGCAGTTTTTCATCATTTTTGAGGATTTGAAAAAAGCAAAAATAAAATAAAAAATAAAACATGGGTTATAGCCCATCGTTTTTTGAATTTTTGCATTTTTTTTATCCTAGTTTTTCATCATTTTGGACCATGGGCTATAGCCCATATCGTACGGCATACTATAGCATGCAGTTTTTCATCATTTTTGTGGATTTGAAAAAAATGAAGAAAAAAAAACATGGGTTATAACCCATCGTTTTTTGAATTTTTGAAAAAAGTTTTTAACCTAGTTTTTCATCATTTTTGACCATGGGCTATAGCCCATACCGTACGGCATACTATAGCACGCCGTTTTTCATCATTTTTGAGGATTTGAAAAAAATGAAAAAAAACAAAACATGGGTTATAACCCATTGTTTTTTGAATTTTTGAAAAAAAATTATCCTCGTTTTTCATCATTTTTGACCATGGGCTATAGCCCATACCGTACGGCATACTATAGCACGCAGTTTTTCATCATTTTTGAGGATTTGAAAAAAATGAAGAAAAAAAAACATGGGTTATGACCCATAGTTTTTTGAATTTTTGAAATAAGTTTTAACCTCGTTTTTCATCATTTTTGACCATGGGCTATAGCCCATACCGTACGGCATACTATAGCGCGCAGTTTTTCATCATTTTTGAGGATTTGAAAAAAGCAAAAAAAAAAAAAACATGGGTTATAACCCATCGTTTTTTGAAATTTTGAAAAAAAAAAAATTCCTCGTTTTTCATCATTTTTGACCATGGGCTATAGCCCATACCGTACGGCATACTATAGCGCGCAGTTTTTCATCATTTTTGAGGATTTGAAAAAAGCAAAAATAAAATAAAAAATAAAACATGGGTTATAGCCCATCGTTTTTTGAATTTTTGCATTTTTTTTATCCTAGTTTTTCATCATTTTGGACCATGGGCTATAGCCCATACCGTACGGCATACTATAGCACGCAGTTTTTCATCATTTTTGAGGATTTGAAAAAAATGAAGAAAAAAAAACATGGGTTATGACCCATAGTTTTTTGAATTTTTGAAATAAGTTTTTAACCTCGTTTTTCATCATTTTTGACCATGGGCTATAGCCCATACCGTACGGCATACTATAGCACGCAGTTTTTCATCATTTTTGAGGATTTGAAAAAAATGAAGAAAAAAAAACATGGGTTATAACCCATCGTTTTTTGAATTTTTGAAAAAGGTTTTTATCCTAGTTTTTCATCATTTTTGACCATGGGCTATAGCCCATACCGTACGGCATACTATAGCACGCAGTTTTTCATCATTTTTGAGGATTTGAAAAAAATGAAAAAAAACAAAACATGGGTTATAACCCATCGTTTTTTGAATTTTTGAAAAAAAAATTATCCTCGTTTTTCATCATTTTTGACCATGGGCTATAGCCCATACCGTACGGCATACTATAGCACGCAGTTTTTCATCATTTTTGAGGATTTGAAAAAAATGAAGAAAAAAAAACATGGGTTATGACCCATAGTTTTTTGAATTTTTGAAATAAGTTTTTAACCTCGTTTTTCATCATTTTTGACCATGGGCTATAGCCCATACCGTACGGCATACTATAGCACGCAGTTTTTCATCATTTTTGAGGATTTGAAAAAAATGAAGAAAAAAAAACATGGGTTATAACCCATCGTTTTTTGAATTTTTGAAAAAAGTTTTTAACCTCGTTTTTAATCATTTTTGACCATGGGCTATAGCCCATACCGTACGGCATACTATAGCACGCTGTTTTTCATCATTTTTGAGGATTTGAAAAAAATGAAAAAAAAAAAAAACATGGGTTATAACCCATCGTTTTTTGAATTTTTGAAAAAAAAAATATCCTCGTTTTTCATCATTTTTGACCATGGGCTATAGCCCATACCGTACGGCATACTATAGCACGCAGTTTTTCATCATTTTTGAGGATTTGAAAAAAATGAAGAAAAAAAAAACATGGGTTATAACCCATCGTCTTTTGAATTTTTGAAAAAAGTTTTTAACCTCGTTTTTCATCATTTTTGACCATGGGCTATAGCCCATACCGTATGGCATACTATAGCGCGCAGTTTTTCATCATTTTTGAGGATTTGAAAAAAGCAAAAAAAAAAAAAACATGGGTTATAACCCATCGTTTTTTGAATTTTTGAAAAAAAAAAATTATCCTCGTTTTTCATCATTTTTGACCATGGGCTATAGCCCATACCGTACGGCATACTATAGCACGCAGTTTTTCATCATTTTTGAGGATTTGAAAAAAATGAAGAAAAAAAAACATGGGTTATGACCCATAGTTTTTTGAATTTTTGAAATAAGTTTTTAACCTCGTTTTTCATCATTTTTGACCATGGGCTATAGCCCATACCGTACGGCATACTATAGCACGCAGTTTTTATCATTTTTGAGGATTTGAAAAAAATGGAAAAAAAAAAACATGGGTTATAACCCATCGTTTTTTGAATTTTTGAAAAAAGTTTTTAACCTCGTTTTTCATCATTTTTGACCATGGGCTATAGCCCATACCGTATGGCATACTATAGCGCGCAGTTTTTCATCATTTTTGAGTATTTGAAAAAAGCAAAAAAAAAAAAAACATGGGTTATAACCCATCGTTTTTTGAATTTTTGAAAAAAAAAAATTATCCTCGTTTTTCATCATTTTTTACCATGGGCTATAGCCCATACCGTACGGCATACTATAGCACGCAGTTTTTCATCATTTTTGAGGATTTGAAAAAAAGGAAGAAAAAAAAACATGGGTTATAACCCATCGTTTTTTGAATTTTTGAAAAAAGTTTTTAACCTCGTTTTTCATCATTTTTGACCATGGGCTATAGCCCATACCGTACGGCATACTATAGCACGCAGTTTTTCATCATTTTTGAGGATTTGAAAAAAATGAAAAAAAAAAAAACATGGGTTATAACCCATCGTTTTTTGAATTTTTGAAAAAAAAAAAATTATCCTCGTTTTTCATCATTTTTGACCATGGGCTATAGCCCATACCGTACGGCATACTATAGCACGCAGTTTTTCATCATTTTTGAGGATTTGAAAAAAATGAAGAAAAAAGAACATGGGTTATAACCCATCGTTTTTTGAATTTTTGAAAAAAGTTTTTTACCTCGTTTTTCATCATTTTTGACCATGGGCTATAGCCCATACCGTATGGCATACTATAGCGCGCAGTTTTTCATCATTTTTGAGGATTTGAAAAAAGCAAAAAAAAAAAAAACATGGGTTATAACCCATCGTTTTTTGAATTTTTGAAAAAAAAAATTATCCTCGTTTTTCATCATTTTTGACCATGGGCTATAGCCCATACCGTACGGCATACTATAGCACGCAGTTTTTCATCATTTTTGAGGATTTGAAAAAAATGAAGAAAAAAAAACATGGGTTATAACCCATCGTTTTTTGAATTTTTGAAAAAAGTTTTTAACCTCGTTTTTCATCATTTTTGACCATGGGCTATAGCCCATACCGTACGGCATACTATAGCACGCAGTTTTTCATCATTTTTGAGGATTTGAAAAAAATGAAGAAAAAAAAACATGGGTTATAACCCATCGTTTTTTGAATTTTTGAAAAAAGTTTTTAACCTCGTTTTTCATCATTTTTGACCATGGGCTATAGCCCATACCGTATGGCATACTATAGCGCGCAGTTTTTCATCATTTTTGAGTATTTGAAAAAAGCAAAAAAAAAAAAAACATGGGTTATAACCCATCGTTTTTTGAATTTTTGAAAAAAAAAAAATATCCTCGTTTTTCATCATTTTTGACCATGGGCTATAGCCCATACCGTACGGCATACTATAGCACGCAGTTTTTCATCATTTTTGAGGATTTGAAAAAAAGGAAGAAAAAAAAACATGGGTTATAACCCATCGTTTTTTGAATTTTTGAAAAAAGTTTTTAACCTCGTTTTTCATCATTTTTGACCATGGGCTATAGCCCATACCGTACGGCATACTATAGCACGCAGTTTTTCATCATTTTTGAGGATTTGAAAAAAATGAAAAAAAAAAAACATGGGTTATAACCCATCGTTTTTTGAATTTTTGAAAAAAAAAAAAATTATCCTCGTTTTTCATCATTTTTGACCATGGGCTATAGCCCATACCGTACGGCATACTATAGCACGCAGTTTTTCATCATTTTTGAGGATTTGAAAAAAATGAAGAAAAAAGAACATGGGTTATAACCCATCGTTTTTTGAATTTTTGAAAAAAGTTTTTTACCTCGTTTTTCATCATTTTTGACCATGGGCTATAGCCCATACCGTATGGCATACTATAGCGCGCAGTTTTTCATCATTTTTGAGGATTTGAAAAAAGCAAAAAAAAACAAAACATGGGTTATAACCCATCGTTTTTTGAATTTTTGAAAAAAAAGAATTATCCTCGTTTTTCATCATTTTTGACCATGGGCTATAGCCCATACCGTACGGCATACTATAGCACGCAGTTTTTCATCATTTTTGAGGATTTGAAAAAAATGAAGAAAAAAAAACATGGGTTATAACCCATCGTTTTTTGAATTTTTGAAAAAAGTTTTTAACCTCGTTTTTCATCATTTTTGACCATGGGCTATAGCCCATACCGTACGGCATACTATAGCACGCAGTTTTTCATCATTTTTGAGGATTTGAAAAAAGCAAAAAAAAATAAAACATGGGTTATAACCCATCGTTTTTTGAAATTTTGAAAAAAAGAATTATCCTCGTTTTTCATCATTTTTGAGGATTTGAAAAAAATGAAAAAAAAAAAACATGGGTTATGACCCATAGTTTTTTGAATTTTTGAAAAAAAAATTATCCTCGTTTTTCATCATTTTTGACCATGGGCTATAGCCCATACCGTACGGCATACTATAGCACGCAGTTTTTCATCATTTTTGAGGATTTGAAAAAAATGAAAAAAAAAAAACATGGGTTATGACCCATAGTTTTTTGAATTTTTGAAAAAAAAATTATCCTCGTTTTTCATCATTTTTGACCATGGGCTATAGCCCATACCGTACGGCATACTATAGCACGCAGTTTTTCATCATTTTTGAGGATTTGAAAAAAATGAAGAAAAAAAAACATGGGTTATGACCCATAGTTTTTTGAATTTTTGAAATAAGTTTTTAACCTCGTTTTTCATCATTTTTGACCATGGGCTATAGCCCATACCGTACGGCATACTATAGCACGCAGTTTTTCATCATTTTTGAGGATTTGAAAAAAATGAAGAAAAAAAAACATGGGTTATAACCCATCGTTTTTTGAATTTTTGAAAAAAGTTTTTAACCTCGTTTTTCATCATTTTTGACCATGGGCTATAGCCCATACCGTACGGCATACTATAGCACGCAGTTTTTCATCATTTTTGAGGATTTGAAAAAAATGAAAAAAAAAAAAACATGGGTTATAACCCATCGTTTTTTGAATTTTTGAAAAGAAAATTATCCTCGTTTTTCATCATTTTTGACCATGGGCTATAGCCCATACCGTACGGCATACTATAGCACGCAGTTTTTCATCATTTTTGAGGATTTGAAAAAAATGAAGAAAAAAAAACATGGGTTATAACCCATCGTTTTTTGAATTTTTGAAAAAAGTTTTTAACCTCGTTTTTCATCATTTTTGACCATGGGCTATAGCCCATACCGTATGGCATACTATAGCGCGCAGTTTTTCATCATTTTTGAGGATTTGAAAAAAGCTAAAAAAAAAAAAACATGGGTTATAACCCATCGTTTTTTGAATTTTTGAAAAAAAAAAAATTATCCTCGTTTTTCATCATTTTTGACCATGGGCTATAGCCCATACCGTACGGCATACTATAGCACGCAGTTTTTCATCATTTTTGAGGATTTGAAAAAAATGAAGAAAAAAAAACATGGGTTATAACCCATCGTTTTTTGAATTTTTGAAAAAAGTTTTTAACCTCGTTTTTCATCATTTTTGACCATGGGCTATAGCCCATACCGTACGGCATACTATAGCACGCAGTTTTTCATCATTTTTGAGGATTTGAAAAAAATGAAAAAAAAAAAAAACATGGGTTATAACCCATCGTTTTTTGAATTTTTGAAAAAAAAATTATCCTCGTTTTTCATCATTTTTGACCATGGGCTATAGCCCATACCGTACGGCATACTATAGCACGCAGTTTTTCATCATTTTTGAGGATTTGAAAAAAATGAAGAAAAAAAAACATGGGTTATGACCCATCGTTTTTTGAATTTTTGAAAAAAGGTTTTAACCTTGTTTTTCATCATTTTTGACCATGGGCTATAGCCCATACCGTACGGCATACTATAGCACGCAGTTTTTCATCATTTTTGAGGATTTGAAAAAAATGAAAAAAAAAAAAAAATGGGTTATAACCCATCGTTTTTTGAATTTTTGAAAAAAGTTTTTAACCTCGTTATTCATCATTTTTGACCATGGGCTATAGCCCATACCGTACGGCATACTATAGCACGCAGTTTTTCATCATTTTTGAGGATTTAAAAAAAATGAAAAAAAAAAAAACATGGGTTATAACCCATCGTTTTTTGAATTTTTGAAAAAAAAATTATCCTCGTTTTTCATCATTTTTGACCATGGGCTATAGCCCATACCGTACGGCATACTATAGCACGCAGTTTTTCATCATTTTTGAGGATTTGAAAAAAATGAAGAAAAAAAAACATGGGTTATGACCCATCGTTTTTTGAATTTTTGAAAAAAGTTTTTAACCTTGTTTTTCATCATTTTTGACCATGGGCTATAGCCCATACCGTACGGCATACTATAGCACGCAGTTTTTCATCATTTTTGAGGATTTGAAAAAAATGAAAAAGAAAAAAACATGGGTTATAACCCATCGTTTTTTGAATTTTTGAAAAAAGTTTTTAACCTCGTTATTCATCATTTTTGACCATGGGCTATAGCCCATACCGTACGGCATACTATAGCGCGCAGTTTTTCATCATTTTTGAGGATTTGAAAAAAGCAAAAAAAAAAAAAACATGGGTTATAACCCATCGTTTTTTGAATTTTTGAAAAAAAAAAATTATCCTCGTTTTTCATCATTTTTGACCATGGGCTATAGCCCATACCGTACGGCATACTATAGCACGCAGTTTTTCATCATTTTTGAGGATTTGAAAAAAATGAAGAAAAAAAAAACATGGGTTATAACCCATCGTTTTTTGAATTTTTGAAAAAAGTTTTTAACCTCGTTTTTCATCATTTTTGACCATGGGCTATAGCCCATACCGTACGGCATACTATAGCATGCAGTTTTTCATCATTTTTGTGGATTTGAAAAAAATGAAGAAAAAAAAACATGGGTTATAACCCATCGTTTTTTGAATTTTTGAAAAAAGTTTTTAACCTAGTTTTTCATCATTTTTGACCATGGGCTATAGCCCATACCGTACGGCATACTATAGCACGCCGTTTTTCATCATTTTTGAGGATTTGAAAAAAATGAAAAAAAACAAAACATGGGTTATAACCCATTGTTTTTTGAATTTTTGAAAAAAAATTATCCTCGTTTTTCATCATTTTTGACCATGGGCTATAGCCCATACCGTACGGCATACTATAGCACGCAGTTTTTCATCATTTTTGAGGATTTGAAAAAAATGAAGAAAAAAAAACATGGGTTATAACCCATCGTTTTTTGAATTTTTGAAAAAAGTTTTTAACCTCGTTTTTCATCATTTTTGACCATGGGCTATAGCCCATACCGTACGGCATACTATAGCATGCAGTTTTTCATCATTTTTGTGGATTTGAAAAAAATGAAGAAAAAAAAACATGGGTTATAACCCATCGTTTTTTGAATTTTTGAAAAAAGTTTTTAACCTAGTTTTTCATCATTTTTGACCATGGGCTATAGCCCATACCGTACGGCATACTATAGCACGCCGTTTTTCATCATTTTTGAGGATTTGAAAAAAATGAAAAAAAACAAAACATGGGTTATAACCCATTGTTTTTTGAATTTTTGAAAAAAAATTATCCTCGTTTTTCATCATTTTTGACCATGGGCTATAGCCCATACCGTACGGCATACTATAGCACGCAGTTTTTCATCATTTTTGAGGATTTGAAAAAAATGAAGAAAAAAAAACATGGGTTATGACCCATAGTTTTTTGAATTTTTGAAATAAGTTTTAACCTCGTTTTTCATCATTTTTGACCATGGGCTATAGCCCATACCGTACGGCATACTATAGCGCGCAGTTTTTCATCATTTTTGAGGATTTGAAAAAAGCAAAAAAAAAAAAAACATGGGTTATAACCCATCGTTTTTTGAAATTTTGAAGAAAAAAAAAATTCCTCGTTTTTCATCATTTTTGACCATGGGCTATAGCCCATACCGTACGGCATACTATAGCACGCAGTTTTTCATCATTTTTGAGGATTTGAAAAAAATGAAAAAAAACAAACATGGGTTATAACCCATCGTTTTTTGAATTTTTGAAAAAAGTTTTTAACCTCGTTTTTCATCATTTTTGACCATGGGCTATAGCCCATACCGTATGGCATACTATAGCGCGCAGTTTTTCATCATTTTTGAGTATTTGAAAAAAGCAAAAAAAAAAAAAACATGGGTTATAACCCATCGTTTTTTGAATTTTTGAAAAAAGTTTTTAACCTCGTTTTTCATCATTTTTGACCATGGGCTATAGCCCATACCGTACGGCATACTATAGCACGCAGTTTTTCATCATTTTTGAGGATTTGAAAAAAATGAAGAAAAAAAAACATGGGTTATAACCCATCGTTTTTTGAATTTTTGAAAAAAGTTTTTTACCTCGTTTTTCATCATTTTTGACCATGGGCTATAGCCCATACCGTATGGCATACTATAGCGCGCAGTTTTTCATCATTTTTGAGGATATGAAAAAAGCAAAAAAAAAAAAAACATGGGTTATAACCCATCGTTTTTTGAATTTTTGAAAAAAAAAAACTATCCTCGTTTTTCATCATTTTTGACCATGGGCTATAGCCCATACCGTACGGCATACTATAGCACGCAGTTTTTCATCATTTTTGAGGATTTGAAAAAAATGAAGAAAAAAAAACATGGGTTATAACCCATCGTTTTTGGAATTTTTGAAAAAAGTTTTTAACCTCGTTTTTCATCATTTTTGACCATGGGCTATAGCCCATACCGTACGGCATACTATAGCGCGCAGTTTTTCATCATTTTTGAGGATTTGAAAAAAGCAAAAATAAAATAAAAAATAAAACATGGGTTATAGCCCATCGTTTTTTGAATTTTTGCATTTTTTTTATCCTAGTTTTTCATCATTTTGGACCATGGGCTATAGCCCATACCGTACGGCATACTATAGCACGCAGTTTTTCATCATTTTTGAGGATTTGAAAAAAATGAAAAAAAACAAAACATGGGTTATAACCCATCGTTTTTTGAATTTTTGAAAAAAAAATTATCCTCGTTTTTCATCATTTTTGACCATGGGCTATAGCCCATACCGTACGGCATACTATAGCACGCAGTTTTTCATCATTTTTGAGGATTTGAAAAAAATGAAGAAAAAAAAACATGGGTTATGACCCATAGTTTTTTGAATTTTTGAAATAAGTTTTTAACCTCGTTTTTCATCATTTTTGACCATGGGCTATAGCCCATACCGTACGGCATACTATAGCACGCAGTTTTTCATCATTTTTGAGGATTTGAAAAAAATGAAGAAAAAAAAACATGGGTTATAACCCATCGTTTTTTGAATTTTTGAAAAAGGTTTTTATCCTAGTTTTTCATCATTTTTGACCATGGGCTATAGCCCATACCGTACGGCATACTATAGCACGCAGTTTTTCATCATTTTTGAGGATTTGAAAAAAATGAAAAAAAACAAAACATGGGTTATAACCCATCGTTTTTTGAATTTTTGAAAAAAAAATTATCCTCGTTTTTCATCATTTTTGACCATGGGCTATAGCCCATACCGTACGGCATACTATAGCACGCAGTTTTTCATCATTTTTGAGGATTTGAAAAAAATGAAGAAAAAAAAACATGGGTTATGACCCATAGTTTTTTGAATTTTTGAAATAAGTTTTTAACCTCGTTTTTCATCATTTTTGACCATGGGCTATAGCCCATACCGTACGGCATACTATAGCACGCAGTTTTTCATCATTTTTGAGGATTTGAAAAAAATGAAGAAAAAAAAACATGGGTTATAACCCATCGTTTTTTGAATTTTTGAAAAAAGTTTTTAACCTCGTTTTTAATCATTTTTGACCATGGGCTATAGCCCATACCGTACGGCATACTATAGCACGCAGTTTTTCATCATTTTTGAGGATTTGAAAAAAATGAAAAAAAAAAAAAACATGGGTTATAACCCATCGTTTTTTGAATTTTTGAAAAAAAAATTATCCTCGTTTTTCATCATTTTTGACCATGGGCTATAGCCCATACCGTACGGCATACTATAGCACGCAGTTTTTCATCATTTTTGAGGATTTGAAAAAAATGAAGAAAAAAAAACATGGGTTATAACCCATCGTCTTTTGAATTTTTGAAAAAAGTTTTTAACCTCGTTTTTCATCATTTTTGACCATGGGCTATAGCCCATACCGTATGGCATACTATAGCGCGCAGTTTTTCATCATTTTTGAGGATTTGAAAAAAGCAAAAAAAAAAAAAACATGGGTTATAACCCATCGTTTTTTGAATTTTTGAAAAAAAAAAATTATCCTCGTTTTTCATCATTTTTGACCATGGGCTATAGCCCATACCGTACGGCATACTATAGCACGCAGTTTTTCATCATTTTTGAGGATTTGAAAAAAATGAAGAAAAAAAAACATGGGTTATGACCCATAGTTTTTTGAATTTTTGAAATAAGTTTTTAACCTCGTTTTTCATCATTTTTGACCATGGGCTATAGCCCATACCGTACGGCATACTATAGCACGCAGTTTTTATCATTTTTGAGGATTTGAAAAAAATGGAAAAAAAAAACATGGGTTATAACCCATCGTTTTTTGAATTTTTGAAAAAAGTTTTTAACCTCGTTTTTCATCATTTTTGACCATGGGCTATAGCCCATACCGTATGGCATACTATAGCGCGCAGTTTTTCATCATTTTTGAGTATTTGAAAAAAGCAAAAAAAAAAAAAACATGGGTTATAACCCATCGTTTTTTGAATTTTTGAAAAAAAAAAATTATCCTCGTTTTTCATCATTTTTTACCATGGGCTATAGCCCATACCGTACGGCATACTATAGCACGCAGTTTTTCATCATTTTTGAGGATTTGAAAAAAAGGAAGAAAAAAAAACATGGGTTATAACCCATCGTTTTTTGAATTTTTGAAAAAAGTTTTTAACCTCGTTTTTCATCATTTTTGACCATGGGCTATAGCCCATACCGTACGGCATACTATAGCACGCAGTTTTTCATCATTTTTGAGGATTTGAAAAAAATGAAAAAAAAAAAAACATGGGTTATAACCCATCGTTTTTTGAATTTTTGAAAAAAAAAAAAATTATCCTCGTTTTTCATCATTTTTGACCATGGGCTATAGCCCATACCGTACGGCATACTATAGCACGCAGTTTTTCATCATTTTTGAGGATTTGAAAAAAATGAAGAAAAAAGAACATGGGTTATAACCCATCGTTTTTTGAATTTTTGAAAAAAGTTTTTTACCTCGTTTTTCATCATTTTTGACCATGGGCTATAGCCCATACCGTATGGCATACTATAGCGCGCAGTTTTTCATCATTTTTGAGGATTTGAAAAAAGCAAAAAAAAAAAAAACATGGGTTATAACCCATCGTTTTTTGAATTTTTGAAAAAAAAAATTATCCTCGTTTTTCATCATTTTTGACCATGGGCTATAGCCCATACCGTACGGCATACTATAGCACGCAGTTTTTCATCATTTTTGAGGATTTGAAAAAAATGAAGAAAAAAAAACATGGGTTATAACCCATCGTTTTTTGAATTTTTGAAAAAAGTTTTTAACCTCGTTTTTCATCATTTTTGACCATGGGCTATAGCCCATACCGTACGGCATACTATAGCACGCAGTTTTTCATCATTTTTGAGGATTTGAAAAAAATGAAGAAAAAAAAACATGGGTTATGACCCATAGTTTTTTGAATTTTTGAAATAAGTTTTAACCTCGTTTTTCATCATTTTTGACCATGGGCTATAGCCCATACCGTATGGCATACTATAGCGCGCAGTTTTTCATCATTTTTGAGTATTTGAAAAAAGCAAAAAAAAAAAAAACATGGGTTATAACCCATCGTTTTTTGAATTTTTGAAAAAAAAAATATATCCTCGTTTTTCATCATTTTTGACCATGGGCTATAGCCCATACCGTACGGCATACTATAGCACGCAGTTTTTCATCATTTTTGAGGATTTGAAAAAAAGGAAGAAAAAAAAACATGGGTTATAACCCATCGTTTTTTGAATTTTTGAAAAAAGTTTTTAACCTCGTTTTTCATCATTTTTGACCATGGGCTATAGCCCATACCGTACGGCATACTATAGCACGCAGTTTTTCATCATTTTTGAGGATTTGAAAAAAATGAAAAAAAAAAAACATGGGTTATAACCCATCGTTTTTTGAATTTTTGAAAAAAAAAAAAATTATCCTCGTTTTTCATCATTTTTGACCATGGGCTATAGCCCATACCGTACGGCATACTATAGCACGCAGTTTTTCATCATTTTTGAGGATTTGAAAAAAATGAAGAAAAAAGAACATGGGTTATAACCCATCGTTTTTTGAATTTTTGAAAAAAGTTTTTTACCTCGTTTTTCATCATTTTTGACCATGGGCTATAGCCCATACCGTATGGCATACTATAGCGCGCAGTTTTTCATCATTTTTGAGGATTTGAAAAAAGCAAAAAAAAAAAAAACATGGGTTATAACCCATCGTTTTTTGAATTTTTGAAAAAAAAGAATTATCCTCGTTTTTCATCATTTTTGACCATGGGCTATAGCCCATACCGTACGGCATACTATAGCACGCAGTTTTTCATCATTTTTGAGGATTTGAAAAAAATGAAGAAAAAAAAACATGGGTTATAACCCATCGTTTTTTGAATTTTTGAAAAAAGTTTTTAACCTCGTTTTTCATCATTTTTGACCATGGGCTATAGCCCATACCGTACGGCATACTATAGCACGCAGTTTTTCATCATTTTTGAGGATTTGAAAAAAGCAAAAAAAAATAAAACATGGGTTATAACCCATCGTTTTTTGAAATTTTGAAAAAAAGAATTATCCTCGTTTTTCATCATTTTTGAGGATTTGAAAAAAATGAAGAAAGAAAAACATGGGTTATAACCCATCGTTTTTTGAATTTTTGAAAAAAGTTTTTAACCTCGTTTTTCATCATTTTTGACCATGGGCTATAGCCCATACCGTACGGCATACTATAGCGCGCAGTTTTTCATCATTTTTGAGGATTTGAAAAAAGCAAAAATAAAATAAAAAATAAAACATGGGTTATAGCCCATCGTTTTTTGAATTTTTGCATTTTTTTTACCCTAGTTTTTCATCATTTTGGACCATGGGCTATAGCCCATACCGTACGGCATACTATAGCACGCAGTTTTTCATCATTTTTGAGGATTTGAAAAAAATGAAAAAAAAAAAACATGGGTTATGACCCATAGTTTTTTGAATTTTTGAAAAAAAAATTATCCTCGTTTTTCATCATTTTTGACCATGGGCTATAGCCCATACCGTACGGCATACTATAGCACGCAGTTTTTCATCATTTTTGAGGATTTGAAAAAAATGAAGAAAAAAAAACATGGGTTATGACCCATAGTTTTTTGAATTTTTGAAATAAGTTTTTAACCTCGTTTTTCATCATTTTTGACCATGGGCTATAGCCCATACCGTACGGCATACTATAGCACGCAGTTTTTCATCATTTTTGAGGATTTGAAAAAAATGAAGAAAAAAAAACATGGGTTATAACCCATCGTTTTTTGAATTTTTGAAAAAAGTTTTTAACCTCGTTTTTCATCATTTTTGACCATGGGCTATAGCCCATACCGTACGGCATACTATAGCACGCAGTTTTTCATCATTTTTGAGGATTTGAAAAAAATGAAAAAAAAAAAAACATGGGTTATAACCCATCGTTTTTTGAATTTTTGAAAAGAAAATTATCCTCGTTTTTCATCATTTTTGACCATGGGCTATAGCCCATACCGTACGGCATACTATAGCACGCAGTTTTTCATCATTTTTGAGGATTTGAAAAAAATGAAGAAAAAAAAACATGGGTTATAACCCATCGTTTTTTGAATTTTTGAAAAAAGTTTTTAACCTCGTTTTTCATCATTTTTGACCATGGGCTATAGCCCATACCGTATGGCATACTATAGCGCGCAGTTTTTCATCATTTTTGAGGATTTGAAAAAAGCTAAAAAAAAAAAAACATGGGTTATAACCCATCGTTTTTTGAATTTTTGAAAAAAAAAAAATTATCCTCGTTTTTCATCATTTTTGACCATGGGCTATAGCCCATACCGTACGGCATACTATAGCACGCAGTTTTTCATCATTTTTGAGGATTTGAAAAAAATGAAGAAAAAAAAACATGGGTTATAACCCATCGTTTTTTGAATTTTTGAAAAAAGTTTTTAACCTCGTTTTTCATCATTTTTGACCATGGGCTATAGCCCATACCGTACGGCATACTATAGCACGCAGTTTTTCATCATTTTTGAGGATTTGAAAAAAATGAAAAAAAAAAAAAAACATGGGTTATAACCCATCGTTTTTTGAATTTTTGAAAAAAAAATTATCCTCGTTTTTCATCATTTTTGACCATGGGCTATAGCCCATACCGTACGGCATACTATAGCACGCAGTTTTTCATCATTTTTGAGGATTTGAAAAAAATGAAGAAAAAAAAACATGGGTTATGACCCATCGTTTTTTGAATTTTTGAAAAAAGGTTTTAACCTTGTTTTTCATCATTTTTGACCATGGGCTATAGCCCATACCGTACGGCATACTATAGCACGCAGTTTTTCATCATTTTTGAGGATTTGAAAAAAATGAAAAAAAAAAAAAAAAGGGTTATAACCCATCGTTTTTTGAATTTTTGAAAAAAGTTTTTAACCTCGTTATTCATCATTTTTGACCATGGGCTATAGCCCATACCGTACGGCATACTATAGCACGCAGTTTTTCATCATTTTTTGAGGATTTGAAAAAAATGAAAAAAAAAAAAACATGGGTTATAACCCATCGTTTTTTGAATTTTTGAAAAAAAAATTATCCTCGTTTTTCATCATTTTTGACCATGGGCTATAGCCCATACCGTACGGCATACTATAGCACGCAGTTTTTCATCATTTTTGAGGATTTGAAAAAAATGAAGAAAAAAAAACATGGGTTATGACCCATCGTTTTTTGAATTTTTGAAAAAAGTTTTTAACCTTGTTTTTCATCATTTTTGACCATGGGCTATAGCCCATACCGTACGGCATACTATAGCACGCAGTTTTTCATCATTTTTGAGGATTTGAAAAAAATGAAAAAGAAAAAAACATGGGTTATAACCCATCGTTTTTTGAATTTTTGAAAAAAGTTTTTAACCTCGTTATTCATCATTTTTGACCATGGGCTATAGCCCATACCGTACGGCATACTATAGCGCGCAGTTTTACATCATTTTTGAGGATTTGAAAAAAGCAAAAAAAAAAAAAACATGGGTTATAACCCATCGTTTTTTGAATTTTTGAAAAAAAAAAATTATCCTCGTTTTTCATCATTTTTGACCATGGGCTATAGCCCATACCGTACGGCATACTATAGCACGCAGTTTTTCATCATTTTTGAGGATTTGAAAAAAATGAAGAAAAAAAAACATGGGTTATAACCCATCGTTTTTTGAATTTTTGAAAAAAGTTTTTAACCTCGTTTTTCATCATTTTTGACCATGGGCTATAGCCCATACCGTACGGCATACTATAGCACGCAGTTTTTCATCATTTTTGAGGATTTGAAAAAAATGAAGAAAAAAAAACATGGGTCATAATCCATCGTTTTTTGAATTTTTGAAAAAAGAATTATCCTCGTTTTTCATCATTTTTGACCATGGGCTATAGCCCATACCGTACGGCATACTATAGCGCGCAGTTTTTCATCATTTTTGAGGATTTGAAAAAAGCAAAAAAAAAAAAACACATGGGTTATAACCCATCGTTTTTTGAAATTTTGAAAAAAAAAAAATTCCTCGTTTTTCATCATTTCTGACCATGGCCTATAGCCCATACCGTACGGCATACTATAGCACGCAGTTTTTCATCATTTTTGACCATGGGCTATAGCCCATACCGTACGGCATACTATAGCACGCAGTTTTTCATCATTTTTGAGGATTTGAAAAAAATGAAGAAAAAAAAACATGGGTTATAACCCATCGTTTTTTGAATTTTTGAAAAAAGTTTTTAACCTCGTTTTTCATCATTTTTGACCATGGGCTATAGCCCATACCGTACGGCATACTATAGCACGCAGTTTTTCATCCTTTTTGAGGATTTGAAAAAAATGAAGAAAAAAAAACATGGGTTATAACCCATCGTTTTTTGAATTTTTGAAAAAAGAATTATCCTCGTTTTTCATCATTTTTGACCATGGGCTATAGCCCATACCGTACGGCATACTATAGCGCGCAGTTTTTCATCATTTTTGAGGATTTGAAAAAAGCAAAAAAAAAAAAAAACATGGGTTATAACCCATCGTTTTTTGAAATTTTGAAAAAAAAAAAAATCCTCGTTTTTCATCATTTTTGACCATGGGCTATAGCCCATACCGTACGGCATACTATAGCACGCAGTTTTTCATCATTTTTGAGGATTTGAAAAAAATGAAAAAAAAAAACATGGGTTATAACCCATCGTTTTTTGAATTTTTGAAAAAAGTTTTTAACCTCGTTTTTCATCATTTTTGACCATGGGCTATAGCCCATACCGTACGGCATACTATAGCGCGCAGTTTTTCATCATTTTTGAGGATTTGAAAAAAGCAAAAATAAAATAAAAAATAAAACATGGGTTATAGCCCATCGTTTTTTTAATTTTTGCATTTTTTTTTATCCTAGTTTTTCATCATTTTGGACCATGGGCTATAGCCCATATCGTACGGCATACTATAGCATGCAGTTTTTCATCATTTTTGAGGATTTGAAAAAAAATGAAGAAAAAAAAACATGGGTTATAACCCATCGTTTTTTGAATTTTTGAAAAAAGTTTTTATCCTCGTTTTTCATCATTTTTGACCATGGGCTATAGCCCATACCGTACGGCATACTATAGCGCGCAGTTTTTCATCATTTTTGAGGATAAAAAAAAAAAAAAAAAAACATGGGTTATAACCCATCGTTTTTTTTATTTTTGAAAAAAGTTTTTAACCTCGTTTTTCATCATTTTTGACCATGGGCTATAGCCCATACCGTACGGCATACTATAGCACGCAGTTTTTCATCATTTTTGAGGATTTGAAAAAAATGAAAAAAAAAAAAACATGGGTTATAACCCATCGTTTTTTGAATTTTTGAAAAGAAATTATCCTCGTTTTTCATCATTTTTGACCATGGGCTATAGCCCATACCGTACGGCATACTATAGCACGCAGTTTTTCATCATTTTTGAGGATTTGAAAAAAAGGAAGAAAAAAAAACATGGGTTATGACCCATCGTTTTTTGAATTTTTGAAAAAAGTTTTTAACCTCGTTTTTCACATTTTTGACCATGGGCTATAGCCCATACCGTACGGCATACTATAGCACGCAGTTTTTCATCATTTTTGAGGATTTGAAAAAAATGAAAAAAAAAAAACATGGGTTATAACCCATCGTTTTTTGAATTTTTGAAAAAAGTTTTTAACCTCGTTTTTCATCATTTTTGACCATGGGCTATAGCCCATACCGTACGGCATACTATAGCGCGCAGTTTTTCATCATTTTTGAGGATTTGAAAAAAGCAAAAAAAAAAAAAACATGGGTTATAACCCATCGTTTTTTGAATTTTTGAAAAAAAAAAATTATCCTCGTTTTTCATCATTTTTGACCATGGGCTATAGCCCATACCGTACGGCATACTATAGCACGCAGTTTTTCATCATTTTTGAGGATTTGAAAAAAATGAAGAAAAAAAAACATGGGTTATAACCCATCGTTTTTTGAATTTTTGAAAAAAGTTTTTAACCTCGTTTTTCATCATTTTTGACCATGGGCTATAGCCCATACCGTACGGCATACTATAGCACGCAGTTTTTCATCATTTTTGAGGATTTGAAAAAAATGAAGAAAAAAAAACATGGGTTATGACCCATCATTTTTTTAATTTTTGAAAAAAGTTTTTAACCTCGTTTTTCATCATTTTTGACCATGGGCTATAGCCCATACCGTACGGCATACTATAGCACGCAGTTTTTCATCATTTTTGAGGATTTGAAAAAAATGAAGAAAAAAAAACATGGGTTATGACCCATCATTTTTTGAATTTTTGAAAAAAGTTTTTAACCTCGTTTTTCATCATTTTTGACCATGGGCTATAGCCCATACCGTACGGCATACTATAGCACGCAGTTTTTCATCATTTTTGAGGATTTGAAAAAAATGAAAAAAAAAAAACATGGGTTATAACCCATCGTTTTTTGAATTTTTGAAAAAAGTTTTTAACCTCGTTTTTCATCATTTTTGACCATGGGCTATAGCCCATACCGTACGGCATACTATAGCGCGCAGTTTTTCATCATTTTTGAGGATTTGAAAAAAGCAAAAAAAAAATAAACATGGGTTATAACCCATCGTTTTTTGAATTTTTGAAAAAAAAATTTATCCTCGTTTTTTATCATTTTTGACCATGGGCTATAGCCCATACCGTACGGCATACTATAGCACGCAGTTTTTCATCATTTTTGAGGATTTGAAAAAAATGAAGAAAAAAAAACATGGGTTATAACCCATCGTTTTTTGAATTTTTGAAAAAAGTTTTTAACCTCGTTTTTCATCATTTTTGACCATGGGCTATAGCCCATACCGTACGGCATACTATAGCGCGCAGTTTTTCATCATTTTTGAGGATTTGAAAAAAGCAAAAAAAAAAAAAACATGGGTTATAACCCATCGTTTTTTGAAATTTTGAAAAAAAAAAAATCCTCGTTTTTCATCATTTTTGACCATGGGCTATAGCCCATATCGTACGGCATACTATAGCATGCAGTTTTTCATCATTTTTGAGGATTTGAAAAAAATGAAGAAAAAAAAACATGGGTTATAACCCATCGTTTTTTGAATTTTTGAAAAAAGTTTTTATCCTCGTCTTTCATCATTTTTGACCATGGGCTATAGCCCATACCGTACGGCATACTATAGCGCGCAGTTTTTCATCATTTTTGAGGATTTGAAAAAAAAAAAAAAAACATGGGTTATAACCCATCGTTTTTTGAATTTTTGAAAAAAGTTTTTAACCTCGTTTTTCATCATTTTTGACCATGGGCTATAGCCCATACCGTACGGCATACTATAGCACGCAGTTTTTCATCATTTTTGAGGATTTGAAAAAAATGAAAAAAAAAAAAACATGGGTTATAACCCATCGTTTTTTGAATTTTTGAAAAGAAATTATCCTCGTTTTTCATCATGTTTGACCATGGGCTATAGCCCATACCGTACGGCATACTATAGCACGCAGTTTTTCATCATTTTTGAGGATTTGAAAAAAAGGAAGAAAAAAAAACATGGGTTATGACCCATCGTTTTTTGAATTTTTGAAAAAAGTTTTTAACCTCGTTTTTCATCATTTTTGACCATGGGCTATAGCCCATACCGTACGGCATACTATAGCACGCAGTTTTTCATCATTTTTGAGGATTTGAAAAAAATGGAAAAAAAAAAACATGGGTTATAACCCATCGTTTTTTGAATTTTTGAAAAAAGTTTTTAACCTCGTTTTTCATCATTTTTGACCATGGGCTATAGCCCATACCGTACGGCATACTATAGCGCGCAGTTTTTCATCATTTTTGAGGATTTGAAAAAAGCAATAAAAAAAAAAACATGGGTTATAACCCATCGTTTTTTGAATTTTTGAAAAAAAAAATTATCCTCGTTTTTCATCATTTTTGACCATGGGCTATAGCCCATACCGTACGGCATACTATAGCACGCAGTTTTTCATCATTTTTGAGGATTTGAAAAAAATGAAGAAAAAAAAACATGGGTTATAACCCATCGTTTTTTGAATTTTTGAAAAAAGTTTTTAACCTCGTTTTTCATCATTTTTGACCATGGGCTATAGCCCATACCGTACGGCATACTATAGCACGCAGTTTTTCATCATTTTTGAGGATTTGAAAAAAATGAAGAAAAAAAAACATGGGTTATGACCCATCATTTTTTGAATTTTTGAAAAAAGTTTTTAACCTCGTTTTTCATCATTTTTGACCATGGGCTATAGCCCATACCGTACGGCATACTATAGCACGCAGTTTTTCTACATTTTTGAGGATTTGAAAAAAATGAAAAAAAAAAAAACATGGGTTATAACCCATCGTTTTTTGAATTTTTGAAAAAAGTTTTTAACCTCGTTTTTCATCATTTTTGACCATGGGCTATAGCCCATACCGTACGGCATACTATAGCGCGCAGTTTTTCATCATTTTTGAGGATTTGAAAAAAGCAAAAATAAAATAAAAAATAAAACATGGGTTATAGCCCATCGTTTTTTGAATTTTTGCATTTTTTTTGTATCCTAGTTTTTCATCATTTTGGACCATGGGCTATAGCCCATATCGTACGGCATACTATAGCACGCTGTTTCTCATCATTTTTGAGGTTTTGAAAAAAAAAATGAAAAAAACGATGGGTTATAGCCCATAGTTTTTTTAATTTTTGATTTTTCTTTTATATCCTCGTTTTTCATCATGGGCTATAGCCCATATCGTACGGCATACTATACACGCCGTTTTTCGTGTAGTAGGGGTTATTCAGCACAGAGAGTTCATGTTCAAATCCCACTCTTCCTAAAGTTTAATGCTAGTTATTGAGCTTCATTTACTGCTATTCTAGCAGTGGCTCACAGCCTCAGCCTGACTAACTCAATACTCTAATTGTCGTAGTGGTTAAGATGTTGGCTTTCCACGTGGGAGACCAGGGTTCGATTCCCGGCTCTTACACTATCATACAAAAGAAGACCTCAACAGCGCTAAGAAACATCTGATTAATATGAATTCTGTGTTATTTAAACTTTACTAACTGAAGGCTAACGCACAAAAGATCACTTCAAAATTACCAGGAGACTTTGCCTGAGAGTGTCTGACTGATGGTGCAGTGGTCTAATCATCAGCCTTTCAGTACAGACATTCCATGTTCAAGTCCTGTTCCTCCTACAGCTCAATGCTGCAGTAATTTGAACTTTTCAAGGCTTGAATAAAATAAAAATAAACTCAAAAGCACCAGGAGACATTTGCTGAATGCCCAAAGGTGCCTTGGTGTAATGGTGTGGAGCGCTTGACCCGTTGCCTCTGCTACAGGCAGTTGGCAGGTTCAAGTCCCATGTCATGACATCAAGGTGCTGGAGGACCATCGGGAGACGGTGCTCTCTCCCCCTGTTTCCTGAAAAGTAACAGTTGGGGGTTATGTTTGAAAGAACCCTATCCACCTAAAATTTTACATATAAGAATTAGGTCAAACAAAATAAATAAAATAAAATGCATTTGGCCCATCTGACAGAATAGTATTTGCATACTGGGCCCCGATTATAATCGTTGACAATGGCAATGTCATTTTTCTTGACTTTTGACAATGAAAAAACTACACACTATAGTATATTTGTTTAATAATCGTCGCAAAAACCATGAACTATAGTTCATGATTTTCGCAACGATTTAAAAAACCAATATGAAAATGATGAAAAAACGGCATACTATAGTTCATGGTTTTGGCCCATCATCTGACAGAATAGGTTGTGTATTTGCATACTGGGCCCTGATTGGTGGCCCAAACTTGGTTGGAAAGTCCCTCTTTTATGTCTGGCTTCCAGGCCAGTTGGAAAAGGGCACACTGAGAGGTGGTAAGAGTATGTTAAATTGGACATTTTCATGGTAAAAGGTTAGCTGGACAGGGTTCTTTCAGACATAAGCCCCAACCGTTACATCTCAGGAAACAGGGGGAGAGAGCACCGTCTCCCGATGGTCCTCCAGCACCTTGATGTCATGACATGGGACTTGAACCTGCCAACTGCCTGTAGCAGAGGCAACGGGTCAAGCGCTCCACACCATTACGCCAAGGCACCTTTGGGCATTCAGCAAATGTCTCCTGGTGCTTTTGAGTTTTTATTTTTTTATTCAAGCCTTGAAAAGTTCAAATTACTGCAGCATTGAGCTGTAGGAGGAACAGGACTTGAACATGGAATGTCTGTACTGAAAGCCTGATGATTAGACCACTGCACCATCAGTCAAACACTCTCAGGCAAAGTCTCCTGGTAATTTTGAAGTGATCTTTTGTGCGTTAGCCTTCAGTTAGTAAAGTTTAAATAACACAGAATTCATATTAATCAGATGTTTCTTAGCGCTGTTGAGGTCTTCTTTTGTATGATAGTGTAACAGCCGGGAATCGAACCCTGGTCTCCCACGTGGAAAGCCAACATCTTAACCACTACGACAATTAGAGTATTGAGGTAGTCAGGCTGAGGCTGTGAGCCACTGCCTATCGTTTTTAGATTTTTTTTTAATCCTCGTTTTTCATCCTTTTTGACCATCCCACTGAGCAATAGCCGGATATTAGACGTGCGTCTAAAAATGGGATAAAAAACGTTTAAAAATAGACGTCTAAGAAACGTCTAAAAATAGACGTCTAAAACACGTCTATTTTTAGACGTGTTTTAGACGTCTATTTTTAGACGTTTTTTATCCCATTTTTAGACGCTCGTCTAATAGCCCATATCGTACGGCATACTATAGCACGCAGTTTTTCATCATTTTTGAGGATTCGAAAAAAAAAAAAAAAAAAAAAAACATGGGTTATAACCCATCGTTTTTTGAATTTTTGAAAAAAGTTTTTAACCTCGTTTTTCATCATTTTTGACCTTGGGCTATAGCCCATACCGTACGGCATACTATAGCGCGCAGTTTTTCATCATTTTTGAGGATTTGAAAAAAAAACAAAAAAAAACATGGGTTATAGCCCATCGTTTTTTGAATTTTTGCATTTTCTTTGTATCCTAGTTTTCCATCATTTTGGACCATGGGCTATAGCCCATATCGTACGGCATACTATAGCACGCCGTTTTTCATCATTTTTGAGGATTAAAAAAAAAAAAAAACATGGGTTATAGCCCATCGTTTTTTGAATTTTTGAAAAAAAAAGAATCCTCGTTTTTCATAATTTTTGACCATGGGCTATAGCCCATACCGTACGCCATACTATAGCACGCAGTTTTTCATCATTTTTGAGGATTTGAAAAAAATTAAAAAAAATTAAACATGGGTTATAACCCATCGTTTTTTTAATTTTTGAAAAAAGTTTTTAACCTCGTTTTTCATCATTTTTGACCATGGGCTATAGCCCATACCGTACGGCATACTATAGCACGCAGTTTTTCTACATTTTTGAGGATTTGAAAAAAAATGGAAAAAAAAAACATGGGTTATAACCCATCGTTTTTTGAATTTTTGAAAAAAGTTTTTAACCTTGTTTTTCATCATTTTTGACCATGGGCTATAGCCCATACCGTACGGCATACTATAGCACGCAGTTTTTCATCATTTTTGAGGATTAAAAAAAAATGAAAAAAATAAAATGAACATGGGTTATAACCCATCGTTTTTTGAATTTTTGAAAAAAGTTTTTAACCTTGTTTTTCATCATTTTTGACCATGGGCTATAGCCCATACCGTACGGCATACTATAGCGCGCAGTTTTTCATCATTTTTGAGGATTTGAAAAAAAAAAGAAAAGAAAAAACATGGGTTATAGCCCATCGTTTTTTTAATTTTTGCATTTTTTTTGTATCCTAGTTTTTCATCATTTTGGACCATGGGCTATAGCCCATATCGTACAGCATACTATAGCACGCCGTTTTTCATCATTTTTGAGGATTAAAAAAAAAACAAAAAAAAAACATCGTTTTTAGAATTAAAAAAAAAAAAAAATCCTCGTTTTTCATAATTTTTGACCATGGGCTATAGCCCATACCGTACGCCATACTATAGCACGCAGTTTTTCATCATTTTTGAGGATTTGAAAAAAATTAAAAAAAATAAAACATGGGTTATAACCCATCGTTTTTTTAATTTTTGAAAAAGGTTTTCAACCTCGTTTTTCATCATTTTTGACCATGGGCTATAGCCCATACCGTACGGCATACTATAGCACGCAGTTTTTCATCATTTTTGAGGATTCAAAAAAAATGAAAAAAATAAAATAAACATGGGTTATAACCCATCGTTTTTTGAATTTTTGAAAAAAGTTTTTAACCTTGTTTTTCATCATTTTTGACCATGGGCTATAGCCCATACCGTACGGCATACTATAGCGCGCAGTTTTTCATCATTTTTGAGGATTTGAAAAAAAAAAAAAAAAAAAAACATGGGTTATAACCCATCGTTTTTTGAATTTTTGAAAAAAGTTTTTAACCTCGTTTTTCATCATTTTTGACCATGGGCTATAGCCCATACCGTACGGCATACTATAGCACGCAGTTTTTCATCATTTTTGAGGATTCGAAAAAAATGAAAAAAAAAAAAAAACATGGGTTATAACCCATCGTTTTTTGAATTTTTGAAAAAAGTTTTTAACCTCGTTTTTCATCATTTTTGACCTTGGGCTATATAGCCCATACCGTACGGCATACTATAGCGCACAGTTGTTCATCATTTTTGAGGATTTGAAAAAAAAAAAAAAAAAAAAAAACATGGGTTATAGCCCATAGTTTTTTGAATTTTTGCATTTTTTTTGTATCCTAGTTTTTCATCATTTTGGACCATGGGCTATAGCCCATATCGTACGGCATACTATAGCACGCCGTTTTTCATCATTTTTGAGGATTAAAAAAAAAAAACAAAAAAAACATGGGTTATAGCCCATCGTTTTTTGAATTAAAAAAAAAAAAAAATCCTCGTTTTTCATAATTTTTGACCATGGGCTATAGCCCATACCGTACGGCATACTATAGCACGCAGTTTTTCATCATTTTTGAGGATTTGAAAAAAATGAAAATAAAATAAACATGGGTTATAACCCATCGTTTTTTGAATTTTTGAAAAAAGTTTTTAACCTCGTTTTTCATCATTTTTGACCATGGGCTATAGCCCATACCGTACGGCATACTATAGCGCGCAGTTTTTCATCATTTTTGAGGATTAAAAAACAAAACAAAACAAAAAAAACATGGGTTATAGCCCATCGTTTTTTGAATTTTTGAAAAAAGAATTATCCTCGTTTTTCATCATTTTTGACCATGGGCTATAGCCCATACCGTACGGCATACTATAGCACGCAGTTTTTCATCATTTTTGAGGATTCGAAAAAAATGAAAAAAAAAAAAAAACATGGGTTATAACCCATCGTTTTTTGAATTTTTGAAAAAAGTTTTTAACCTCGTTTTTCATCATTTTTGACCTTGGGCTATATAGCCCATACCGTACGGCATACTATAGCGCACAGTTGTTCATCATTTTTGAGGATTTGAAAAAAAAACAAAAAAAAAACAACATGGGTTATAGCCCATCGTTTTTTGAATTTTTGCATTTTTTTTGTATCCTAGTTTTTCATCATTTTGGACCATGGGCTATAGCCCATATCGTACGGCATACTATAGCACGCCGTTTTTCATCATTTTTGAGGATTAAAAAAAAAAAAAAAAAAAACATGGGTTATAGCCCATCGTTTTTTGAAAAAAAAAAAAAAAAAATCCTCGTTTTTCATAATTTTTGACCATGGGCTATAGCCCATACCGTACGGCATACTATAGCACGCAGTTTTTCATCATTTTTGAGGATTTGAAAAAAATGAAAAAAAAAAAACATGGGTTATAACCCATCGTTTTTTGAATTTTTGAAAAAAGTTTTAACCTCGTTTTTCATCATTTTTGACCATGGGCTATAGCCCATACCGTACGGCATACTATAGCGCGCAGTTTTTCATCATTTTTGAGGATTAAAAAACAAAACAAAACAAAAAAAACATGGGTTATAGCCCATCGTTTTTTGAATTTTTGAAAAAAGGATTATCCTCGTTTTTCATCATTTTTGACCATGGGCTATAGCCCATACCGTACGGCATACTATAGCACGCAGTTTTTCATCATTTTTGAGGATTTGAAAAAAATGAAAAAAAAAAAACATGGGTTATAACCCATCGTTTTTTTAATTTTTGAAAAAAGTTTTAACCTCGTTTTTCATCATTTTTGACCATGGGCTATAGCCCATACCGTACGGCATACTATAGCGCGCAGTTTTTCATCATTTTTGAGGATTAAAAAACAAAACAAAACAAAAAAAACATGGGTTATAGCCCATCGTTTTTTGAATTTTTGAAAAAAGAATTATCCTCGTTTTTCATCATTTTTGACCATGGGCTATAGCCCATACCGTACGGCATACTATAGCACGCAGTTTTTCATCATTTTTGAGCATTTGAAAAAAATGAAAAAAAAAAAACATGGGTTATAACCCATCGTTTTTTTAATTTTTGAAAAAAGTTTTAACCTCGTTTTTCATCATTTTTGACCATGGGCTATAGCCCATACCGTACGGCATACTATAGCACGCAGTTTTTCATCATTTTTGAGGATTTAAAAAAAATGAAAAAAAAAAAAAACATGGGTTATAACCCATCGTTTTTTGAATTTTTGAAAAAAAAAATTATCCTCGTTTTTCATCATGTTTTAGAGGTCTATTTTTAGACGTTTTTTATCCCATTTTTAGACGCTCGTCTAATAGCCCATATCGTACGGCATACTGTAGAACGCCGTTTTTCATCATTTTTGAGGATTTGAAAAAAATGAAAAAAACGATGGTTTATAGCCCATTGTTTTTTGATTTGATTTTTTTTTTCTTTTTCTCGTCTTTCATCATTTTGGACCATGGGCTATAGCCCATATCGTACGGCATACTATAGCACGCCGTTTTTCATCATTTTTGAGGATTTGAAAAAAATGAAAAAAACGATGGGTTATAGCCCATCGATTTTTGAATTTTTGATTTTTTTTTATCCTCGTTTCTGGGCTGCTTTAAAGTTGTCCTTCTGGAAATCAGTGTGCAAAGCAAAGTGTCACAGTTATGACTAATGTGGGATTTGAACCCTGGACCTGTGGCTCCCAAGGACAGCCTCTCATCAGACTGAACTAACTGCTGGATACTACTACACAGCTTTTTTGTTTGTTTTCTTCTCCTGAAATCGGTCTTGAAGGTAAAGACATAAGTCGGGTTTGAACCGGCACACTTCTACTAGGTATACTACGGATATCATTTGACTTATCCGCTGGTCCACTGAGGCACACAATCATGGTGAATTTCTGGGCTTCTTTAAAGTTGTCCTTCTGGAAATCAGTGTGCAAAGCAAAGTGTCACAGTTATGACTAATGTGGGATTAGAACCCTGGACCTGTGGCTCCCAAGGACAGCCTCTCATCAGACTGATCTAACTGCTGAATACTACTACACAGCTTTTTTGTTTGTTTTCTTCTTCTGAAATCGGTCTTGAAAATAAAGATATGAGTCGGGTTTGAACCCACCATCTCCTGATCATGTGGCAGCGTTCTAACACACTGAGCCACTGGGTCCAGACAATTCACACTGCTTTTTTGTTTGTTTTCTGTGAGATCAGCCTAAGAGTCATAGGATTTTCTGTACAGCATTTCAACTGCCGAAAGCCTGGATGGAACCAGGGACCTTTAGATATTCAGTCTAATGCTCTACCAACTGCGCTATTTTGGCTTGTAAGTGTCACATCCAGAATATATTTTTCAATGTATTGTTAGTTCTTAAACAAATAAACTCATACAGTTTCCCCCCAGTGAGATCAGCCTGGGAGTCATACGGTTTTCTGTACCTCATTTGACCTGCTGAAAACCGGTTCCATTTGTACACTGTCAAAGTCACTAACTTATCATCTAGTATAGACCCTCTACAACAGTGGTTCCCAAACCTTTTCTTGTCAAGGACCCCCGAATTTACACTTTATTAGCCCGTGGAACCTAACCCTAACCCTAACCCGGCTATAATCCATGGTCAAAAACGATGAAAAACGAGGATTTGAAAAAAAGACAAAATCACTTCCAGACCATGGGCTATAGTCCATGGTGTCGGAGTGATTTTCGTCCTCAAAAATGATGAAAAACGGCATGCTACAGTTCCCTAACCCTAACCCTTGATCGTAGGAGATAGTAATGTAGGACTATACAGATCGAGTGCTATCCAGTCATAAAGTTTGAACACTTGAAGAAACTACTACAGAAAACTGGAAACACCGCCAATGTGGCGCACTGCATCCTATCCGTAGGAATGAACAATCGACAGCAGGTGACAACAGAAACAGGACGGAAGACAATGAGGGCGGACACAAGTGTGGCCTGATAATTTGCCCAGCTGGTACCCACTTAAGGCCCAATCAGATCCCAGTTCAAACCCATATAGGCAAACACAGGTGGCACACATGGTTCTGAAATAAAATGGCCCATTTTGATACCACCTAAGACCCAGTTAGAAACCCACATAAGCCCATATGGGCTAACACGGGTGGGCCCTTTGTGAATACTGGGTGCACGGCCCACTTGGAACCCAAGCCCATAGCCCATGTCAAAACCCAATTGGGCCCAGGTGGACATGTTAGCTGGGTTTGGTTTCGCTCAGGGGGGGCGGCCCGGTTCCGGCGAGCCACCCCGCGTCTGAAACGGTTGAGAAATGACAGAGTTACGTGTTTCCCCAATTGTCTCCATTGACTTTCAATGTGTGTGTGCGTGCACATGTGTGCATGTGCGTGCGTGTGCGTGCGTGTGTGAGAGGTGGTCAACTTCACCTTGAATCATTAACAATGTATAATTTTCACCTGGGCTAGTCTATGCAAATGCAACCACTATTGAAAGTTAAAAGCACACTGACTACTACTAAATAGCAGACCTACAAGCTCATATCGCGCCACCGAGTGGCGCGATACGAGCTTGTAGGTCTGCTATTTTTGAAAAGTGAAGAGCGACTGACATTTCTAGAATCCGATCTCAAGTCAGAAAGGGTTAATCAGACCAGTGTGTATCCAGCGGAAACCTCGTATGAATCTGATCTCAGGTCGGAATGGGTTAAGGTACGCCGTGTGCGATCGTGTTATTGGTACGATAAGAAACGTGGTTATAAGAGAGAGTTAAGAAATTGTGTTTGTGAAGAAAAATTGCTGACTCATTCAGGCAGTTAACATGGAGTTTTATGACACATTATGATGGTACACCTGTCTCTTTCAGGGCTGTAGTTCACATACCGTATGTATCTTGTGACATTGGGTGAAAGAGGACGAGTGTGGCTACAAAATTACCAAAACCCATGCGTGTAAAGTGAATATTTTGGCCGTGAGGACGATTTGTTCTGAGAATTTCGCTACAGTCTTCACAGTGGCTTCTCCCTCTGATCGGGTCTCTCTCTGGGCGTGCGACACTCTGAGTCGAGATTATTGCTCAGACCACACACACTTTGAACTGCGATAGCGGGCAAACCGTGCAACGTATTCGAATTATGTCTGAACCACGACAAAGTCGATTGCCTCGTGTGCTGTTTGACGTTTAAATTTCTACGTAATTTCTACTGTTTCTACGTAACAGTATGCCAGAGCAATGTGGCTCCAAAGTAACGTGTCGTTTTCTGATTTTACCCGCGTTTCCCCATTGACTTTGAATGGGGATTTTTCGCGTAGTTTATTGCAAATTACGTCGGCACGGTAACGCGAATCGTAAAGAAAAGCACAAGCACACCATTCCCGGCCGAGCCGCACATTTTGATGTATATATTGCGGGGCTTTGGTAAACCGTGCGGCCGGCCATAGAGGTCAAAGTTTTGCGTATTGATAATTATTACGACGATTAAGTATGTGTTGCGGATTTCAACCTGTGTTTCTGCCATAGAGCACCGAAGTCTGACGTCACTTTCAGTAGAGGGCGTCAGTCCCCAGGTTCATGTATTTTTTTAGTTGCATTGAAATCACCATATGAGGATTTTTAGATTGCTTCATATAAGAACTGTGTTTGAAAAATAAACATGTCATCCCGGCCGCTTCACTTATGGATATGAAGAATCAACTGACTGAGAGAAAACGCTAATGTTACTGCTACTGAATTAGTTACATTTTCGCTAGAAGCAGACTGTATCATATATGAGTGACTGACTGTTGCAAACGATACAGAGACACCTCCATGACAATAACGCAGAGACAGCTTGTTTATTTTTGGACCACAACGCTTATAGTAGACGATATTAAGATCACCCCATGTTATTCTCCATAGAGAAATTACTTCCGCGAACCAGGGGAATCGAAGGGATGAGCGAGTTACGTCAGGACTTCGGTGCTCTATTGCATGGCAGGCACCCAGCATTAATGCAACCAACAAATCAGTGGCAGGGACGAATTCCCCAGAAGCAGGTGTCATTTGCCACAGCTGTCAGTAATTTGGCAATCTACAGTCATTTGGCAATCTGCATCACCGTCTCTCCACCTCAGAAACACGGATGATACAGATAGAACAAACAATCAAGCAAAATCCCAAATAACCTAATTCATAGATACAAAACGTAGGCTAAAATACGGCTGGCCGTAATAGTTTGTCTTCAATTATGTTGTTAAACTATTTTCACTGTAAATGTTATACAAAATTCCCCTTGAATTCAAGACATCACAGGGTGAGTAAACAATATAAATCATTTTTTGTGTTAAACTCTTTAAACAGACTGCCATTTGACAATGGCTTGTTAGTTGTTCTAAGTGATTCAAATGGTCCAGTACCTTTACTCAGCTTTGTCCTCAAATACCCAGCAACATTTTGTACGAGCCTAATGTGCTGGGTGATATAGTGCTGCTTACTCGAACAAAACAGAAGTCGCCACAGAGTGGCTGCATGAAGTGCAGGCTGTCTGATGCAGGATATATGGCTAGACAAAATGCCCTGTACTTTTATTATTTTCGGCATTTGTTCAGTGTAAAACATTTCCTCTCATGAAATTGTCCTCCTGACACTGACAGCATAAGCAGTGCATCCCAAATGGTCCATAGCGGATAGCATCTTTATCTGACAGAGATGGGAAAAGTACTGACATTCTGTACTCGAGTAGAAGTACAATTACTTGTGTAAAAAACTACTTTGGTAAAAGTAGTGGAAAAACTTTCCACTTCAAGCGGACACATGTGTACACTGCACAGTGAAGCTCAAATTTAGTACAAAAACACTTAATGTAGTAAACTATTGTCTCCTAAAGGAGATACAGTAAAGTAACGTGCGGTAATAAACCATTGTCTCCTAAAGGAGATACAGTAAAGTGACGTATGGCTGTGCATTCTAGTCAGAGAAATTTTACTTAAGCAGACAAATGTGAACACTGCACAGCGAAGCTCAAACGTTCAACTTAATAATTACATGAACAAAAACATACACTTCCATGTGTAGTACACTCGTCTCCTAAAAAGGAGATACAGTAAATAACAAAGTGACATACCGGTATGGCAGTGAATTCTGTAAACAATTCAGCATATAGCTGCTCAATGAAATTAGGAACTTTCTGAATTGAGGTAGAACTGTCCATCAACATAAGTTCCTCTGTGTAGTGTCTTGTCCCTGAGTTGAGTGGTGATTAATGTCAGCGCCTCCAGTATACTTTAATCATCTCAGACAGCCTAAAACAGATTAATGAGCAGATTCTGATCAACCGCTATCTGTCTCACACAGACACACACACACACACACACAAAATATTTTGTTTAGCTTGAGCAGAAGCTGGTTCTCAAAGTTCTTTGACCCAATGCGTGCTCTTTTCGAGCGGAAAATCAGTCCTGCTGTGCTAAAAAGCCTCTCACAGGCAACTGAGGCAGGTAATGGTTTGTTGAGCTTGAGAGACAAGTGGCACACTGATGGGAAAGATTTGAGGGCGCCCATGGTATCAGCTGGGCCGGCCAGGTAGGATTCAAGCTGCTTGGTGTTTTCAGTCGCGTTACCCTGCTTGATGGTGGAAAATAAGTCATCCTCGTCTGAAGACTGGGGTGCGTTTTCATCTGAATGCACTGTGGGTTGATTCTTCAGCTGGCTTTTGATGTAGTCAAGGCCTATGGAATTACAAAACCACTAAACCAATAAACACGTACTGTTGCAAAACATTTTAGCATTAAAATATTGTCTAAATCCATGATCTACTTTTTTAATCTACGTATTACTACTTATTTTTAATACATAATGAGGATTAGTAAAGGGTTGTCATTTTGTTTTCACAAGTAAACGTGACTTATCATCAATAAACAAAAAATAATTTGCACTTACCAAGTTTTAGGATGCCTTCGTCACGTGTCCAGCATGTCCTGAACTTGGGGACAAGAATGGCTGCAGCAATTAGCTCTGGATCACCAAGCATCTGTCCAAAACACCTTTCCAGTCCTAACTGAAGAGCATCCAGCAAAGGCCCACAGTACTTGGAGGAGATGCGGAGCTGCTGGAGCTTAGCCTTGATGGAATATTTTAGACAGAAATGCAAACATCACAGTCAAACGCTTAGTCTACAGGATAACAAAAAAAGTCCAGTGGACTTGTTTACATTCAGGTCCTATATATATATATATATATATATATATATATATATATATATATATATATATATATATTAAATTCATCAACATAGCATAAAAATAACACAAATACATTATACAAATATAAAACACTATATGTACGGAGTAGAGAAAGGGGTAAAAAGGGGGGGGGGGGGGGGGGGAGTGAACACACACCTTGAGTAGTGTTATTGTAGGTACAAGCCATCCCATCTGCACGCTTTCCTCTCCCTGGAGAACATCAACGGCCTTTGCATCTGGGCACATGGTCTTGGCATATTCCCTGAGAAACGCGACCTCAGCAGGAGTCAACCTGTCAAACAAACAAACATGAATGGCTACAAAAAGTAAAACAAACTAAAACCACATATTTTCAAAAGGATAGACATACGCGACTTCTATTAGTCAGTCTAGAAAGTAGGAATCTTGTGCTTTATTGTTAGTGTGTGTGTGTGTGTGTGTGTGTGTGTGTGTGTAGTTAGTGGAAACATGTTGATTACAAAATAGCCCATTTTATTCTGTCCTTAAAATGGTAAATAAGACATGAATTGATCACCTCATGCAGTCAATCAGTTTAAAAACAGAGTGGTATAGACTCACATAAGATTTTTTTGTGCGCTGCACACAGCTGTAAGGGCACCTTCTCCTTGTTCTCTCAGGATCCTTACGATCCTCTCCACAGCGAATAAAAGATAATTCCATCTCGTCTCAATTGGCCTCACGAGCTGCATTTTGCATTTCTTTTGGATGATCTCGGCAGCGATGCTGGATCTACCGCTCTAGTTCCAGAGACCCTGGCACTTTGCAAACGCTGAGCGAGAGAGCTTCTTATAGACTGCATTACCATCTGCTTCTGTGAGATCAACTGTTGCCACCAGGTTTAGAAGGTGGCAGGCACAGCGATGGTGCTTTGGCAGTTGATATTCCATGCCATCAACTTCATCTAACAGACTTCCAGCTTCAACAAATTCAACAGGTTCACCCTCTTCCTCTTCCTCTTCACTGCCCTCTCCTCCGGTTTGACTTGGCCTTGCCCCCTGGAGTGGTTGCTCTGTGTTATTGTTTTCATCATTACCGTACACTCGAAAAGCTTTAATAAAATTGGAGCCATTATCAGTTGTTGTGCGTACTAGCTTTTCATGAATGTTGTACTCTGTATGTATGTCAGTCAGGGCACCAGCTAGTACAGCAAAGGTATGAGACCCTTCTAGTTGTTTGCATGCAGAGCTCTTCATAGTCTCAGGCTCTATCCAATGGGCTGTGACACCGATGAATACCCGTCTGTGTCCAGTAATTTGTAGTGGTGGCGATGAACTCAACCTTATACTCATGGCAGCCTTTAGATTATTCTTCATTTCTTCTGTTGCCTTCTCAATTTTGTTTTTGGCTGTACCGCGACACATGACAACGATCCCTGGTTGCATGTGATGCACAAGATCTTTAAAACCCTGCTGTTCCACACTTTTCTGTGACACTCTCTTGGTATCCCACAGTTTAAGCTGCTTGGCAGAAGGAGCAGATGGACCTTCCTCTGGCTCTGAAGATTTCCTTTTGACATTAGTGAGCTTCATGTATTTATCCAGGTGAATCCGGTGCTTGCTCTAGTAGTGACAAAAAGTAACATTAGTTAACCTACTTTCACAGGTAACACTAATGCTATCAAACAAAGAACATGTTCCAATAGCATTGCTAAAATAAAATCACTAAATTAGCCCAACAAGGACTCCCCCATACTGAGAGATAGATGAAACAGGGCCCCCCACTACAGTGCATACAATAGTGTTCAAGATTAAACTTTTTCATAGATTTCAGATATAGCTTCATTGACTATCATCATAGTTGTGTTAATTCAGGTTGTGTGTTCATTTCAGACATTTCACCACTTAAACCCTCAATTAGTATTGTGAGCTTGTAGATCTGCTATTTTGGTTAATGTTCCCCTCAGAATAGGGATGCTAGGGTTCAAGTGGTTAATGTAAAAAACAAAATCATATCACACAAATATTTGGCAGACCCCTGTAGTAGCTCTGAGGACCCCCTAGGGCTCCCAGACCCCCTGTTGAAGCTCTGAGGACCCCCTAGAGCAAGACTCTTAACCCCCAATTGCTCACAGGCCCTCATTGGAAACAAGACCGCAAGGACTTTCATGAACGGACCTGTTAAAAGGAATTATCCTTATCCTTACAGCATGCTAACGTAACGTTAATGGTTTGATTTAGCGCTGTACTTACCTCTATGTGTTTTTTCAGATTTGAAGGAGAATTCTTGTAAGCCAGAAGCTCGTTGACTTTAGGTTTGCACAGGACACAGCTCATTCGCCAAGAATCGTTCTTTGAGCCGACAATGGTAATACGGCCATGGGTGGGCAATGGCTGGTTGTGGTTGATCGTCTGATTCGTCTGGCTCCAGTGGCTCGTCCTGCATCGACTCCGTCGAGTCTGCCGTGTTGACCATTTCAATGTCACTTTCCTCCTCCTCAGTGTCGCTCATTTTTCTGCCTGGTAGTGGTTCGGTTCCGCAAATATTATACGTGTAAACAACAACACAGCTGGCGGGTTGAGATACGCATGTGTGTGTGGTGGTGGTGGTGGTCTGTGTTTCCTTAACATCGTCAGAGGGCCAATCACAAGCTGGGATGTAGGGGACCACTACTAACGCTTCATACGATTGGCGGAGACTGGAACCATCTACGGGAGCTGTTTTTTTTGTTGTCTAAAAAGAGATTCCTTGGTCTAATATTATTTTAATCAGTGTCATGCATTAAAATAAAAGTAACGAGCCTATTTTGAAAAAGTACTCAGTAGAAAGTACTAGTACTTGTGTTAAAGTGTAACGGATAAAAGTAAAAAGTAGTCCGAAAAATAAGTACTCAGTACAGTACAGATACTCGAAAAAAGTACTTTGTTACAGTAACGAAGTACTTGTACTTCGTTACTTCCCATCTCTGTTATCTGAATGCTATTTATCCCTGGTCCATGTTACATTCGCAACCTGTTCTTGGAATGCATATCCACACAGATAATTTAACAAGCCATTTAACCCAGTGGTTTCCAAACGGTGGGCTGAGGCACAGTGGTGTGCCCTGATGCGACACAATGTGGGGGATAGATACCTTAATCCAACATACCACCAATAGTCCGACATACGTGGCTGGTTAAGACTCACCCATGGGTCCGACACATGTGGCTTAGTTAAGACATATGGGGCCGAATAAGACTACACCCGTGGCTCCGACATACGTGGCCGGTTAAGACTCACCCGCGACTTCCCCGTGCAGTTAGGGTTACGTTAGGGTTTAGGGTATAGGGTGTCAGAATATTGCGTGTTGCGGACTGACATTGGGCCAAATATACGCAACCGACACTATGTGTGAAAGGGTTCATTTCCTGGCCATGTATGGGTATTATTGAGAAAAAAAAACACATAACCTAGTAGGTGAGAACAAATATATATTGGTTAAAAACAAAATAATTGTGGAGGTAAAGCGGCACATGGGCCCGTCACAATGTGTTTCATTAATTTGTGAGCTGTATCTATTTCTTGTCCCAACACTCCACTCTGACAAATCCTGCCTGTTGCACCAATCAGTCCCACGCTGGGTTACAAGGGAAGGGACGAGGAAGACAGAATAAGGTACATCCTCAAATTAATTCAATATGCATTGATGTATTCATGTATTAAACATGTACGTGAGGCGTGTTGCCCCACTTGAACAGCAAAGGTCATTCAAGGTGAATTTAACAGCTCGGCATGATACAAATAATTATGGCTAATTAGTTTTACTTTATGTATTATATATTACTGTATATGGCTGGATCGCTGGCTTGAATGAAATGGCCAACAGGAGAGACATCTTAGTAAACTCACCATCTGCTTTCGATCTGAATGTTTTGTGTCAGTCAGTCGGGTGATGAGTCTATAGATGAGTGTGATGAGTGTGTGAATAATATGTGTCGATGTGATTGCATGCATGTGGATGGGTGTGCATGCGCATGTGTGCTCACATGCGTGCATATGTGTATGGTGGCTCAGAGTCTGTGCCTGATGATTAAAACTCAGATATCTCCGCTGGTCAAGGGGGAATTCCTTCTTAGACTATTGGTTGAGACGTTGGCTTTCAACACGGCTAGCTTGCTGCACCCTGATGTGATTGGATGCACGGCGGTGCACGCGAGCATAGGCAGTATAGTAGCCTCGATCTACCTGATGATCAAAAGCTTAATATCTTAATATCCCTGCAGACCAGGGTTAGAATCCTGGGCGTTACACATGTTGATGATACACCATCACGTTAAGGTGCACCTGATACCGATTGATGAGCATTTGTATCACACTTAACGGTTTAGGTCGAGTTCGCCGACTGATCGAATGGCACATCAAATTCCAAATCAATTATCCTATACTACTCGCTACTGCTCCTATAGCAGCATGTAGAGATAGGAGCTGTATACTGTACTCACTGTAATATACTCTAGGAGCTGTTTTCACTGCGATAGGAGCTGTTTGATCATGCTCAATCAATCATAGAAGTGCAATAACATTAGTCTAAATACTCACATATTGGCCACACATCACTGCAATTATTCATCTGCAGAATGTGGCCATGTTCTGTTGGAGGTCAGGGATGCTGATTCATGCTTGAAAGATGAATGACATCAATATATTTGTTCTGATTACTGTACTGCACGTGGTAGAGGATGTATGTGTCTCTATTCGGGAGGCTTGCGTTAGTCCGACGTACCAATTGTCCGACATACGTGGCAGGTTAAGATTCACCCGTGGCTCCGACATGCGTTGGTGGTTAAGACACATACTGTACGCGGGCGGTTAGGGATAAGTGTAGGGTTTGGGTTAGGTTGTCGGACTATTGCATGTCGAACCAAATATATACACCCCAAACATTCATTGAAAATAGCAGATCTACAAACTTGCATGTTGCATTGCTTGTGCTTGTAGATCATATCTAGTAATTTGTTGGTGTAGAGTGGAAAAGGTAGCGGACCTAGTATAGTATAGTATAGTATAGTGTATGCCCAGTATTTGGCGATGTAGGAAAGTTTTTTAGAAATTGTTTGCAGAATGCTGACAGAGGCATGTATTTAAAAGGCATCCAGCAGTGCAAAAGTTTTTTTTTTCTCCTTGGTAATCTGCAGTGCCTCATGGCCCAGAAGTAGATCACGCAGCAACAAACAGCAAAACAGATAGCGGGACAGCACAACACCGCAGCAGATGTTAATAAATTGTAAATCATAATTATCGTGTTCCAGAAGGCCCCCAAAATGGATGATGTCATTAGGGGCACAGCCGGAGCCTGGTCCCAGAACAGCTCTCTCAGGTGGAATATACGGCGGCCTCACTATTCTCCAGCCGAAACGTAATGTAGCGTCCAATCCGTGCTTTCCTCTCAGAGGGGGAGGCTGCTTGCTTGTTGAATAATTGAGTTCCAGATAAAAGACCAATGGTTTCACATTAGACTACGGCACAAGCCACTACAGCATGGCCCACTTTCTCCAAAGCTCTGTTTCCGCAGTCTGATCGGTCTGCATCTTCTCGTGCATTTATCTGCTCCGACATTTTATTTTAGTCGTAATGACAATGCCCAATTCCCACATGTAATTCCTGACACTGCTGACCTCTACTTCTGGTTTTGTGGGAGGGTACAGATAGATGATATGGATCCTACCAGGATCAATAAAGTTGTCATCAGTTACCTGTCATGGCAGTACCTCAGTGTGAAAAGTACACAGATTCTGTAGTAATGTACAGGGATTATGAATATAAGTACCAATATAAGTACCAAATACATAGAGATTTAGGGTCATCTGCACTTGGACCGCCCAGGATTTGCATTTTGAATGAGCTCTTGAATGAGCTCTGAGGTCTAATTATAATTGTAGTCAAATTCTACGCAAGGAAAGTACGTCAGTACTTTACAGTCAATTCACAGTGGATGATGGACATAAAGTCTAAAAAATATTGGATTAATCTTAAATGTGTATGAATGAATGAATGAATGAATGAATGAATGAATGAATTAATCTTTATATTCGTGTCTTGTCGTTAAGACCCATCCCTTACGGGATTATAAGACACCAACAACATAAATAAACAATATCACGTTCACTTCCCACACAGAAGCTACACCAAGTATTTGGTAAAAACAAAAACAGAACAGAAATAAGCAAAAACATAAAAATGTAAACAAAATACATCACATATAAGTTTTCTTTGTCCGTATGTCCCAAGATTTCTCTATATATTCTGCTAATTCTGCTAAAGTTGGGCACATAGGGAACTTTGTCTTTTGGATCCGTGCATTTTCAGACATTTAGCGACTTAAACCCTAAATACTTTGTGTGCCCTTTTTTGTCTGTGCAACAAACCTCTTCGCCGAAAGCGGAACTTCACAATGCGTCGCAGACACGTTGTGAGCTTGTACCTGTAGATCCCCAGAATAGGGATGCAAGGTTTCAAAAAATCCCTTTCACACAAATATCTGCTGGCCCCCCTGCATTACCCCTGGCCTATATACGTTATTCTTTTCAGTTCCCTGCTAAACAGGCCGCCATCACAGACTGACTGGCCACACAAAGACCGAGATCCACATGGAAGCTATTATTAGACCATAACTTATTGTTGTTTTGTTTATTTTATCTCACTCTGTCTCCCTTCTTTCCGTTTTCTGTCCACTGTCTCTCTCCATGGCCCACCCCTTTCATTGTCTGCTTTCGTCGTATCATTGCCTTTATAAATAATTAGTTGTTTGGTCTTGACCCTGCTAATGACTTTCTGAGCACTGCATGGCTTAGAGTGTTTAATGTTACTGATAGAAATGGTACACCAAAGATTAACTGAGGTAATGTCAGGGTTAAAGCAATGCAACCTTGTCTAGCGTCTCGTGGGAGGAGATGAGATGTGTCTAGACACACTGAAGGCTTGATTACTGTGTTGCCAATCACACTTCTGGATTCTATTCAAGGTTTCTATCCCTCTATAGAGTATATTATCAGTCTACCCGGTATTTTAGTGGATATTTGTTACATTCCCTTATAGGTCTAGGGGTTATCAAAGGATGCAACAAAGGTTGGAAAGTGAACTGTAGTTTATTCACCACACTTTGCCAAGGTTATGTATCAATAGAAGAATACAATGCAATAAATTACACAGTTATAAATATGGGAGTATATAAATCTATGTTTTTCTAGGCAGCCATGATGTACTACTAGTGTGATAGTTTAGTGGGTTTCCAACCAAATGAAGAAACAGGGCTGCGCACCCTGCTTGAGCCGAATGTTACAACTTAAAGATAATGTTATGAAATTATACAATGATCAAAAATGGCTGTATGGCTAGAAGGTCCTGGGTTCGATTCCCGCTCGGGACGCTGTGGGTGCTGGCGGCATGTTTCCTCCTCCGCGTCATCAGTGCCCATAGGCGGGGTTGGCGAAAGGGGCTTTCTGTGTGGAGTTTGAATGTTCTCCCCGTGTCCCCTAGGGTAGGTACCCTCACAAAAAACATGCAGTAATCCTGGTCTCTAAACTGCCTCCCCCTGTCCAGCCGGGGCGCCTGATGGAGGGTAAAGGAACTGGTTGGAATAACGTGTTCCTTCCACGCGCTACGTCCAACCAGGGAAACTCCCCCCTGTCAGGTGTAAAGGAGCAACTTGGACACTCAGGCATGAAGGAAGCATGAGTTCAAGTCTGTACTAGGTTGGCGGAGGGTGTGTAGAGCCCAGGATCACGTGAAAAATGGGTTACAAAATCATGGGATAAAAAAATATAAAAATGGCTGTATGGGGCAACCCAGAGAAAAGAACAGAAATAACTATTCCTGATCTAAACGCAGAACACAGAACCCTCTACCTAAACCTAGCCAACAAAAGGAAGGTTACAAATAATGAGACTATATAAACTCTACTTTAAATGCCTAAAAAAAGATTGACTGTTACAAAAAACAAGCTCCCATACTCCTCTAAATTATCTATCTATACAAATGAAAACATGTGCGCAAAAGATGTGAGCAAAATTCGCCAGGTCTATGAAAACAAGCCCACAAAAAAATGCCATTCAACACGCTACTTACACATACTACAACTCGCAAACCTGGCAACATTGTACCGTCTTCTCATTGGAGCCTCTGCTCCACACCAGCTCATCCTGCCCCCTCCCCCTCTGGCTGCTGTGCCGGACAGGCGAACAATTCACCACACCATCGACAAACACCACGTCGTGTAATGGCCCCTGCACAGTGGAGGAGTTTTACAGTTGTCGGCGACTCAGATCGTTGAGGGAACTTCCAGGAGGGCCAGACCTGAGGATCTAAGGGTGCGTGCTCCTGTATGGTTTCAACATATCTGAGATATAGCTAGGAGCCAGGCCTCGCAGGGCTTTAAAACTAATCAATACAATTTTAAAAATCAACTCTAAGACACTGGCAGCCAGTGGAGAGCAGCCAGGATTGGTGTAATGTGGTCCCGCCTCCGAAACCTTGTTAGTAGTCTAGCTGCGGAGTGTTGCACAAGTTGAAGACGGGAGATAACTTTTTTGCTGAGCCCTGAGTATAATGAATTGCAGTAGTCTAAGTGAGATGAAATAAAAACATGAATGACTTTTTCAAGGTCTGCAATTGATAAAAATTACTTAATTTTAGAAATATTTCTATAAGAAACAAGATTGATTTGTCACCGGGCTTGAGTGGAATGTATAACTGTGTGTCATCTGCATAAAAATGGAAATTGATGTTGTGTCTGCGTATTATGTGGCCTAGAGGAAGCATCTAGATAGAGAACAGTAGCGGGCCCAAAGTTGAGCCCTGGGGGACACCAGAGCACAGGGGGGCCTGTGAGGATGAGGCCTTCCCAATGACGACCGAAAAACTCCTATCCATGAGGTAGGAGCGGAACCAGTCGAGTGCCCGATCCCTAATCCCAACGCATTTTTCTAATTAAAATTAGAATTAAAATTGAGTGGTCGACTGTGTCAAACGCTGAGCTAAGGTCAAGAAGGAGCAACACAGAACAATTACCAGAGTCGGCAGCGAGCAGAAGGTCATTGGTGACTTTTACCAGTGTGGTTTCTGTGCTGTGACACGCACGGAACCCAGATTGAAAATGTTCAAAGAGGCTGTTAGAATACATAAAAGACATAAGTTGTGTAGATATTTTTTTTGTATCTACACAAAAAGAGAGCTTTGCAATTGGTCTAAAATTATTAAAAATTGAGGGGTACAGCGATGGCTTTTTCAGGAGAGGCTGAACCAGAGCTGCTTTATAGGAAAATAGTATTTTTTATACAATTGTTATAAGTCTAACTGACGGTTATTAGTTCTAATCAAAGGTTTCTATATATTTTCGGTTAAATGACACACACACACACACACACACACACACACACACACACACACACACACACACAGTGTTACAGTATATTCAGTGGTGTCAAGTTTTTTTTACGTGCACCCTGCGCGTGCACGTAAAGAAATACTTGTACCACGGCATGGTACTGCGTTCTACGAGCATGACACCACTGGTTATATTACTCTAATATTCAAACAACTAACTTTCTAATGATGACATAATAGGCACCATTAATGTTTCTTCTCACTTCTCATTTCCATCCGTCTGGAAGGTAGTCTCGAGCTGGATCCAGATCCTTTAGAGTCTAAACAGACATTTAAATGTTTGAGAACCACTGACATAGAAACATAAGGTTTTTCAGAAAACTGTCAGGATTCAGAAGTCATTTGTAGAATCGTCCTCAGGTCTAAATGGGTTAAAGAGAAACATTGACTGACTATTTGCAGATGTACAGTATATAGCCCGAATACACAAATGATAATATTTCTTCGTAATGAGACTCACCCTCTCACACACACCAGCCCCGGTGAGGTCAAAGAGGTCAACTTTTTCCACCGTGTCTTCCAAGGTCTTGTCTTTGACGCAATCCAAGTACTCTTTCAATTCCGCCAGGGATGTGAACTCATACCCTCCAGGGCTGACCACAAACAAAACAGAATGGTAGATAAGTATATTACTGGGTTAAGCGGTTAATATATCCAATATTATGGAGGATTAATCGCAATGCAGCAATCATCCCCGTAATCAAACATAACTTAAGATGGTTGACTGATGAAGATCCACTGCCCAACAGGCTAATCTATTATGGGACAGTTGGTTGACGGATGAAGTAGCCTGTGGCTCCTTGCTGGTCCTGTGAATGATTTAAGAGAGGTCCAAGTTTAATAGGCCTCCATAGAAGAGGAGAAGGGGCACCATTACATAGTACTGTTTACAAGGCTTAGGTCTCTCTCTCTCTCTCTCTGCTTCCCCTTTTGCACAGGTCCTGTGGGGCCTTTTTTTGACGAATTATGATCTTTAGATCAGCTATTATTGCTACTTTTGTGACACGAGGTTTGCAACACGAAGGCCATTCATTTACAACCTACATGGGTCATCATTTAAATATGTCAAACTTCTATTCATGCATTGTTAATATTTAATAAAACTTATTCTGAGAGCACAATACTCTGAGAGCATAATACATTATTCAACAATTGTAAAATAAGGCCACTGCGCATCACAAATCTTTCCTTTCCCGTCCTTCCTTGCAGCCTCCACTGAGTTCAGAGTTGCCACTCTGTATCAGCAGCTGCCAGAGCCCCACATGTCCCTTGATCCTCCAGCAGTGGCTTGTGGACGGGCGTGGACTGATATATACACAAGATAGAGAAGGAAACATTGCAGCATATCATGCTGCCCCTCATGCTAGCTGGCATTAAATGGCTGTTGGTGAAGGAACAGAATCCGTCCAGGCGCTATTGTAGTATTCTGACACATTGAGTTATAGTAGTCATATATGCCATAAGCCACATGCACTTATTTTTGGATATAGTACAGGCCATGTGGATGGACAGTGGGTGGGCTTGGGATCACCTTGGAATAATGTCCACCGAATGTGTTCTCTTTTTTTAGCAAAAAATACAAGTTGAGTGAATATGCTGTGGAAAGCCAAGCAACAGCTGGTGGAAATAAAATACAAATAAAAATAATAAATGATGGCGATGTAGAAGGAAGACTGATTCTGCACCAGCGAGAGAGAGAGAGAGAGAGAGATGCTGACAATTTCTTTCATCCAAAACCTCAAAGTCAAGGGAGACAAAATATTCACATTTATTCATTTTGTCTCAACAGAAAACTCTTTAGATGTTGGCATGTTGCAGAGCCTCTCACACCACTTGAACCTTAGCATCCCTATAGAGCGTCGCAGTCCCGCCCCCACGAGAGACCCGGAAAATAAATCCCCGTTCATTTTCCTCATAGACTTTTCAGAAAGTATTTATTTAAGACGTTTACGCCGCAGACAAAGCCAACTCTTGTCGTGACAAATCATGACAATAAACACAATGTTTTGGGCCAAACAAAGAATTAAAAAGTAGAAAAAACACTTCTTTTGTTGTTTTTCTTCTTTGTAATTGGTGTTTGATCTAAAATATTGTGTTTGTTGTCATGATTTGTCACGACTCGAGTTGTCTTCGTACGACGCTTAAAAGGTCTTTAAATAAATACTTTTTTGAAATGTCTATGGGAAAAATGCATTAAGATTTATTTCCTGGGCCTGGCGTCGTCATGAAAGGGGGCGGGACTGCGACGCTCTATTCTAGGAAAGAAAAGAGACGCTATAATGATGATCTCACAACATGTCACAATGCATCACGTAAAGGAGCCTTGGGAGCCAATGGTTCCGTTTCTGTAGCGTGCCGTAACTAACCATTTCAACCATTTCCTTGTAGATCTGCTATTCTTGGCAAGGATTCTGTGAATACCAGAACACTCTGCCTGGTATTCCTAATCGTAACCTCAGTAAACTACTGCCCTAAATGGTTAAACCTAACCTTATTCCTAACCTTATTCTCAGCTAAACAAATACAAGAATACAAGAACTGCATGCCCCATCGAGCGGTTGGCTCGGAAAAAATAATGGTGAGCATGTTTTAAGGCGAGTATCCCGGTTACCGATTCTGTGGAGCGGGAATTAAGTACTGTAGGTGGTGGCCCAGGATAGACCAACCTGGGGACTCGCTCAAAGAAGTACAGGGTTTAAGTGGTTATATTAAAGCACAGAGATTATTCAGTGTACTATGCAAACATTTGTCTGTGAGCCAATTTCTTCAGAATATCACAATCCTATGGAGTTGTAACGAAGAGGTGAACAATGATTTGCTTCAGCATACTATTTTGCATAATCCATTTTTTCCTGTCTGCATAGCAGTTTTGTGCCTCAGTATTCGTTGTTTAAAGGGTTTGTTCAACATGCAGTATACGTATATAACGACTCTGTACATTTCACACATATACAGTATGGGCCTATACTGTTGTTGTGAGCCATGTGGTCTTGTTAGTCATACATTTAGACGTGACTATATTTTTGATTGTGGACCCTCTCCTGAATGAGAAGTGGTGGGGATTTGCAGAAGTCCTCCGCAGTTGCCGACAGTTTCTGGTGTGTGCCACACCATGGCGAGCTCAGACTAAAAATGGCGTGGCCTTTTGAGGGGGGGTACTGTGTGTGTGGCACTGTGCGCATGTGTATTGTGTGAGCGATCATCATCTAGATCTTATCAGTTCCGTTTGAAAAGCTGACCTACTGTGGTATTATTATCATTTCGCTATCAAGGACCACACCACCAGATAATGTTAATAAGTTTAACAAAATGTATTAATTGATTATATGCATGAAACGATTAACAAAATGAATAATGTACAGAACCCACCCATGACCCACGACATGCAGGTCATCTGGTCATCCAGCTGGTCATCGGAGAACCATGGGTTAGATGGGCCTTTATAGATGGGTGGAGGTGGCTTGATAGGAGGTGGACGTAGCTGGTATGGAGGTGTGGTACCTTGGGTTAGATGGGTGGAGGTGACCTGATTGGAGGTGGCTTGATAGGAGGTGGATGTAGCTGGTATGGAGGTGTGGTCCTGCTCCCGAACTTCAGAGCTATAGCCTAAGCTGCATTTAGATGTTTTAGGGTGATTGAGTATTGAATAGCATCTCTGATTGATTGATTGATTGATTGAATGATTGAAATATATAAATAGAGATAGAAGATAGAAAGGTAGAAAGAAACAAGTGTGGATTGCTCCAGTCTCATCTTTGCACATAGTCGATTTTGTCAGTACTTTGTCCACAGATTAATTTAAAGAAACATATGCTGTTGTTAAGATCTGTTCCCCCTGTAAAAAAAAAAGTTCAGTAGGCCTACTTGAGCCAGAACAAGATGTAGAATGTTAACAGGAATTCATTAGTGGGCCTTGTGTTGTTTCTCTTCTAGATAGGTAGTCCAGAGGCAGAATAGTTCAAAGCATCTTCATGAAGAATGCAACAGTAGGCCTATAAAGTTTGTTTTCAAAATAAAGAGAAACCGGTCATTTGATTCATACTGAAATCACTCAGACAATGAAGTATATATTTCATTTATGTGATCAAGGCATTTTGATAATGTTTCAGTGAGAGAACCTGAGATGAGTTTCTGTGATTTATTCCTTTTCGAATGAATCACTTTCTGATCATTAAAAAGAGCTATACTTTAATCACTTTCAGATAATTAAAAGGAGCTATCACTTCATTTAAAGGAGAGCATGAAATGTCAGTTATTCCCTCCTTAAAAACATTCATGCTGCTGGTTCTCTTTCCCCCAGAGAAGGCCCTTTAGATCTAGCCATGAGCGGACACAGTCAGTTAGGGATTCTCAACGTTTTTGGCCGTGGACCCCCGAAGTTGCTTTGGCAATGTCTCGGGACCCCCGCCCCACCCCCAATATAAATGTACTGCTACAATAACCTTAATAATAGAGACAATACACCATAAATAGGTTCTAGGCTCATATTTATCATATTGCATGTGACTAATTACTAGAATCATGCTAATCCAAACATTAGAAACAACCAATAGTGACAGTTATCATAACACCTCGACATGAAATATGCAAATATATTATGTTTACAATATGGGTCCATGCCAGTGCACTTGGGGGCTCCTCATCGCCGGCTCTGTGCCGTCAAAGAAACGCTGTTTTGACCAAAATGCCATCTGGGACAAGGAATAGGAGATGCAGGCGATTGAAAGAAACGGATAGAATGGATTATTATGGCGACGACGATCTGAGATGGACCATACAGTGTTGTGCTAACATAGCTAGCTAACCGGCTAACGTAAGTAGCATTATGGCTCGATCAATCGAATGCACTATAAAAGCGCAATTGACTTTAATCAACGGCAATGGCGCTGAAAGGCATTGATTCTCCAACGCAATATTATTAATTTCAAAGTTTGAAAACATATCCACATTCTTATTATCCGGGGTATACGGGATTAGTCCATGTCTACCATATTGTCACATTTGCAAAGTACACGATTTAACATTAAACAACGGTTCCATAACAAGGATTAATTCAGCTCACAAGGAGAAATAGCTTTCCTATTATTCTCAATTGAGTTAGTTATTCCGGGACAACACAGACAAGTTATTCATACATGAGATTTAATGCAATTGAACAAACTAACAAAAACTAATCTTGACAAATGCTATCTTGTGGCCCTGGCAGCGCTAGCTGTTACAGAAGCTGGCAGTATTTCTCCCCATCATGTCGCCGTGCCATGCAGCATTCGTTGATTCATTCTTCCCAGAGAAACTAGAAAAGGTCAGAGCTGCATCATCACCAAGGCCTCCTCTTTCAAAATGTTCTCTCAGGTTGCCATGACGCCAGAAGTGAGTACAAGCGCCACATGTCCTGTGTGTCTGATGTGTGTCACAGAGCGCCACGTGTGTCTGATGTGAAACCCATGGACTCCCATTGAAAACTAATTGCGAGCTGCTCTGACCCCCCCTGTCCCCCCGGAACAGAGAGAGCGATTTCATTATAATAGTGTGTACGGGGCCACAGAGCATGTCCTGTGTGTCTGATGTGTGCCACAGGCCCCGTACAAACTATTAAAACGAAATCGCTCTCTCTGTTCCGGATGGAGAGGTAATTAATTGTGGAATTTAGAAACGGGTGGTACGCAGAACGCAGAACCGCTTCCAAACGCAAATGCTCCATGCTCAATGTTTTACCAATCCAGATGAGGAGGGCGTATCCCCGTGTAAAGGTGATGCGTGTGCATTGTGCATACTCTCCATTGCAGCATTAGTTTAGGTCACTGTTCAGCACGTATTCCCCACCCTGTGATAAAGGGTCAGGGCATGCCCTATAAACGTAATCCTGTTTGGGCCTGGACCTTGCAGTCAATGAATGAATGAATTAATGAATGAATTAATGATATCTGGGGGGGGAATTAATTCCTGTATTTCATTTAGTTGAGCATGTCACTGTTGCTGATTTGCTGGTCGATGCATGCATCAGAGCATGCGTGCTAGCACGCATGCACACATGAGTCATGCATGCACGCGCACGCACACGCACGCACACGCTCGCACGCACGCAAATCCAGTTTGCAGAAATGTACACAATCATGCTGATTATGCAACTCTACCGAATTCCCACCACCAAATTCACTCCCATGAACAAACACTCACACGGAGACACACACCTGCTGTGCACTGCACTGCAGCACATCATGTACTACACACACAAGTCCCCAAGGAAGCAAATGATCCCCTGCTGGCATTCTACAAAGCCTCCACTGATCTCCCCACTGAGAGGAGCCCCTGGGGAGTCAGCAATCCAGGCCTCCTCCTCCTCCGCTCCACTCCGCTCAGCTCGGCTCTGGGGTGATAATCCACAGTTCTGCTGGCCTGGTCCGAATAGGCAGGAGTTCAGGATAAATCCTCCGGGCCTTTACAAATCCACCTAACTATACCCTCAAACACAAAGTCCAGGATGGGGACACATCCCAAACATGTCCCCTGGTATAGGGTCATGCCACTCTAGGCTTGTTGCTGGAGAAATCTGCCAGTTCTCCAGAGGCACTCTCCATCTTGCAGCTGCAAGCATCCGCACAAAGCATGGCAGGGCATCAACCACCCCAGCAGGTGAAAGCTTTCCATCAGTGTACCAGTCCTGTTTATACAAATACATTTCCTTTTCTGTTCCTCAGATTTTTAGATGCAGTTACAATATTGTTTCATTGCTAATACATAAGTGTAAATGTACAATATGGTTGTGTCTGACAATTGACAAATGCTACGAAAATCACTGTTTGTTGTCGAAATTAGCTTTCACTTCTGCAGATTTGCAACAAAACGTGTCTCTGTTTTCATTGATTGAATACTTTATTGGCAGAAATGTTAACGGTACAGAGTACAGTCAAACACTTCAGATGCACATTATGTAAAACTGTTTTTAGATTGTTTTAAATTTGTCATTTTTTTCTGTGTCCTAATCCTCTGATGTATTGTGGTGTTGTTTTATATGTACCAAATTGTATTACTCAAATGCAAATGAGTTGAATTACTCTGTGTATTTTTGGGAAAAAATTAAACTTGAATGAATTAATGAAAATATCAGGGGAAAACTCCTTGCAGTCTTGTTACCATCCAGGTCCTGGGTATTCATTTTTCTTTTTCATGACATGAAAAATTCATAACAAGTAATAATAATAAAATAAAAAGTTTGTACAGACGGGGGGGAGGGGGGTAGGAGGGAGCTATAAAAATGTTGGGGGTATAGTCACTTGACTAAGGGAGGAGCAATGGTTTCTCCCTTTGGCTGCTGAAAGGTGGATTTTCAGGCCTGTTTTCGTGTCAGACAGTCAGTGTTGGGTATATTACTTTAAATTTTTAATATATTACTTATTAGTTATTACCTTAATTTTAAAGTAATATATTATATTACATATTACTGTCTGAGCAAGAGTAATATATTAATATTACTATTAGTTACATATTACTTTTTTTTAATGCTCAAATTGAACAATTAAATCTTTTGTATTATATATTGGACAAAATGCACACAGCACTGTGCAGGCAGATGAATTATGAGATTTTTAATTACATGAATTTATTTATTTTAATTTTTTGTAGGAGTTTTCATATGACACACAATAGACCTACTGTATACCTTATAGCCTATAATGACATCACAAGACACAAACCACTTTCTATGCCTTTTATTAAAGTCCACATACAGAACAGGGACTGCCTAGAGTTCTCATCGGGCCTGAACATGAAGGCCTACTCTACCCAAAACGTCTGGGTTTCCGAGGCTAACCCTACCCTAACTCAGGAAAAAGAAAAATGCCACTATATGGCCGCGGCGCCTTGCACCGTGGTTCAAATGTTATTGAAGGGACGGACTAATGTGAACGGACTAATCGCCGAAATAAAGGATTTATGTAACTCACGTTCCATTTCCAACATTCTAATGGTTTCCAGCGATTTCCAGGGTTGAGTAAACATCTTTGAATCAAGCAGCGATCCTCTGACGTGACGCAGCATGTCCAATACTGTCCAATACGTTGTGCAACAGTCCAGAACAGAGCTATACAATATTATGACAAGACAACTGTCAACTTGGCTATAATCTACTAGGCTACTGTAGGCCTACATTAATCATTGCCTCTCAAACCCACATACCACGCATAATGTGCGTTGCCTAACCAAAATAACAGACATACAAACTATCAACATGCCGCTCGATTGCGTGTCGACAGCTTGCAGATCTGTTCGTTTGGGCACACATGACATGAGGCGCGCAGCGCTGGATGGGGAAATTAAATTGCTGTAGGCTACGATTTGGAAACCAAATAGCTGTAGCCTACAGTGGACTGTAACATTGCTTGGTCAACTGTGTATGCAGTGAACATTAACATTAGCGCTTTCATAGTTATATGGAGCATTTACCGTGGTGACGTTGATTAGGTAATTTAGGTTATTCACCCAGCTGGGTTCAACGAGACAACAGTGTCTCGTTAAGCCCTGACGCTTCCAAAATGAGCTATTGCGGATGAATCGATGGGCGTATACAACATTTAAGCATATGGCAAGTTAACTTAAGTTATATACTTTGATGCTGAGCACTAAGCAATTCATTTGGTTCGCAAACCAGAGGCCAGACAGCGGTAGCAAGTTCAACAACCACCGTTCTAATCTGTCACTTCTCTGGTGCGCTGCTGCTTTCTCCTGCCTACAGGTGACTGTATAGTGTCTGATGCTGCGGCTATAATGCGCTTTTTTTGGCGTTTGTAACGCGGAAATAAAGCGTTAACGGCGAGTAATTTACATTACATATTACAATTTTTTTCTTCAGCAATATATTATATTACACGTTACCGCATTTCGGTAATATATTACGTTACATAACGTCCGTTACCCAACACAGCAGACAGTGATAGACAGGTGGGAGACATTTTGGTTGTCATCGCTATAGGTCCTACTGGTGTAGGTACAGGTGAAGGCAATCTGGCCTCAGTTTATGTCTCTGCAGACATGAGGGAGACGGTGATGGTAAACTGTAACTTGAAATGTTTTTAGTTTTTTTTGTTTATTTACTTCTTCCGTTTCTTCTTCGTTGGAAACACACTGCATTGCTGTTTCGCAGCACGAACAAACCTGCTGGATAAAAAAGAAATCTAAGAAAATGGTTTCATAAACTACATTAACACGCACGGTTTCATAAACTACATTAACACGCACCCACGCGCACGCGCACACGCACACACACACACACACACACACACACACACACACACCCCTCCCTCTCGCCTTCTAGCACATAGCAGTAGGCCTCAAAGTGTTACTCTATAGCAGCTTGTACTCACGTTGACATTTTCCTTTTTCAACAGAAAATTATACTATATATTGTCACGTCAACAGTGGTGCTACTACCATGCATAAGCTGTGTTAACATTTATTACACAGCTTATCTGTATCTTTCTTTAGGAAAGAAAATGACTTGGCCAGGATTTTAATGAAACCGTGTTGATGACCTCATGCATCCTTATAGCAACTAGTAGGTGTCTGAAGGCTCATTCATAGTCTGGATTTTGGGTGGTTAGGTGACCACCGAACTACAACATGACTTCACGAGCCGCAGTGAAGAGCAAACCACCGCCCCAGCCCTTCTCTCTGTTTTTACTCACCACCACTCAACGTTATTTCACCTCACCACCGAAGCAGTGGTCACCTCACCACTGAAAATCCAGACTATGAATGAGCCTTAAGCCTCTCTGGACATGCTACTTTTATCGTCCCACCTGTATTGTCACCAGCTTGTCTCTGCTCTCCATTAGACACACTGTAGGGTCTCACCTGTATTGTCACCAGCTTGTCTCTGCTCTCCTCAGAAAAGATAAGCTGGACCCGGACATTCAGCTCTTCAGGGTCACGCTGTGCCACTGTGGCCAACAGGAAGGTCGTGACACACGGAAGACAGGACCCGTAGAGCAGCCTCTTTCAGTTCTGCCAGCATACAAACTGTTGGGAGAAAGAATAGGGCGGTACTAAATTACCAAATGATATTACATGTATTTGTCATTTATACAGTCAAAGTCTGTCAATATCTATCAATTATTCTAGAGGCGCAACAGATAATTGAACTGCAATTAAATTAAATATACAAACATATTTGAGCATGTCATTATAGGTGAAAATGTATGTTTAAATAGGCTAGCGAAAATAGTAGCTGTATATTTTTGCATGACACCATTATAGAACAAAGTATAAATTAAATATGGCTTAAGTGGTTAATCAGACTAATTTATTATAACTAAATAAATAAATCTGCATTATTTCTGCACTGACTCAGAGGCTGCGGGTCAAACAAACTATAATACTTTACATTGTATTATAAATCACAGTTTTCTAAAACGGGTAGTCCCAATACTTCATTCTGATTGGCTGGTTACCGTCACGTGACCGGTGTAAATTTCACCGATAACCCACTGCTTCAATCACTTTGTATCAAACTGCAGCCTTGTAGCTGAACTGGGGAAGGGGAGCGCTTGATTGCTTTACAAACGCATGCCGTGCGGGCGTCTAAGCACCGCCCGGCTCATATGACTGTGAATGTGTGGCTCCAGGCAGCCCCGTAAATACATCAAGCGCTATTCTACTCACATAGGCTACTTGCGGAGCAAAACAAGGAAGTGTTTTGGCTCTGGGTCGCTCGCTCTGGTGGCACAAAGCGTAGATACTTTTGTGAATTTAATAGTTTTAATATTGCTATATGTTTGTAACCGTTTTAGAAAAGCAATAAGCCACTCGAGGCCCCAGCTTACCGGGTATTTTACACTGGCTGGGAGGTAGAAGACCCTCCGCTTCGCGTCGGGTCTTCGTACGCTCCCAGGCAGTGTAAAATACCCGGTAACCTGAGACCTCTCGTGGCTTATTGCTTAAATAATTCATTGATATTTAATGTCTTTCTATTTATCTATGGTCTATTCATATTTCTAGAGTGTATTTTGTAAACATGCATTGTGTATACTCTTCAGCTAATTATTGTCTGTTAGGTTGACTAACCTTCCAGGCACTTTAGGCCTTTCTAGGGGCCCTATACACTATATTGGCCTGAATATAAGATTTCCAATGGAAATATTCAAGAAAAATGGGGTTGTATTATAATCGGTGACTAGACAGTTTGACAATAAATGTTCTTTTTCCACAAAGTGAGTCATGAAAAATGGGGGTCGTCTTATATTCGGCATAGTGAGTTGGCTCTCTGTGATTGTGTACTTTTTTTTTTAATCTACTATTCGATATGAGGTGACCACCGAAACTGTGGTCACCTCATCACCTAAAACTGGAGTATGAATAGGCCTTCAGTGGGTCAGAGGAGGACGCGGATATAAGAAGTAACCTTACAGGCAGAAGAGCACAGCGGAGAGTTTTAAGGTCTCGGGTGCAAACCTAGCTCAGTGCTAGGACCCCTCCTCCTCCTCTGTGTTCCCCGGGGGAGCGTAGTAGCCCGCCAGCTGCTTGAAGCGCGGCCCCCAGTCGCCGAGGTAGGAGAAATCCTGCTCCGCTGTTGCCCTCGAAGGCGTACGTCTGGAAAGAGTCGTACGGCGGGACTGACAGGGTCTGCGTCCGCCTGCTCCACCTTCTTGCGAAAGTAGCCTTTGAAGACGGTGAAGTCCGCCGCTGCCCCGCCTCCTTTTGCGCCGACCCCTCCCGCCCCCGTCCGGCTGGCCGTCTGGACCCACTGGGGCAGCGAGCGTAGGTCAGCCGGCCCCGAGTCGGAGGAGCAGCTCTTGGCCTCTGGGAAGTCGTAGATGTTCCTCAGGGCGCTCATGTCGTACGCCTGCGTGTCCTGCTCGCCTCCGCCCTCGTCGTTGTACTTGATGACGTTGTCGCGCATGTCCTCCTCGTCCTCGGACATCCGATGGCCCTTCCTGTGCCGCTTGAGGCTCACGATCAGCAAGACCAGGACTTTGATATAAAGAGGGAAAGGGTATAGAGAGAGGTAGAGAGAAGTGGCCGTGAGAGAGACATAAAACTAAAGATTATCATCTGGTGGGTATTGTGATATTAAATCATATGGAGAGTCGATGTTTACTGTAATGGGTTTTTGTTCAGCATTACACACGTTGTTAAATGAGGCCCCCAATATAGAACTGGGTTGAGGTAAATGGCACAAATCATAGGATGTTGAATACTGTCATTAAGTGAAATCATGTGACTTGAATGAGGTTCAGGGACTGCATAATAAACATATTTATAATAAGGAATACGAGCTGTCAGGCAAAAGGTTTGAAGAGGTCGATGGTAAAAGAGGAAGTGCACTTCATCAAAGTAAATATAAAGACATAACCAACTGAACCCCTGGGAATGCAAAGTCAGGTCCTTCAATAAGGTTTCTGTCAAGCACTGGGAATGTGCAAATTAGTATGAAAATGAACTTCATGGAGGCTAAAATCACACACGTTCTAATTTCCGTAACTTTGATCCTCCCTATAAAGACAATAAGCTTTCTCAAATTATATTTTAACTTTAATTTGCATGAGAATTGATTTTCCACAATCGTAATTGCTTTGCCTAGAAATATGATTTCAGAGGCTTAAGGGATGTCAATCTTTCAAGTGTGGATGTCAAGTGAGAAATCTGGATTAAAAAAAGAAGAAAGTTTGGATGGATCCCTTATAATGGACTAATGAGATGAGGAAAACAAAGGCTGTATGCATCTGGATAAATCAATGAAGATTTAATCTAATTTTAGTTATCTAAATTACTGCCTACATAATGATTAAGCAGATCTCAATTCACTCAGACGCTCAAGTCCATAAATCCCCACTGCACGTGCGCACACACACACATGCACGTGTGCGCACACACACACACACACACACACACACACACACACACACACACGCAAAATTCCTCCTGAGGGATGCTCTGATTCCCTTGGGAACTTCAACTATAGATGTGGCTCATGATGACAACAAACAACCACCACTTCCCATCATGATAATGAAAACACACCACCACACATCTTTATGAATTATGGATGCTGAGGGAAATTAGAGTGCTAATTGACATTAATATGAAAAGACGCACACTTGTGTGAAGTGAGGGGCAGCACCCGATTAGACCGTATATATGGCACAGCTGCACTGTCCCACTGGAAGAAAGAAATATGCACGCACGCACGCACGCACGCACGCACGCACGCACGCACGCACGCACGCACGCACGCACACACACACACACACACACACACACACACACACACACACACACACACACACACACACACACACACATATGACTTTGTTCTCTCTGGCAAGTGCAATATAGGCTATGGGCAAGTGCAATAGTATACATATTATAATCCCTCGTGGTGAGTGAACATGAACTCTCTCCTGTAGTGATGACCCCACTGTTGTTATGAGGTGTTACTCTGTCTGATCTCACACATGGTCTCTTTGTATGAGTTCAGTATTATGATTGGTCTTTCAGGCCGCTTAGGTGGAGCCCGTAGAATTGTGGCTCAAACACAGGACCGCTGGGATTCTAGATAATTAGACATGGCTGTTTAGTTGTAACAACCGTGTCATAGTGGAATGATTGTTGGGCTTTTTATGTTATCATTAACATCACTGCATACAAATGTGAATCATTCACAATAAAGTGTTCTTTTATCAACCAAGGCCTTAGGTTACCTAGTAATAATGGGAATTATATTGCTTTATAATCTTGTGTGATCAGTCATTTTACAAGGGTAGATGTCAAGTCAGATTGTTTTGTAGCAAGGACTCTCCATGCGTTCCTTAATTGTCTCTTCTCTCTCTACTCTCTTTCACAACAGGGACCTTGAGCAGGTACAGCAAACGCATGCCGATGAGAGGACACTTAGATAGATCATTAAACGGTGGGTGCAATACATCTTCTGGAACGTACACAAATTTGAGCAAACCCGCAATAGAAGACAGACCATCTATTATGGTGTCTGTGATGTCCAGGATGGCACAGAATGTTTGATGCTCTAAGCTCACATGACTACAGCCATGCTCGGGTAAAATTAGATATATGGCCAGATCGTTTAGCACTCAAACTAGATGGATGGTACTTGCTTATGTGCGGCATAAAGGGGACTGCAAATACAGTAAAGCAGTGGTTCTCAAACCTTTTCATGTCAAGCAGACCCAAATTGTCAGTGGCAATCAGTGGCCCTGATCCAAGATTTGTTTGTTTCCTAAATATGTTTTGAAAACATTGGGGAAAATAGCATATCTACAAGCCTGTAGATGGGCTATTTTCAAATTGCTGATGTATAGGGTTAAAGTGGTTAAATAGAATTTGATGCAATATTAAACACACCCAGGGTCCCCCGAGGGTCCCAGGACACCACTTTGAGAACCACTGCTGTAAAGTATGTAACCCCACGTTCTGTTGCCTTGGAAGTTGGTAGGTGGCTCACGATATTTGTTTTACACTTTTTTATACTCCAATTCTGGGTCCTTCCTTTCCACTCAATAAGCACTAAGAGAGTCTGTGACAAGCATATTAATCTACACAAATGACTTGTTGCAGGTCCCAGTAATTGTCTTTATTTGGTGTAAATTACCTGAAAAATAACTTGCTGAGGGGAAAACGGCCCGCTCGGAAGAGCGGCGCCCGGGCAAAGAGGAAAAACTCACTGAAAAGCGTCTGGGGGCTTTTTATGCAATATCTCTGACTGATCACACAATACAATCACACTCCACTTACATTGTTTGGTGCGGTCCACTGGGACCGCCAGCATCTCAGCTCATTGTGTTTATTCTCCTCTATAAATGGGAGTTAATTGCCACGGGGTCCAGGAAGCCGTCACAGCTACGTGATAGGCCCTGGAGCGTGCCGCCATGTGTGCCAAGCATTCGCTCAGACAATTACTCTCAATTCTCACTGATGAGGAGAGTAATGGGAGGTGGGGACCTTGACACTGCAAACTGTTTCGTACATACAGATCAGCAGTGTTGGGGAAGTTACTTTTAAAAAGTAAGGAATTATAGTTATCGTTACTTATCTAAAAAAGTAATTTGTTACTTTACTTTACATTAAATTATGAAAGTAACTACTTTACTTTACTTTAAAAAATAATAATATAAAAAACAATTTAAAAGAAGGTTTTTTGTGATTAAATTATTTAATTAATAAAAATCAATTAATCACATATCAATAGGCCTATTTGACCTGATCATCATTCAGCTTTTTTTTCGAATGGATTTGGATACGAGTGAATCAATGAATAGTGACTACATAAGCATAGGCAATTAAAAAGTAGTAATAATAATAATGATAATATTATTTATATAATGCTTCTCTGAGTACTTAAAGACGCTTTTCAAGGGGAACATGAGAAAACAAATAAAAACTACTTTATTAGAGAAAAACTAAGACTATGGAATAAAATAAATGAAAGTGGAATGAGATATCTGGGGAAACAAATATTCTAGAGGTGTGTAACGGTTTGAACTTATAGGTGGTGGCTGGCATGTCTTGTGAGTTTTGGGAAGTGCATAGTTTTGACAGGTCTGCCTGCTGTGGCGGTGAAACCCTGACCATTAAACACGGGCAGACGCAACATCGAGTGTGAGGGTTGGGGAACGGATGGAAAGTACCAGTGTTATAATTATTAGGAGGACTCCTTGGCTTCTAACGATATGGACCAGAGTTAAACTAATGTTAGCTCCCATGCTAACTAGTTGCTACCCTCGTCAGAAACAACACCACCATCCAGATCGGGTGGAAGCTGCTTGTGCCCGTGGATGGGAAATGAGATTTAAAAGGCTATAGAAGCGTGGATGAAAGGCAAGCAAATATGTGCAATACATTTGTGTCGTGACTCGTATTTGCGTGTGTATTCCGTCTGACGACGATTGGTTTATGCTGCTAGTGCGTTCGTTGCTGGCTGCTGAGTGCTGATGCATATTTAAGAGCGTCATAAGCATGCGCCCGTCCTGCGCTGGAAGTAGCAGATCTACAAGTTATCTACCGGTCACAATGCACAGCGCTTTGGGCTTGTACATCTGTGTTTTTCCCGCAGTTAGTTGAGAGGCAGAGCACAAACGAAACTCTCAACACAGAGAGCGCTCTCTAGTCTCTGCACTGCAGTCAGCAGCACAGAGACGCCTGTAGACCATCACGGAGCTGTGAGACTTTTCACTGATCACATAAGTTGACAATAACGCCATAACGCGGGTAACGCTCGCACAATAACTATAAGGCCGTTATGGAATTGGAAATCTAAAGCGTTAGCTTACAAGTTACTGCAAATAGTAGTTACGTTATGTAACGTAACGCGATGTAAGGGCGTTAGTCACAACACTGCAGATCAGCTTCTTCCTGTAAATGCAGGACATGTAATTTCCATCATCCATCGCACTGCGGGTGGTGGAAATGTGCTTTTGTTTGGGGATAATTATTTATTTTACTATACTGCATGCTATTGGCAGGATTGGTAAAGGCAAGATAGTCTGACATTCACTTTTGACTTAAATCTTGCCAGTGTGCATCAGACTCATACATCACTGTATCTGTTATGCACACCACAAACGCTGCTGCTGCCACGGGTTGCCTACAGTATCTAGCTACAGGTTAGCATGTCCGAGGCAATGTACAAGTGCATAGCTACATGCTCTACCTCTGTAGGAACCATAATGTATACCTGTATACCATTACCTCCACATACAATGGCCCCGGCCCCCCTTGTGTACAGGTGTTTCGATAAGCGTTCCTGACAAGACGGCTCATTTCCCCTTGGGCCACGCTGGCTGAGCGAGCCCAGGAGTTCATCACGGCAGATGGCTGGTAATTGGAACGGATGCGTGCAGATGCCGCAGCGCAGTGGAATGGATTAATCACACCGGGCCTCCTTAAATGAACTGATAGAGGGACTGTTTGCTTGTAGGGTAATTAGGCAGAAATGTGTTTTCATTGTTCTCATCATCCAACAATTGATGTAATAGGGGTGGTCCGGCCTCGGGAGAAGGAGCACGCTCTCTGCTTGAGCTAGGTTGTTTAATGGCTGTGTGCTTGTGTGGGTGGGGCTGCTCCCTCAGTCCCTCACTACAAAGGTTATGCAGTTATGCCCTTACTTACTTACAGATTTTACGTTTTTGTATTTTTTTAAATACAATTTCGATATATAATTTTTGGAATGTTTCGCCCCAACTTTTGGACTCCAGGTATAAACCTGTTAAGGGTGGAAAGATGCTTTCTTCAAATGTGCATTGGAAGTACATGTGTGTATTTAGCCTGGCTAATAAGCCAGACCGAATCAGCCGTTGGCAAAAAAACAATTGCCTGCCGGTGGTGATTTGAGTCTGGCTTATTAGCCAGGCTAGTGTGTATTGTCCGTGAAAGAACAGGACAAAGCTTATCCATCTGTGTGTACATTACAGTATGTTGTCATGCTTTTAGAGGGAGCAGCAAAGTATTGGCTAATGTGATGATTGCTGTAGCTTTCACATGGCGGCTCACTCCAGTCCAGCTAGCTACTCTATTAATACCAGCGAACAACTGTTGGAACACTGCTGTCCATTTTCATTCCCCTGAGCCCAGCACTTGCAGCTCCTACATTCTACTGTCCACACAGTGGACAGTCAGGCAGCATCAGGTGCTTCCACTCAATCTGTGCCTCCAGCAGGTGAGGGAGTATTTTCTACCACTCAACAGCACTCAGTTGAATCTGTGGTGACTGGTTTGTCACAACCAGTGCAAACTGACTAGGTGTGCAAGTGCAACAGTTAATACAACTATTTGATTCAATCAATTTAAATGAATAATTATAATAATGATAATCAGATTTAAAAAATGCATTGATTTTTGAGGACTTTTATTTTATAATATAATTTAGCCTTTTCAAAAGTATCGAAAAATAGGCGATCTACAAAGATGCACTGTGGTGCGTTGTGAACTAATAATAAATGTTTAAATTATTGCTAATTTGCAGCCCTAAATCTGACACCATGACATAAAGAAAGGAGTCTCTTTTTCAAATTTTGTCAAATTATGACAAATGTGACAAAAATATACACAAAATATCAACAAATTCAAATGTCCATGGGGTGAGTAGTCGATAGACAATTTTTTTTTTTGGGGAGATGAACTTGAGCTTCTTGGCCAGTTTACTTACATTAAGTTTGTTTGTACAAGTTCCAGAGCAATGTGAGAGAATGTGCTTTGCGTGTGTGTGTGTGTGTGCGTGCATGCTCGCACGTTTGTGTTTGAGTGTAATATAGCATATGTATTAATTTGTGTATCTGTGTTTGACAGTTTCTGTTTTTGTACGTGAGTGTGTGTGCGTGCGTATACATGTGTATGTGTAGGGCTCGCGTTCACAAACAACTTTGTAACAGAGAAAGTGAGAAAAGGCTTGTCTATTTAAAGCCTTCTGTTCCAGAGGGATACAGTGCTGAGGCAGCTCTTTTTGCCTGTTTGCAGCCCCCTCTCCCCCCTCTTCCATCCCATCTCCAGTGTGCATGGCACAGAACAAAGTGACTTGACATCACGGATAAAGCCAGGCGGCATCGGCTGTACGTCGTACAGGCAGAAGAAGCTGTCCTTACAAAATATAGCACAAACAAAATGTCCGACGTGAGTCACCCGTGAAGGAATGATGGAAAATGTATCCCCTTTCATGTATTATTGTCCCTTGTTTTCCTGCTGCTGTGCGTGTGTGTTATTTCAATGCTGAAATATAGATGAATGCATGAATTTCTGAGTGCAATGAACCTTTTTTACAGTACTTTCTTCATACACAGCATGTAAGATTTGACCCTACGAGTCCATTTTGGTTAAATGTATGCACTGTGAGTGACAGCACATTAGCACTCAGGATTTCACTGTTTTCTGTCATATTAACAGAATTGCGGGAGTGATCTTTGTTGATCCCATGGAGCTTCAGCGATGGCTGATGGCTGTGGTTCTTCACAATGAGCGCTCAGGGGTAGCTGTTAGGGGTTAATTGCCTTGCTCAGGGACACTTTGACACGTAGACATGGGCTCGCAGGGAGGCGAACCGATGACTTTATGATTACCACTAAGCTACGGTCGCCCCTAGAAACCGTTTATTTCCACTTTAGAGCACCTTTCTGACGGGAAATGTGATGGACGTGCTGTTGTTGAAGGTGACCACACCTTCAACAACAGCACGTCCATCACATGATGAAGAGGAACCCCCGTGCCCCTTCATCATACTTATGATGAACACTTACCGATAAGGATGAGCATGCAGACCAGCAGCGCTATGAGAGCTCCGGGGCTGAGAGCAGCACTCATCACGTAGGCTGTAGCGTTGCAGGATTGAATGGCTCCATCTGTAGTGCAAAGAGAGAAAAAAGCACTCCATTTGTATTCAAAAAGCGGCCCTTGAATCTCACTAATGCACCACCATCTACTGCTGTGTTTTACCACGTTTTGACACCAGTTATTTATTTTTACATTGCCAGTGTAAACTCAATCATACCCCAATGTACGTAGTATAATATCCATATAAACATGACTGATAATCCCAATCAAGGTCGGGTCTTAATCACAGTAAGCATGCTAGAGACGCTATTACAGTTGTACAGTATCATTACTCACACCATTATGCCAATTGGCAATGGAACTGTCATGAAACTTATAGTGCTCCAGGAAAATAATTAACTTTTAGATTGAAAAGGTCAAACGTAAATGTCACAATCAAAGGCAAGATGTTTGCACTTGACTGTAAGACTGCAAGTGCAATGTTTTTAGTTTCAGCATGTAAACTCCATAATCAGATTTTGTCCGGGGATCCGGCGTGCTCCCGAGGCACGTCAGACCCCCGTCAGGAACCTGTAGGGGGAGGGGGAGAGAAAGGGGGAGTAGGATGAGAAATGGGGTGGGGGGAGGGGTAACGAGAAATGAGAACAGGGGAGAGCCAAGGTTAGATGGGCTGGTAATATAGGGGTGGAGGTGGCCTGATTACAGGTGGCTTGATAGGAGGTGGAGGTAGCTGCATTGGATGTGTGGTCCTGCTCCTGAACTTCAGCTATGAGCTCCATTTCACTATCAAGGACCACACCACCAATGGAAACATTTAACAGGTTTATTGAAACAGGAAGGACATGATTATGAACACAACAGCGGGGTGATGACGGGCCCATGATTTGGATAAGTTGGTCGGGGATGCCGTTATGGGATGCGGAGGTGCCTGCGCCGATCCTGAAGGAATGGCCCGAGTAGTGTGTGGGGGAGATGTCGGACAGGGCGAGTACGTTGCGGAGTTGTTGGAGGAACCACTGTCTGGAAGCGACGCGGCCGGACTCGGAAGTCAAGAGGGGATCTGAAGGAGAATGACTCTGGGACTTCCGGTAAGAAAGGTAGGCGGAGAGGGTTACGAACGAGTTCAGGGCGGACTGGTTTTTGAAGTCGAAAACGGGTGTGCTGGGGCCGGTTTGGTTTGTTTTTCAAGTTTTCAAGTTTGATGTAGTAGACCAGGGTGTCGCTTGAGTACGGCGACAGGTCTGAGATGCTGGCGTTGCAACGGGGGTCGAAAGCCTGGGAGGAGGAAGTGAACTCTGAGCACCTCAAGAAGCCGAAGTAAGCCAGTGAGAACATGGCCTCTAGGGTCCTGCTGACGTGCGGGGAGCTGTACCCGGAGTGGAGAGTTCTGATGCAGATGGATAAGAGGTCTGCGGTGAGGGGAAGACGTCGGGGGGCTTGAGCGCCTTCCTGGTGTTGAGTCCTCTGAGTAGGGACAAGATTTGGGGATGGCTGGTGACTTGGCCAGGGCTGTCGGTTAGAAGTTTGGAGAAGAAGGCGGCATCGCCTTCTTCTCCAAACTTCTAACCGACAGCTGAGGTAGACTCTGATGGAGGGAGTTCTGATGTACGCCACTAAACAGGAGTGGGTTTTGAAACTGGTTAGGGTGATGAGGTCGAACGTCGGGAATGGTAGGTTGAACTTGTTATTGAAGTGGCGGAAGCTTTGCCAGGCTGTCCAGTAGGAGGAGAGGGTTGAGGGTGCCAGACTGTTGATGATGAGGATCCTGGAGGAGTTGACCAAGGGGAGCAAGGCAGGGGTCACAGGTTGAACGTCAGAGCCGAATAGGGAGGAACCGGGGTTGGAAGCGGGTCTGCATGCGGGACCAAGCGTCTGAACTTCTGAAACGAGAAACAGAGAGTCGGCGATGGCATTGGAATGTCCGGGAACGTCAGCGGCACGAAGGAGAAATTGATGGGAAACGGATTGCCATGTGAGGCGGCGCACGAACGGCATGATGGACGGGGAGTTGGCCTTTATTAATGATGTCGACGACGGCGATTTTGTCCGAATGGACGAGGATGGACTGGCGGGACCACTCGTGGCCCCACAAGACGACGGCTGCAACGATGGGGTAAATCTCAGCGAGTGCTGAGGACGGGACCAGGCATTCTCCTGCGAGCTCCGGGGGCCATCTTTCGGCGAACCATCTGCCGTTATAGAAGCCCCCAAAACCGGCGGAAGGAGCGGTGTCTGTGAAGAGGTTGATGTCCAGGGGGTGGGCGAGGCGATCTTCATAAAAGAAGGATATGCCGTTCCAATTGGCGAGGAGATGACGCCAGAGACACAGCTCGGCACGGCTTGAACGGTTCAGTGTTATGGTGTCGGTGAGCGATGGGACGGAAGAGATGATGGAAAACAGATGGAAGATGAACCCTCGACCTTGGGGGATGATTCGGATGGCGTAGTTGAGGTGGCCCAGGAGGGAGAGAAGCTGGTGTTTGGTGCACCTGGTGGAGATGAGGAAATTGGAGATGATGAGGGTTATCCTGTCGAGCTTCTCTTTTGGCAGAGAAGCTTGGAATTTGACTGTGTCGAGCGTGATTCAGAGGAATTCGAGTGACGTGGATGGGCCATCCGTTTTCTCGACGGACAGGGGGGACTAGGAGATGGACCAGGTGAGGAATTTTGTGGGTGTTTGTGAGTATCCAGGGCTTCGGACAGGCAGTCGAAAAGTTTGGGTCTGCTTTTATACCCGAAGGTGAGCCTGACGGCGAAGTAGCAAGATCCCCTCCAGCGGACGCCAAAGAGGTGCCAGAAGTCGGGATGGATTGGCAGGACTTTAAAGGCGCTGACGATGTCTGCCTTTGCTAGCCAGGATCCTTTCCCGGTGTGTTTGATGAGGGCGATGGCGTGATTGATGGAGACGTAACGGAGGGAGAAGTATTCGCTTGGGATTAAGCTGTTGATGCTCGGGACTGGGGTGCTGTGTGGTGCTGAGAGGTCGATTATGATGCCTTTTTTGCCTGATTATTTTCTTGTGGCGATGCCAAGGGGGCTGATGCGGAAGGTGGGGAATGGAGGAAGGTCAAAAGGTGAATTAATCCTTCTTTTACTTCTTTGGCGAGGAGACGGTCCACCTCTTCCGGGGCCTGTAGGCCAGACTGGAGGTTTTTGCATGTGAAGGAGGATGAAGGTTCTGCTATGACGCCGGGATGGAAACCTTTGCTGAAGCCGCGGATGAGGAACTGGACAAAAGCGGGGTCGGGGTGATTTTGAAGGGCGGTTGCGAGCGCTGGAATGTTGACCGGTGTGGAGAGGTGCTTACCGAGCTTGACGGGGTTGTGGGCACAGCCTGGACGGGCGTGGCCTCCGGCGCAGTAGGTGCAGGCGCAGTAGATGGATGGCATGATGAGAAGGGCAAGATCTACGTATTACCCTGAAGGATCTGGTGACGGAGGCTCTGGAGATGGACGGGAAGAGAACGACTGAGGATGGCGGGAGGGTGGCATGGCTGAGGCTAGGGTGAAGTTCCCTCCTGGTTGGATGACGAGACCTGGGCCTGAGGACTGAGTAGGGAGCTGCTGGTGGAGAAGGAAAGGCGCTGGGGCAGTTGGCATCCCGGTGCCGGGGTTCTCTGTCCTGAGCGCATTGCTGGAAATTGAAGTCGGAGCTTCTTGCCGGGGGGAACTGAAATGGTGCGAAAGGCAGGTTAGCGGGGGGCGCTGGCATCTCGGTGCCGGGCGCTCCTGAGCTGCCGAAGTGGTGCTGCTGGCTGAATGGGGTGCCGGGGCCCCTGCTTGGGGCTGCTGGTGGTGGTAGAAGCTGAGAGAAGGCTCAGTGTACCGGTGGCTGGAGCCCCCGAGTGGAGCGGATCTCTGACTGTGGCTATGGTGGGCTGCATGGGGCGCCGGCACCCCACTGAGGCTGGCTGATGTATGCGGCTTCTGCGGGCAGCAGGGGGCGCTGGGGACTCGACTTCAGAGTCCCACGCTGGGGCTGGCTGCCGCTTGCGGCTTCGGTGAGTGGCGGGGGGCGCTAGCGACCTGGTGCCGGCATCCCCTGCTGAGGCTGGTGGTTGTCTGCGGCCTCTGTGGGCAGTAGGGGGCGCCGGCATCTCAGTGCTGGCATCCCCAACCGGGGCTGATGGCTGTCTGTGGCCTCTGCGGGCAGTAAGGGGAGCCGGCATCTTTGTGCGGGCGGCCCTTGTTGGTGCTGACTGACGTCTGTGGCCTCTGCGGGCAGTAGGGGGCGCCGGCATCTCAGTGCCGGCCGTCCCTGCTGGGGCTGGCTGGTGTCGGCCTCTGCGGTCAGTAGGGGGCACCGGCATCTCGGTGCCGGCGGTCCCTGCTGGGGCTGACCACGGTCTGTGGCCTCTGCGGGCAGTAGGGGGCACCGGCATCTCTGTGCCGGCGGTCCCTGCTGGGGCTGACCACGGTCTGTGGCCTCTGCGGTCGGTAGGGGGCGCCGGCATCTCGGTGCCGGCGGTCCCTGCTGGGGCTGAGTGATATCCGCGAGCTTGGCTGGCAGCGGGGGGCGCTAACGTGGCCGAATACTGAGGCTGGTAACTGTTGGGCATTTGGGGACCTGTCTATGGCTTGGGAGTGATGCTGCTGGGAGTGGTGCATGGTGTTGGACGGGGTGGTGACGTCATGACGTTCGGGGGCAGCGGGGTGTGTGGCCGTGGTGACGTCACCGGGAAGTGGGCGATGGGAGGAACGTGAACTGTGTTGTGGTGGGCTGGTGGACGTGAGTGCGAGGAAAAGTGAAGCTTTATTATCAGAGCGGTGGAAATGAATGCCTCTGGCTTTAAGAGCTTTCTGCAGTGAGACAACGGTCTAATCTGAAATGACAGTGTCGGATACATTTCTAACTGGTTCGGGCTGACTATGAGGAGTACAAGTGGAGTGCGCAGGAGCGGCTACATTACGAGTGGGGTGAACGGGGGCTACGTTACCAGACCTGTGTGATGATCGTGAAGGAGAGAGGGGGAAACGGCGATGAAGGTGAGTGGGTTGGCCTCTGGTCTGGGGACCGGGAGGGTTTGAAATGGATTCGGAGGAGCTTGTGTTGTCATTTCTTTGCTGCCGGAAGAGGAGAGAGGAGGTTGGGGGAACGTGAACGGATGCCAGATTGGCTGTTGTTGGGCTGGGATGAGATGTTTCGACGGTGCTGGGTGACTCGGAAATCTTGAAAATCTCTCTATATTGGTCGGCTTCGTCGAAGGACGAGTACTGATCGCTGTTGGAGCTTGGACCGAATATGTCCTCGTCGGATGCTGCGAGGCTGAGGACGTCGTTCTGGTCCATGACTGATGGTCGATAAATGTAATAATTAAATTATGAGTAGTACTTTTATGTTCTCTCGCTTGTCGTGCGTGACGAGAAATGAGAACAGGGGAGAGCCAAGGTTAGATGGGTTGGTAATATAGGGGTGGAGGTGGCCTGATTGGAGGTGGCTTGATAGGCGGTGGAGGTAGCTGCATTGGAGGTGTGGTCCTGCTCCTGAACTTCAGCTATGAGCTCCATTAAAAAAAAAGCTGTACAGGTTGTGGGGGCATACATAACATAAAGTCCCACTCTTGGGAAACAGTGTTATAATCGAACACTAAACAGCAAGCAGCACACAAACCACGCCAGCAACACACACTCGGGAACCCATCGAAAATCACACACACCAGTCACACAGTCAGATGGGGGGAAAACACACAGTAGTGAGAGACTGCACCACAAGGCAAAACAAAAACTCAAAAAATAAAGAGAAAGAACTCTACAACTGGGCTAAACCCTCCTCTCTCTCAGGGCAAGCAGCAAAAAAATGACCAACATGGGCACAAAAAAAACTAAGTTTCTCTTTCAATCTCCTCTCTTTCTCACCCTAAGACAGCTTGAAGCTCCCCAGCTGCATCGGTTCACTGGACACCGACAAATCAGCAGCTGACGTCATCAGAGACTCTCGGGGGTCTTCGGTAACACTCGGTGCCCCCCGGGGGCGTTCAGCAGGCCACGGTGGACGATACCGGTCTCTCTCTCCTGCGTTCATGGATGCGATTGTCAACTTGGATAGCCAGCGATACCAGAGAGTCCAGGCCCTCTTGCAACTCCCGAGACACCAGAGAGTCCTTTACAGCATCAGAGAGTCCCAAAAGAAAAGTCAGAATCAATGCCGCCTCCGTCCAGTTGCTCTCTGCTGCTAACACACGGAACTCGATAGCGTAGTCAGCCACACTGTTGCGCCCTTGCTGTAGATTAAGCAGTCGTGTAGCCGCATCTCTGCCACGAAATCCTCTTCATCTCCTTGGCGAACAGAGCATAATCGCCGCACAGAGGTGACTGCTTGTCAATCAAGGCGTTAGCCCAGGCAAGGGCTTGGCCCGATAACAATGTGATCATGTAGGCTACCTTGGCACCATCCGTAGTGAAAGCAGATGGCTGTAGAAGAAAAACCAAGGAGCACTGCGTCAGAAACCCACGGCAATCCGTACCCCCATTAAACCTCTCTGGATGCGGAACTCGCGGCTCTGTGGGTGTGACGATGGGGGGGGACCCCGCCGCGGCCTGTCCAACCTGGACCCCACGGGGGGAGAGCGACGGAGAGGTTTTGAACAGCGGCGACAAGCTGAGCGAGGCGCTCATTCTTATTACCCAGAATGTTCTTATGTTGGCCCAAAAGCTGTCCTTGTAACGCCACCGCGCCTTGTAACTGAGTGAATTCCGCTGGGTCCATCTTATGGCTCGATAATACTGTCAGGAACACCTCAGTATTTGGACCCGTATGCAGAAATCCAGGCAACAACGTCTTGCACTCAAGCACTTTTATTTATAACTCAGAAAGCCCTCCCAGGGCATACAGTACATAACATAAAGTCCCACTCTTGGGAAACAGTGTTATAATCGAGCAACCTAACCAATAACACAGAGTCCCTAATATACCTCCATGCTCATTAACCAAAGTCTCTTCAGCTAGAAGCGCAGGTGGACACAGTCTCACAATCAGCCAGGGGAAGGGAGGCAACAGAGGGGCAAAGGTAGGGACGGCGGTCCAGGCGTGGTACGTCCTAGGACAGGACGTGACAGATATGACCCGATATGACAAATAAGGGCCGATCCGATACAGTATCGGGACATCTCTACTTATTGCTATAGTTTTGTAACTGATTTACTGTCAGTTGAGTGTTATGTATGTACATATAAGAGATGTAGTAAGTTCTTAACTGACTTGACTTAGTCCTCTTTGCCCCTTTGGGAGCATAGGGCATCCACCATGGATCTCCACGTCACTCGAGATGAGAGCCAACTCGATGCCGTAAGTTGGATTGGCCAAAAAATAGCCGACCCATAAACTCACGATGCATAATGTGTCGCGACGTGTTGTGAACTTTTAGATAAGCTATTTCTGGTGCATGACACCCAGCAGAAGAACGTAACTCAGTATAAATGGCGGTTAACTCACCGCAGTCGCAGCCACATATGCAAATGGTCAGCGTGCCTGTGGAGCTGAGGGAGGGAGGCCCACTGTCCACCACCAGTATGGGCAGGAAGTAGACGTTCTGCTCATGGCGGTTGAAACCTGAACGCTGGGTGCGGATACCAGCCGTGTTGTCTGGCATGGTGGGGGCGAGAGAGAGAGAGAGAGAGAGAGAGAGAGAGAGAGAGGAACAAATGAGGAACACGAACTAAGTCTGGTGACACTGCACAGACTGAACTGAAAGTGTCTGTTGTTTTCATAGAGACTCCTTTATATTATACATGCACATCACATTCATGACCTTTTATGTATTTGTATTATGCATTCCCATGTATGATGTAGATTAGTCTTAATATGTACTGCACGTTTACGCTCTTCTCTCTATATATCTTTTAACTGCAATGATGAGCTGCAAAACCAACAATTTCACCCACGTTACTTGTAATGTGATGTGACATTAAAGATTGATTCCGATTCTGAATGTATAAATGAAACAAATTACAGACACTGCAAGATGGAGGATTTCAAGAACAACCGTCGTTATTTAAATTTACAGCCTTTCCCAAATTAAGTCCTAATATTATTGCAAGCAAGACAGTGTGTTACTGAAAGCTTCTAGCCTCGGCTCACATCCTCACTCAGTCCACTTTCAGCATCCAGACATCCAGAACGTCGGTGTTAGCGGCTGATTACTAAATTGTCGCTACCTCACGATTACAATATTACCAGTTTCAATTAACAGTCAATCTTTTTTAATAATATCTATTTTAATTGGAAAGAATTCTCTTAGATATGTACAAGGACACAAGTGCAATTCCCAGGATCTTTTTTTCACCCCTCTTCCCTCCCTCCCCCCTCATCACCCCTCCAAGTGACTCTATCTCCAATGTCTCTGTATAATCCTCGCTTTCTTCAGATGGACTACATATGGCATCAAGTCAACACTTAACAGGGGCAACAGGGCAACATTGCTTGACTGAATCAATTATAACAGTAAATTAGTTCAAGGTATTGTATAATTGGGTCCCTGATTGGATGAGAGGATGTTGTGTTTGCTGTGTAATAATAAATAGATGTATTTTTGTAATCCTTTTGTAGTCATCGAGGAGTGGTGAGAAAGAGTTTTCGTTCTGTTCACTGCATGGCAACTCGAATAAACAGACAGGAACGGGACAAAAACGGGGGATGACGAACCCCAGAGATAATCTAACAATATAAGCAGTTCGAGGACCACTCCATCTGGGGGGAGCTGCCTGGCACAGCCCAGGCATTGTCACACTCAGGGTTGAATCATTCCAACAGCAAAGTGAATTGGCTGCGTGGTGTTAACATTCACCGGGTAATCATTTTCAGTCAAATAAAAAAGACGAGAGAGAAAAAAGGGGAAACGTCACTGTTTGAAATTAAACTTCAGCAGTGTGTTTATACTCACTCTTCCCAGGAGACATAGACAAATGTATCACAGCATATGCGGGAGGAGGATTTGACAAATAATAGTCAGAGCAGCTTCTGTGGATATACTCGGATAAGGGATACAAAGCAATCCATCTCCCGGGAACATATATCACTGTCATTCTCGCCATCCACAAGCACTTCTCTGGCACGTGTGGTGTACAATCTTCATGTTACCGTTTATGCAGGGGAACTTGTGCTGAGTGCAACTCCCATGACATTGTCCTTTTGACTTTTACACAGTGGTCTCGTCCATCAGTCTTTCTAACTGCCTCAGAGGAGACTGCCTCTTGTCTTACACTTCATTGACACTCCATGATGCGAGGATGTTGCTCGCTGAAAATAGCTGATCTGCAAGCTCACAGCACGTCGCAACACTGTCATTTGACAAAGCATAAATGAGGCTTTAAGTTTAGACGGACTATAGGGCAGATTCAGGCATTTTGGTTTGACTATTTCCAACGACTCCACTAAACGTATCAATCAACACATAAACAAAAGTTTGATTTAAACAGGTTAAACAAGTTGAAACAAGCATTTAAATTGCTTGTTTTGGTCAGCCGCTTCCATGTTTTTCAAGGAAGTTGTGCGTGTGCATGTTGACTGAACTCAAGTCAGTTGGAAAATCTAATTCCACATTCGGCCAGGGGAGGCGCCGGGGAGGCGCTAAAGCTTTTCAACTTTTCAACAACCGATTTAAATGCTTGTTTCATTCCAAGACTTGGATTTTCTTGGCCGCTCCTAAATTAAATTTAGTTTAGCTCATTATCGGACCTGCACTTTTTGGATACAATCTGCAGAAATGGGTAAGCAGCGTAAGTTGTGAAAACGATGCACCGTTTCTGAAACGCAATGGGAGGTCTTGGATTCGTGACCTCATCTCGGTGCTACAGAATGAGCGTAAGGACTGAGGGAACGTATCCGGGCTAGTGTTAAGTGTGAAATGTCACATTATTGTCAAGATAACATGTTTGTCACAGGTTTCTCTGTAAAAGGTGAGAAACATTTGATTGTGTTTGTTGTGTCTCCCGGCAACAGCAAACAATTGCCAACTTGGCAACTGTCTTGTGAGGCCGTGATAGGGAGAACACGACAGTGACAGATTGAGTGTGACAGGTTGACAAATGTAGAGAAGACACTGGAGTGGAAAATAGGGAGGTGGGAGGATAAAGGTCTGTGCTGCGCTCTGTCTGTCTGTCTGTCTGTCTGTGTGTGTGTGTGTGTGTGTGTGTGTGTGTGTGTGCGCACACACACACACACACACACACACACACACACACGTGTGTGTGTGTGTGTGTGTGTGCGTGCGTGCGTGTGAGGGTGTGTGCGTGTGTGTGTGCGCGTGCGTGTGTGTCTGCCCGAGTGTCTGTATGGTGTTTGCTTTGCGAGTGAGCATTTTGTCCATGCGCTCTTGGGCTTCACTCACACCTGCACAACAGATTGTTGATTGCACAACAGAGAGTGTTGACTGTTGCAAGCCCGCAATGCATTTCCAATGTAATTCACATGGTTTGACACAACATATTTGTTGTATGAGGGGGAGGGGGGCAGTCAAAACACAGCCGAAAGCCGTACAACAAAAATGTTGTGTCAAACCATGTGACTTCCATTGGAAATGCATTGGGGCGGCCATGACACTTACCCTTTGTTTACATCTACGTACCATGCAACATTGTTGTATGCTAGATGTATACAGTAGGTGTGAGTGAAGCCTTGGGCTTTCAGCACAATTGTGCAGATACAGTACAGTACAAGTACCAAAGCAGCCTCCGCATGGTGACATTTCCTTCGCCATGCAGGTCCACTCCCCTGACATTCTCACATCAATCTTGATTTAGCCGTGCGTCACATTCACTTAGGTATCATCTCCAAGCAGGCGTCCGCAAACATCCAATTCAACTTGGCTCTAAAGGCACAATGTTTTGTTTTTTTTAAACAGTACACAGAGGCGGCCAGGCGGGCAAAGTTTATGTCCAAATAAAGTTGCAGCAGTATGAGGGATCTTTTGTAGCCTAAGCCTTACATTATGCAGTTGCAACAAAAACGGCCCGGGTTAGGTTTACAGAAAACAAAACAAATTCATGATGACATTTTAGGCAATTATGAAAGTTGTTGACAATCTATTAAAGTAGGGAGTAGGCTATAATAGTTTATTGAATTTGTAGTAAACAAAATATTTACCCTACATATCTTTAATCATTAATGATGGTATAGTACGATTCATATACAATTCTTAGGGAATACATTTACAGATAATCACGTTGCTTGAATATGTTAAATTTTTTTCTCTCCAAAGAGTGTTAAGAGCAGTTCAATGTTATTTAAAATGTTTGTCTTTAACTATGTGTATAGTAGGCTACAGAGTATGTAATTATTGGGAATTTACTGCACCAGGGCCCGGTGGTCAGTTACTTAAAGAATGTTAGTGGCCTTTAAATACTTCCTTGTGATTATGTAACTATACTTGATAAGAAAAATGTATTCACAAACGCTATTTGGCTCCATAGTTTCTCCATTAGGTATTCACTTGACCTTTGACTTTAACTCTCGTCTTGTACAGTAGTTCCCTGGGAGCTAAATGGTTAGTGCAACTCCATGTTAACGCATTCCTCTACATTCAGTATGACCTTATGGTGAAATGTCAGTGAAATACAACAGTGTTTATCATTATGTACTGTAGTCGGCTACTGTGTACTCTTCAGTTGCTCTTATTTTACATTTTACTGCTGCCTGCTCTTACAGCTGCATAGGTCTGTTGCTGGTTTCATGCCAGTGGCGAATCGCTTACCATGCCCAACCTCATTCCACGTCTCTGCCAGTAACCTTTGCCCTCTCACCTTTGACATCCCAGAGCGTGAAGTGTCAATTGCTGGAGGCTTCGGGGACCAGGGTGAAATAGAAGCGATGTCCAGACTGGGGTTCATCCCTGTCCACCACGGTGATGGTGTGGATTAACTGGGGAGTGAGAGATGGAATACATAGAGAAGAGAAGAAGTGTCAGTAAGACACAGGTTTACCCCCCCCTGGCGCCTGATGAAGGAGCTGGTCGAAATAATATATTCCTTCCACGTGCTACGTCCGGCCCGGGAAACTCTCCCCTGTCAGGTGAAAAGAAGCAGCTTGGACTACTCATGCATAGAAGGAAGCATGAGGACAGTCCGCTGCCTCCCCAGGTTGGCAGAGGAAGTGTAGCGTAGGCTTTTTTTTTTTTAATTATAATTTATTATCTATTATTTTCTGCGCAATGTTACTACTTTACAAGAAAAAATATATTCACAGGTACGCTATTTGGCTATTTGTATTATTATTACTATAGTTATTTTACCCGTTTCACACACCTGAACACGCTATTTTGTGGTCCTTGGAATGGAAAACTTTGGGAAACACTGATAATAATATACAGTGCAACATAAATTAATACTTTAAATAGAAAGCCTCAATTTGAAAGCTTACAGTATGATATAGTAATAGTAGTCTATAGTAGTAATAGATTTGTATACAGTATAGTAAGAGGTTTTTGTCTGTAGCCTACAGTATATGGCTCTGACTCTTGTACTCCTATTAACTTTAACTTTTGAAGAATGAAGAGGGGGAGGAATTATACAAAGTAGGGTGACATTGATGACATCACAAATACGACCAAATCACTTGAGCTGTTCCTGAGAGCAATTTCCATAAAAGCCCCTATAAGATGAGAAATCCTCAAAATTGCATATTTGTGGGGATAGAAAATACACAGGGTAGCTCAAAAACACAATTTTCTTTTTGAAAAAGTTGAATTTTATGTCATACTGTAGGTCCTTTAAGGATAATGTATGGTCCATTGTACAATGTTGTTGCTTCCTGGAAAAATTGGCTTGGAAATAGAGTTCCTTTCTGAGTATAAATTAGGCTTGGCTAACCGTATAAAATAGCCTACAGTGTTATGTAAACCAATTGTCCATGGTTGAAGTACTGGTTGAAGTACTGTGTCCTCATTCACTCGGTTTTTGAAGCCTCCCTTTGTGAATTGTACCTATATTATGTATTTGGCTTTACATGCTGCTTCAATATTGAGTTCTGCTTTTTACACTCCAGCAGACATTCACTGGGTATATAATAAACTGCTAGCTGTTGTTGGCAGACAAGACTATTCCATTTCCAAATGAAAATTACTTGAGGCCTAACCAGCAGATTCCAACATTAACTTTCTCTCTAACCTCTCACCTCCCCTCTACCAACTTGCCATTTGAACTCTACAATAGTGAAAAATATATATTAGACTATAAAAAGTGCCCTTCTGGGCACAGGTCTCCACCAGGAGGATAGGAGTGTGTGTGATGTTTGGCAAAATGTTTAGGAGTAATATAAACATGTTTTTTTGTTTGATTGTATGTTTGTTTCTTGCAACAATGTTCCTCATTTTGTTGAGGAAATGCAGAGCCAGATCACTCATAGCATCTCTGAGGATAGAATTCTGGATGAGCAGGACATGTGCAGCATTTTGTACAAAACAGGCTACTCCTGAAAAGTTTAGAAGGCAATCTTAGCTAATCCTTGCAGAAATCGGCCTCATGGTGGCGCTATAACCGGCAGATGCAGGGATGCAGGGAAAATGTTTTTCCATGGCATCTAGGGAGTGCGTAAAAACAGGAATTGGCCTGTTATAGCGCCACCGTGAGGCTGATTTGGGGGGAAATTGTGGCATTTTGTTCGAAACGGACCAATTATGTTAGCTTTGAAAGATAATCTTAGCCAATCAAGATGGAAGATGGGAAATTGTGCAGGTCCGTGTTGATCACATGACTATGGAGATAGTGAATACAGAATTGTGTGATGTATGGATAAAATGTGTACGAGTTATCTACAGAAATGTGTTTTGCCTAAATCGGCCTCATGGTGGCGCTATAACAGGCCGTTGAGGAATATTTGGGGCAGACGTTCGTCGTTGGCATCCAGGGAGTGTGTGTGCACAGTTTCAATCCCCAGCACATACCGACATGAAAAAGAGTCCTTGTGCAAGACACCGAACCCCTTACCGCTCCCGATGAACAGATCAGTGCCTTGCATGGTTGCCTCTGACATTGGTGTGTGTGTGTGTGCGAATGGGTGAATGTTATGCATAGCTGGTTCACGCATTTAGCATTTAAAGCATCGACAGTGACCTGTGCTTGAAGTCGGACACAAAGGAAAATATCCTAGGAGGAACTGCTGGGCAAACAGAGACGCCTCTCGCCTCAACAGAGGTGAGGATGACAATTCATCCACCCTCTCATCCCACCAGCCCTTTAGCAGCATCAGAGCACAATACTGTACTGTAGGTGATGTTCACACTCAAACTGTGCAATCTGTTTCCTTAGTAGTGGAAACAGTAGTATGGCAAAAGGGAATGAGAAGACACTGTACCTATAGCATATCAGTGGCCAGAATACAATCGATTGATTGACCGAGACACATTGTGAGCTTGTACAGTAGATCTGCTATTTTCAAATGGCCATGTACAGTACAGTATATAGGGCTGAAGTGTATATGTATGTTTTGTAATAATAATCCAAATCTATAAAGTAACAGCTAACTAAAGTTTTCAAATACTTGTAGTGGATTAAAAAAAGTGCAATATTTGTCTCAAAAGTAGTACCTCAAATTACAGCACTTAAGTAAATGTTATACTTTCCACCTCTGCCCACCGACATCTGCTTTGTTGCATGAGTGTATGGTCCTTTCTCGTTACACAGGCTTATTTCATTGACTGCAAAGACCAGCTGACCAATAAGCATATGGAAAGGCCAGGTGGAACTCTGTTGCAGGCAGTGTTACCATGTCCGCTTATTATAACAGACCTTGGTCTTTTTTTCCCCTGTAAAGTTGCTTGTAAATATTGGTAGTTGCGTATTTTGTTTTTTTTGGGGATACTCGTTTCTAATGTGTAGTTGCTTAGTTGTAGTGTAGTGTAGTTGGCTTGCTTGCTTAATGTTGTTTAAACCAGTGGTTATCTAACGTTTTTATATCATATCAGGGACCACTTCAGAAATGTTGTCATCTATGGTAGTGGTTTTCAACCAGTGGTCCTTAGTTGATGAGTTATATCATCCTTCCTGATGTCACTTCTTAGGTATTTCTGCCCAGTCATTCATGTATTCTTCTGTGTAATCGCAGCCATCAGATGTGTATAGATAGACTTAACAGCATAATGCAGTCATTAGGTAGTCAACAAATACACTGTCCTCCGTGTAATCTGTAAAATATTATGTACAGTAGTTACACAGACATAACTCATTTAACAGCAGTACAGGAGATAATGGTATTCTAGAGTTGCCATGACAACAGAGCAAGCAATGAGGCAAAGAAATGAAGTAAATCAACACAGCAGTGGACACAGTGATTATTAGTATACTGCCAGAATGACAATCACTGAAAGCATAAGCTGTTGATTGACATCTATGTCTCCTCAGATTAAAGTCGACAAGAGAGTTAGTCAAAGAGGGTACAGCCAAATGTGATCATTGCTAGTTGCAAAACTAGCAAACAGCCAGCTATAATCTGATGACTAAAATGTGCTAGATGATCCTGCTTTCCTATCCATTCCCATTCACAAGTAATAACATCCAGAGTGTTAAATTATAGCCCTGGAAACACTCCAGGTTTTACTGTGTCCAATGTGGCACAAACAGACCAATGCCGAACACCAGCAGTAGTATTTGGTTCTGAGAAAGAAGGCGATGTTCAATGACCACATTGACCATGGACAGGAGCAACTGACACTGTCCCACTGTGGACAGGAGCAACTGACACTGTCCCACTGTGGACAGGAGCAACTGACACTGTCCCACTGTGTGGTTCAATGACCACATTGACCATGGACAGGAGCAACTGACACTGTCCCACTGTGGACAGGAGTAACTGACACTGTCCCACTGTGGACAGGAGCAACTGACACTGTCCCACTGTGTGGCGAGACAGTGAGAGTGGCAGCCAACCAAAAGCATGTTTTGCTCTGGTGTGAACTAGGCACACACACACTCAACACCACAGAAACTGACTTGGAAGTATAGCAAATATTGATTGATTGATTGATTGATTTATTGCTTGATTCTTCTATATAGCTTCTTGTCGCGTATATCTGGGTGTACTGACAGTAGCGCCAAGGACCAGTAAGATGCAGCTTAGACCAGGCGTCTCTTCCAGGTTGATTTTAAACAGCTGGTGGATGGAAATGACGCTTGCGCACGGCTGCAATTGCAGCATCGGCAAATAGTTTCTGTTTTTTTGCAGACGCATCCAAGGACTGTCTAAAGAGGACGGGACGCGAAGACCGCATGGCGCCGCCATGTTGCTCACATGGTGCTCCATGGAAGGAAAGAAACGTGCAATGGGCTATATGCAGCCAACACTTCCTTGTTCAGCTTCCTTGGTCTCAACTGCGCATGTTTCTTTCCTTCTTCATCTATTGTACACTCATACATTTTATATACATTCAGTCGCAAGAAACTTGCACAAAATCCTTGAGAAGAGGGTGGCTAGGGAGGAATACTTGTGTGCATGGTGTTGCTTGTGTTGCTCGGTCTTAGAAGTAAAAATCACACCCGTGTGAACTGAGTGGTGCTCTACATCTGAGAACTAGATTGTTGTCAGGTGCCATGTGCCATTAGTCCGACGACCACATTGATCCAAAGTTAGAGACCTAACTTTACTAGACCTAACCCTAATCTACTTTTTTTGGACTACTGGGACACTGGAAAAAAGGGGAGGCATACTATGATCCGACGGAGCAATGATCCGACGCACATTGGTCCGAGGTTAGGTTTAGGTGTGCTGCCCCGGGGGAGGTTAGGGTTAGGGTTAGGGTGAGGGACTGCGCTGGGGGTCGGGAGAGGGTTGGGGTTAGGTTTAGGTGTGCTGCCCCGGGGGAGGTTAGGGTTAGGGTGAGGGTTTGAGGTAGGTTGTCGATCAGACCAATGCATCGGACCAATGCTCCGTCGGACCAAACACATGCACTCGGAAAAAAAGTTGTAATAAGGCTAAAAATAAGAATAAAACAAAAAATAGGTACACTATACCTACATAGGTAGGTATAAAGGTCTGGATAAAAAAAAGCGGATAAGGAGTAGCCTAATTTAGCAGCAGTAAGACAGCAGTTTCCCATAGCAGGCAAATGTTCTGGTCCTTTAGTGCAGTGTTTCCCAACCTATGTGCCGCGGAACTTTAGTGTGCCGAAATTACCCTCCCGTCCATTGTTGCGTCGTTGTTGCTGCTGCCCAACGTCCATTAAGTTCAACGACCCTTGGCCATAGAAATGTTAAGGATTTCTGTGGGAAATAAATATTTAATTAATCAATATATTTGGCAAAGGATACAGATGGGTAGAGAGAGAAGTGTTAGTTGAGAATGAAGTGGGTGGGAAAAGTCGAAGGCAGATTTGTTGCTCATGCTGATGACTGTGTCCATAGAAATACAGCCTTTTAATTAACACTGACAAATTGAGTCCACACAATTTGTACAATAGCTATACAATGTTTTCTCAGTCACTATACAATTAATTTGTCATGTGCTTTTAGTACTATATATACAGTATATATATATATATATATAGACCATGATGATAATGCGTTACAATTGTAGGTGTTGTAAAGGTGTCAAACGGTTTCTCTTAGATAATAAATCATTGAGCCCTTGAGCTCACTGAGGTGTGCACTGTTCGTAGAGCCATTCATACTCATACTCATACTAGAGAAAATTAGGTAAAGACTCACCCTATATTATCTGTACCATACTTGTGGTACCATTGCCGTGTTTTCATTCTTTAGCTTAACCACATGAACCATAGTGTCCTAGCGTCCCTATTCTGGCATTGAACATCTTATATTATAATTGGCTAATGGGTGGGATGGTGGGTATAGTGAGTGGACGGACACACACATGACACATGACAAAATATGGCGTACATGCACTGCGTTAGTCCGGCATACGTGGCCGGTTAAGACACATACGTGGCCCGGTTAAGACATACATGGCCGGTTAAGACACATACCATATGTGGCTGGTTAAGACACATACGTGGCCGGTTAAGACTCACCCATGGCTTCAGCGTATGGTCAGGGCTAGGTTAGGGTTTGAGGTAGTGTCGGACAATTGCGTGTCTGACTGTTAGGACGTCGGACCAAAGATATGCACCCTATGCACTGATTTGATACAGGAAAAACTGAGATCCCACACACTATCCTCACTTAAGTGAAGATAGTGTGTGGGATCTTCATTCTTCCAAACACAAACACATGGATCAGACATAACCATAACCATCCTATCCAATATTATAATTGGCTAATGAGTGGGTGGACGGTGCCGTGCCATTGTTCCGACATCGTGTTGGACCAACTCGCCACATTAGTAACCCTATTCCTGACCCTATAACTCTAACACTAACCACACACAAAGCCACGTAGTCTGAGTAATGGGACGTCGGAATTATGGGTAGTCCCCGGACGGACAACATGCACCGATGTCAGACACAAACCAAAATAACATTGACTAACAACGCAGATTTGTGCATGTGACGGCGCTCGGCCATTTTCGGCGAAGAGATCACACCCAGTGTGAATAAGTGAGCGATGACTTTGATTTATCTTTGAGTTAATTTCATTAAACTACAGGAACAATGTTAAATCCCTGTCCATTAATTTCAAGGCTGCTCAACCGATATGGACAAATGGACAAACACAATCGTACTGATATGGACAAATGTGACCAAATTTGACTGAGAGACAGCGATGGCAGTCTCTCAGTCAAATCTGGTCACAAATAGTCACACGTGGTCAAATGTTGGAGTGGCATGTGACAAAACAACAAACCTAGTAGAGACCTGGCAATGGAGCAAAGAGGAGAGAACAATCGACTTGTTTTCAGTTGAAGAGAAAAAGCAACCGTTTTTTTCTCTGAAGAAATACGATTAGAAGAGTCATGATCTGTTTTGGACGACGGTGCCCTTGCATCGTCTCAGGTTCCTGAGCAAACCACAGAGGCCAATGTGTGGGAGTTTATCGAGTGGCAAAAGCTCTCTGAAGCACAATCACCTAATTAAATTGCAAGCGGTTCCCTTGTCTGACCTCCTTAAATCTCTAGCATCATTGGAAAGATGGACGCAGAAGACTTCGCCAAAAACTATCCCATCTGTGGCGAGGCCATCCATGGGTCAGAGGACAGCAAGGGCAGCCTCTTTCTTCTGAAATGAAGTACTTTCACACGACGGCTGCAGCAACATAACTTGAAAGGAAGAGAGGCGCTCAGAGCAGCTGTTTCTATGATTAACCCATTTTGGACTGAGGTCGATTAAAAAAAAAGGCTTCTAAATCCTAACATTTTTCTATGTCAGTGGTGCTCAACATTTTTGGACCCCCAGAATTATCTCTATTGTGCCACGGACCCCCATCTCAAAATATGTAGTTCCAGGGACCCCCCTGAAGCAAATATTTTAGTTACAAATCTTCGCTCTGAAATATATATTCAATGATTTGCGCCACATTTTAACGGTTTTTCAAAAATAGCAGACCTACAAGCTCATGGCGCGCCACTTGTGCGCGCTATGAGCTTGTAGATCTGCTATTTGTCAATAGCTAAATTATAACATAATATTTAAAACACCAAAAGGGTTTCCCGCCCCAAAATGGATTAAGCCATCAAAGTAAAGTAAGTTAAACATTGAATGCTGTAATTTAATACAAGTATTCAAGGCTATAGCGTTGGAGTGCCTTTGTTCATCTGCTGGTAGGTCTGTGTATTTGTCTGTATGTTTGGTTCATCATTCAAGTCCATGTTCAATAAATGTATTTAATTACAGCACATTTTCCAGGGTCGGAGAATTATGTGTACGTTTGATATCATATCATCTGTCGGGTGGAAACCCCATGTCCATAACTGTTACTTTTGAGGATTTTAATTCAAAAACAGCAAAAGTAGCAGATCTACAAGCTCAAAACATGCTGCTTCGCCCAGCGTTTCGAACGGCACCTTTTGTATGACGTTGTAGTATGATCGAGTGTAGGGCATTCATTTACGAAAACAGAAGTTTGAATAATTATGGAGATAAGCTGCTCACTTCTCCCTGTAGTGTCTGTGTATGATTTAACCCATTTTGACCAGAGATCAGATTCTAAAAAGGTCTTCTACATCCTGACAGTTTTCTGAAAAAGCTAAATTTCTATGTCAGTGGTTCTTCGATTTTCCAAAAATATCTTGTAGATCTGCTATTTTTCAATAGCTAAAGCATAACATAATGCTAACACCAAAAGGGGTTCCCGCCCAGAAATGGGTTAATCAGTGTGTGGATGGGGGGGTGGTTCCAGGTCCCTAGCATTGAGTGTGTGGATGGGGGGGTGGTTCCAGGTCCCTAACATTGAGTGTGTGGATGGGGGGGTGGTTCCAGGTCCCTAGCATTGAGTGTGTGGATGGGGGGGGGGGGGGGGGGGGTGGTTCCAGGTCCCTAGCATTGAGTGTGTGGATGGGGGGGATGGTTCCAGGTCCCTAGCATTGAGTGTGTGGATGGGGGGGGTGGTTCCAGGTCCCTAGTATTGAGTGTGTGGATGGGGGGGTGGTTCCAGGTCCCTAGCATTGAGTGTATGGGTGGGGGGGTGGTTCCAGGTCCCTAGCATTGAGTGTGTGGATGGGGGGGTGGTTCCAGGTCCCTAGCATTGAGTGTATGGGTGGGGGGGGTGGTTCCAGGTCCCTAGCATTGAGTGTGTGGATGGGGGGGTGGTTCCAGGTCCCTAGTATTGAGTGTATGGGTGGGGGGGGGGGTGGTTCCAGGTCCCTAGCATTGAGTGTATGGGTGGGGGGGTGGTTCCAGGTCCCTAGCATTGAGTGTGTGGATGGGGGGGTGGTTCCAGGTCCCTAGCATTGAGTGTGTGGATGGGGGGGTGGTTCCAGGTCCCTAGTATTGAGTGTATGGGTGGGGGGGTGGTTCCAGGTCCCTAGTATTGAGTGTGTGGATGGGGGGGTGGTTCCAGGTCCCTAGTATTGAGTGTATGGGTGGGGGGGTGGTTCCAGGTCCATAGTATTGAGTGTGTGGATGGGGGGGTGGTTCCAGGTCCCTAGTATTGAGTGTATGGGTGGGGGGGTGGTTCCAGGTCCCTAGCATTGAGTGTGTGGATGGGGGGGGTGGTTCCAGGTCCCTAGTATTGAGTGTATGGGTGGGGGGGGGGGGGGTGGTTCCAGGTCCCTAGCATTGAGTGTGTGGATGGGGGGGTGGTTCCAGGTCCCTAGTATTGAGTGTATGGGTGGGGGGGTGGTTCCAGGTCCCTAGTATTGAGTGTGTGGATGGGGGGGTGGTTCCAGGTCCCTAGTATTGAGTGTATGGGTGGGGGGGTGGTTCCAGGTCCATAGTATTGAGTGTGTGGATGGGGGGGTGGTTCCAGGTCCCTAGTATTGAGTGTATGGGTGGGGGGGTGGTTCCAGGTCCATAGTATTGAGTGTGTGGATGGGGGGGTGGTTCCAGGTCCCTAGCATTGAGTGTATGGGTGGGGGGGTGGTTCCAGGTCCCTAGCATTGAGTTTGTGGATGGGGGGGGGGGGGTGGTTCCAGGTCCCTAGTATTGAGTGTGTGGATGGGGGGGGGGGTGGTTCCAGGTCCCTAGCATTGAGTGTGTGGATGGGGGGGTGGTTCCAGGTCCCTAGTATTTAGTTTGTGGATGGGGGGGGGGTGGTTCCAGGTCCCTAGTATTGAGTGTGTGGATGGGGGGGGGGGTGGTTCCAGGTCCCTAGCATTGAGTGTGTGGATGGGGGGGATGGTTCCAGGTCCCTAGCATTGAGTGTGTGGATGGGGGGGGTGGTTCCAGGTCCCTAGCATTGAGTGTGTGGATGGGGGGGTGGTTCCAGGTCCCTAGCATTGAGTGTGTGGATGGGGGGGTGGTTCCAGGTCCCTAGCATTGAGTGTGTGGATGGGGGGATGGTTCCAGGTCCCTAGCATTGAGTGTGTGGATGGGGGGTGGTTCCAGGTCCCTAGTATTGAGTGTGTCGGTGGAGAACTAGGGGTGTGCTGAAATATCGATATTGCGATATATATATCGATACGTCCTCCCACGATAAATAACCGATAAAAAATGACGATATCGAAAACAACATTTGAAATAAAATAATGTTGTTCATAATGAAGTGATGAACAACATTTTGTGAATATTTAGTTGTTCAGGTCCATGCCTTGCCTAAAATTCTCTTTTTCAGAGAGAACTTTAGAGAAGGCATGGACCTGAAGAACTATTATTCACAAAATAAGGCCTATAGCGACATGTACATACTATATACCGTATGAAACAGAAGACTCTCTGCTTTCATAAGAAAAAAACTAATACTGTAATAATAATAAAAATCACACCCCTGTGAAGTGAGCAGTGCAATGTTGTGCAACATTGCACTGCTCACTTCACAGGGGTGTGATTTTTATTATTATTACAGAATTAGTTTTAATTTTGTGAATAATAGTTCTTCAGGTCCATGCCTTCTCTAAAGTTCTCTCTGGTGGGCGCAAGCTGCATTCAATAGCCAATTACTGACAAACTGTACATGGGATCAATGTGTATTTGTTTTCCTCCTAAAAGTAGACATTCAGGGCTTTCATTCAGTGTGTAGTATGTATATGATATTATTTGTGTTCATTTTTATATCTGTCTGTCAATGTCTGTCAACTTCAACCTTCCATATCTCTGCTGTTTTTTCAAGCGAGCAGCGTGCAGGCAAAAGAAGGTGTTAGAAAAAGGTCAATATCTCCAGAATGGAATATGGTAAAATCATATATATATATTTTAATTGAAGTGGACAAGTTAGGCTTTCTTTTGATCTATGCGGTGTGATTCTCGCTATAAGAGGCCCCTTGCTGTGGGCCCCGACAGTTCAAAAGTCCAATGTTAATCGCTCAGCACCACCAAGCCTGAGCAAATAGAAAACTCTAGCATACAATGTGTTAAAGTGAGTGAAAGACAGATAATTCTTCATTCTTCCCTCTGTATCACATGTTTTATTCAAAAAACAGTTAGGCGATTTTTCATTCTGTGAATCTATAGTTGGTGTCTTTAAAGGCTGATAACGGCAACTAAGCTACCACTTGGGAACTGCTATCATGTTGAAATATTATCTAGGGATATAGACCTTTTCAAAAAAAACATTTGCCACCTTGAATGTCCCTCACTAGTGCAAATTCTGTTATGGGCCTATGGACACTATGTTTTAGTGTTGGGAGGATTAAAGGTAATGCTCCTATGTATACATATATGATATACAATCTGGCACCACTGCCATATCAGGCACAGTCATTATGTAATTTTCTGGGACGGTGCATACGCATCAAAAGTGGCGCAAAGTAACCACAGTATACAGCTAATCAACTTACAAATTACGTATACATATATACATAGAGGCATTTCCTTTAATCCACCCGGCACTGATCGACATATACGTCACCATCGAAAGCCGTCACTCAGAGTATGAGTCAATTTACAATAAATAATTCAATAATTATACTGTATACGTGATTATTTCAGTTTATATACCTTTTTCTTTCATCGGATATCGATGATTTATTTTTCTTTGAGAAACTAAAAAGGGATCCAGAATAGTTCTAGATTGATAAAACTGTATTTCTTTTATAGATAGAAACTTGTAACATACTTAATGATAATACTTTTTTACATGCATAAAGTAGGTAGTTATACCTATAAATTCAAATTTTCAAACGTTCCTTCACAGAGAAACTGAGATTTGATAGTTTGTAGCGGTCGAAAGTGTCATGGTCTGGCGCCCTACCATGTCAACCACTCCCACATTACATTCCAGCTCTCAGTCCTTGCCACACACCTGCTCAACACTTCCTCATTAGCCCAACAGTGCCATGCCCCTTTCACACCTGAGGACACTTCTCCAATCATCCTGCTCCCTATAAGACTGGACTCATTCCACACACACACACACTGCTGCCAGTACATACTCTGTTTCCTGTGACGCTCCTGGTGCTTTGTTTCACGCCACTGAATCATTCTGCTTTTGGGACCTTACTACTTTGAGCTTATTGAAAGGTTTGTCTTTGGACTGTTTTTGTTATTTGTGATTTTTGAACAGTTTAGCACTAATTTGCTTTTAGAAGTGCATTTTGGACTTCCTGAGTTTTTGCCTTGAAGAGTTTAGCATTTTTGACTCCCTGCTTTTTTTCCGTTTTGGAGTTTAACCTACGTTTGCTTGTATGTTTTACTTCTCTAATAAATACATTTGAACTTCCCTGCTTGTGGCTCTGCACTTGGGTTCAATCTTCTGCAAATCGTGACAGAAAGTACTTGCGCGCTCTGCTTGCGCACTAGTGTGCAACAAGCAAGTACGCACTCAACAGAGTGCAGTTCTAGTTTTCTCTGTGGTTCCACCCAAAAAAAACGGAGATGACACACTTGTGACACAGGGTGATAACAGTACAGGAGAGGAGTCAATGGATAGATCCTCATTAGCCCACTCAATTCAAGGCTGAAAACAGGCTAATATGAGGGTAAGTGTGTGTGTGTGTGTGTGTGTGTGTGTGTGTGTGTGTGTGTGTGTGCACTTTTGTTTACATACAGATTTGGGACAGAGAAAATATATAATATTTCATGAATAGAGTTGTTGCATAAAGAAGACAACAAATGCAGACATTGTGTTCACTCATTTGTTTTACATGAAATGATACTATTTGTTGCAGAGAAAGTTGAAGTAGGCCAAGACTTGCTGATTTTCAGACTCAACTTTGTTAGTGAGTTTGTGGCAGTTTTGTTTTGCAAGTAAATACAAAGTTGCTAAAAAGCTGCTGAGCAAAGAGCACTAGCTTTAATTTAAAGACAACCTTATTTAAAATTCTGGCCCAATTAAGTGCTGTTTTGTTGTGGTTGCACTGCTGTGGCATGGAGCCAAAAGTGATACTTTTCTAAGCAAAACTTCAAACATAGCCTGTTTTTAGTTGTGTTTATAACAACGGTCTCAGTACTGATCTGGTTCATTATTTTTTAAATGCAGGGTTTGTGCAGATGTTTTTTTTGGGGGGGGGGTGAGTGAATAGCAAACAGTGTGGTTGACGTTAGAGCTGACCTGCACAGCACTAAATCCAAACTAAAGCAGCAAACAGTGTCAACCTCCACTCATATGTCAAAAAAATACTTGTTTTTGTTCTCCATCACAGAACAAACAACAACACAGGAAGGTTATTTACATAATACTGGCTTCTGAATGCAGGGCAAGAGACCCCTCAGACAGTTAACAACATTGCATATGCAACATAGTGCATATACTACACAAATTTGTGGGTGTAAAATAAATGAGTTTACTTCATTAGTCATACTTAAGTGCTATTATGAATGATCCCTGCTGGGTTTAGCTTGACAGCATGTAGGCTACTGTACCACAGCATGTTTATTCTGAGTGATGTGTTTAATGCACGATTAGGCCTACTTAATACAGCACTCACTACATCACTCGCAATGTCATGTGATGCATTGTGAGCTTTAGTTATTTTTAAGCAAACTATGATTTATTTTTGAGTGGTGCAACCACTCCTTACGGAGCTGTGTGTGGATGGCTGGGTGGGTGGCTGGATGGCTGGGTGGGTCTGAGCACGAAAACAGCATGGTTGTTTTTCCACCATTTTGTGCGCAACCTAACACACACAAACACACACGCACATATTAACTGTATATATGATTGCGGGTGTGCCAGTACAGTACAGTACAGTACAGTAGAGGGTACAGTAGAGGGAGTTTTCTGAACGTGTCTGAAAATTGTCACCTACATAAGGACATGCTCAAAACAGGGACTCTCACAGAGGTTTGACAAAGTGCATTTTCTATGGGTAGTGGTACAGGGGAGGAATACATCATTAACAACCCAATTTGGAGCGGTAACCCCTTTTGGTGTTAGCATTATGTTACGCTTTAGCTATTGAAAAAATAGCAGATCTACAAACTGAGCTTGTAGGTCTGCTATTTTGGAAAAATCGAAGAACGTCTGACACAAACATAGCTTTTTCAGAAAACTGTCAGGATGTAGAATTTTAGAATCTGATCTCAGGTCAAAATGGGTTAAGAACTGGCAGCGGATTATACAGCAGATGAAAGAAAAAACTGTGATCATTTGGCGTGCTTCTGGGAATGTTGACGTCATCGATGCTGATTAATTTGGGGGAGTTGAGGCAAATGTGGCTTATATTTTACAAGCAAACAACTGCTGACTGCTGTTTGATGCCTGCACCTCTGGGAGACTAATTTACTGTACGAATAAGAGCATTTTAGACTTCGACTTAAATCTGACTTATTCCTACTTGGAATACACGAACCCGGAACCCTCACACGGGCGCCAGGATTTCTACTCTTGAGCTAAACAGAGTTTTCCTCGTAAAAGTACACATTCAGGGCTTTCATTCGGTGTATAGGATGTATAGCATATTTATTGTGTTCATTTTTATATCTGTATGTCAATCTCTGTGACTTTAAACCTTCATAACTCTGCTTTCATGAAGGTGATGATGATGATGATGATGATGATGATGCGCGCCTCGCCTAATCTATCTCACAGATCTGCTTTCATTGTCTCGATCGCAGTAACAGAGGGGGCAGCAAAAGTCTTGATACGTATCCCATTCCACCGTTCGGTTCAGAACTATAGTATAACGGTGAGAGAGACACGTGTGGTTTGCAAGCTATAGGAACAGCTATTGGGCATGCCTCTCTGGACACCCTCTTTGAAGCACTTTTCATCGCTCCCCCGTAGGAGCGATGAAGCCCGGCTGTGATGTCGACAAGATGACAACACAACGAGGAAGGGAAAAAAGGGCTTCCGCAGAACACAACGGTTTAGGATGAGGAAAAGTTTATTCGTTATACATTACAACCGGGTCGATGACGTCCCCGACGCGTTCATTGCGGACTTATCGCTGCAATTATAATGAAAATAAAAGTGTTACAATCACACGACCGAGCTCGCCGACGAAGACGGCTAAGGTGATCCGTGATCGTGATCCCTCAACGGAAGACCTGTAACCCGGCCAGCGGCCACTGTTGTCATGGCGGTCCCTCGTCCCTCGATACTGTGATTTGTTTGTTAGTTCATAGTATGAAGAAGGAAACATGCATCTGTCCATTTGTGTTGCAGACGTTATGCAATGCCGATCCGGTGCAGATTATCCTTATTCGCCGTGGGGTTTTATGGCGGTTGGCATCCATATGGGCAAGTCGGTGTTTAGGCAGTTCCATCATGTTTTTTTCCGAGAGACCCCCCCATCTCACAAGGTCCTCCTCCTCGGGAGAAACCATGGAGAAACAGGAGGGGAGGGGGGAATCGAGTGTTGTGGTGTTGGGTGAAATGTGATTCTCTTCTATTCACACACACTAGATCATGGGCGCGTCCATTTTAGATACCCTGGCTTCTACACAAGGAAGTGGCCCGCTCTCCTCTTTTCAGGAGAGGGGGGCTTTTTTCCCCCCTCTTTTTTCCGGATCACATAACCGGATCTTTGAAGATGCGATCGGAGCTACTTTATATATTGTCCGGGCGCATAGAAAGATGAATGAAAGTAAAAAAGTGATATAAGCGTATAGATACGTCGTTCGCAACGGACGCATGGCTGACATATGACGTATTAAAACGCGCCGCACAAATTATGTGTGACGTATATTTCCTAACAACTTAAGAGAAGACTGAGAGACTGACGACGGACAGGCAAATGAGAGTTTCGGAGTCCATTTATTTATCGGTGTACAAAAACAGCATCGCACAACCATGGAGCATGGAGCCCCATGGACGAGCTCCTTCAGCCTGTCGGCTTCCAGAGACTCACACACATTTAGACATTTTCAGTAGAGTCTTATACAGATCAAGACAAAGACATCAAAGGAAAGGTGGTCTCTCAGGTTCCCAAACCCCCCCCTATATGGTAATAGCCAAGTCACCTACTAGGAACTAAACACAACAGGAACAGTCCTGTATCCTAACACTTATAGCAACCCCCAACCATTTGTTTGTGGGTCACTAGTTAGTGGCCACTGGCTATTCTAAGATTCCTAGACTGCTAAATACACTATCAGCTAAGTCACTCCGGACTTACCCTGACCAAATCACCCGTGGTGATACCCAAAAAGAAAACATTGATGCACCAGAGTTTAACCATAATGACACATATCTCTTCATATCTCTAGGAAAATACCTCATTGACTCATAATTAGGCTATATGACTCAACTTATCTAATTATACAGTACGACAAACACATATACCAACATGAGGCCTATTAATTCGATCATGTTGAAAACAAACGCGACGCACAATTTCGAAATCAGAGTGAAGGAAAGTTCGTCTCCCCTCCGAATTGGACAAAGGAAAGTTCTTCTGTATGCTGCGCGCAAGTAATGTTTTCGCCCGGTCTCTTCCGCCGTGACAGCTGTCCCGCCATTCGATGTTTATGCAGAAAAACATCAAATCTGTGCCTGTTTTGCTGGGACCAAATGACCACAAATGACCATATTTATTACGTCATCATTTAGAGCTAGTCATACGTATACTATATACATAATCAGTAAAAAATAAAATGGCAAATTGTGCCTGATCTGCTGGGACCAGAGTACGTGGTGTGTATAATTATGTATGACTAGCTCTTAATGATGATGTAAGAAATATGGTCATTTGTGGTCATTTGGTCCCAGCAAACCAGGCACAGGTTTGCTGTTTTCTTGCATAAACATCAAATGGCGGGACAGCTGTCACGGTTTTTGGCGCAAAGTAACCACAGTATACCGCTAATCAACTTACAACTACACACTTTATACAGTATAGAGTATATATGTATACGTATATAGTATATGCCTATATACTATATATACCGTATACTATATATATTTCTTACGTCATCATTTAGAGCTAGTCATATACGTATACTATATACATAATCAGTAAAAATAAAATAGCAAATTGTGCCTGATCTGCTGGGACCAGAGTACGTGGTGTGTATATGTATGACTAGCTCTTAATGATGACGTAAGAAATATGGTCATTTGTGGTCGTTTGGTCCCAGCAAACCAGGCACAGATTTGCTGTTTTCTTGCATAAACATCAAATGGCGGGACAGCTGTCACAGTTTTTGGCGCAAAGTAACCACAGTATACCGCTAATCAACTTACAACTACACACTCTATATAGTATATATGTATACGTATATAGTATATGCCTATATACTATACTATATATATTTCTTACGTGATCATTTACAGCTAGTCATACGTATACTATATACATAATCAGTAAAAATAAAATAGCAAATTGTGCCTGATCTGCTGGGACCAGAGTACGTGGTGTGTATATGTATGACTAGCTCTTAATGATGACGTAAGGAATATGGTCATTTGTGGTCGTTTGGTCCCAGCAAACCAGGCACAGATTTGCTGTTTTCTTGCATAAACATCAAATGGCGGGACAGCTGTCACGGTTTTTGGCGCAAAGTAACCACAGTAGCCTATACCGCTAATCAACTTACAACTACACACTCTATATATTATATATGTATACGTATATAGTATATGCCTATATACTATATACTATATATAGTATATGCCTATATAGTATATGCCTGCTTTGCTGGGACCAAACGACCACAAATGACCATATCTCTTACGTCATCATTTAGAGCTAGTCATACGTATACTATATACACAATCAGTAAAAATAAAATAGCAAGTTGTGCCTGATCTGCTGGGACCAGAGTACGTGGTGTGTATATGTATGACTAGCTCTTCACCCAAACTTATATAGATAGAAACTTGAATCATACTTAATAATACTAGGTGTTTATATGCATAAAGTAGGTAGGTAGCAAATAGTTACATCAAAAAATTATACATTTCAAACGTTCCTTCACAGAGATACTGAGATTTGACAGTTTACAGCGGTCGAAAAGACTTGCGTGCTCTGCTTGCGCACTAGTTGGCCATTTATGGCCTACTAGTGTGCAACAAGCAAGTATGCACTCGACAGAGTGCAGTTCTAGTTACCTTGAAATGTTCGTTCTGCTGCATAGATCAAGGTGAGAAAAAGTTCACTGCTGTTTTTCCGCTGTCCTCGTCATCATCTCTTCTCCCCCCTCCCAACTCTGAAACATCAGATTTGGGAACACTCGTGAAGAGAAAAGAATAACCTGGAACATCTTCATCACAGACCCCTCGAGCAGGTCCGCGAAGGCCCTCAGCTTAGGTCGGTCAATCGGCCACTGCTGCGCCGTGCTGCATCTCACAGCTTGCTGCCCGCGATTGCTGTCCCCACGCCGACATGATGATCAAGGCCTCCGTGTGGCTGTTGCCGCTCCATCGAATTGAACATGAACATCCTACATGAATAGCCATTTTATAGTTCCCTTATCTAATTTAGTTCATGCATCGAGTTTTATTTATTAACCTCCTATTAATTTCCGTTCATTAATCTAATTTATTAACCTCCTACTATTAACCTCCCCCCTTAAGCCATCACCATCATATGGCTCATGACAGGAATCTCAAAGAAAACAGTGCAAAATCACCAGGCACACCCTGTATCATTATATGCCATCTATAAATCAACACATCACTCTCACCAGTCACAGAAGTACACAAATACACTCACACAGTCAGTAGAACAAATCAACCGACACACACACACATCACAGACACATCCATGCACCCAAGGCACATGCACTCATGCACGCACGCCAAAATCCCAGGCTATTTGTCAAGCCAAAGATAGAGAATATTCTATCAAACATCATGATTGGCCCCTCCCAAAAAGAGCAGACAAAAAAACGAAAACCAGATGAAAATACATACACCGGTCACATAACCCCAATAACACACGAAGTCCCCCACGAAATCAGCACCAAAAGAGCGCATACCCACACACGCACGCATGTGCACACGCACGGAGCGGGCATAAGGGAAAACCGCAAAGGCCTACTGGGTAAAAAATGGACGACAAGATCACAACAAGTCGTTCGTGAAACCTGCAACAAATGACAAATATAACAAAAACGAATCAGCATGTCCCCCATATGACAGACATCACAGGGAAAGTAACCACAACGCAAACGAAAAACAAAGTAAAGTTTAAACACTTTCGTACCTGCATGAACAACAAAGGGATTCCCCTCCTCCGTAGAAAACCCCCACCCCCACTACATGAAGGTATACACGGTCCCTAACGAACCACAGAAAAAACAAGAGATCTCAATCCAACATCAACATTAACGCACACCGTGTTTTCCCACTAACCACCGCACGGAGAAAACAGTACAGGCACAGAACAGGGACTCCAATTAATCAAATCAAATGTTTAACGCCTAAATCAAGAATGTAGAATCACACCAAAAAATTGCGAAAATAGATTTGACTCTCGAATAAAAACAACCCTCAGACACCCGCACATTTCCCCCATCAACAAGTTTAGAAAAAACACGGCTCACGTGAGCGCTCAATACATACAAGTATTGACGTACAACAGGCCACAGAGAGCCGCAACTCATAACTCAATGTGGAATGCATTCTGCCGGCCACTTAAAACTAACACGGTTTCTATCAGCTATGTAAGCGGGACATGTCCCCCAGACTCCGAAAGAACATATATTTTTAACCCGTGAACAGCCGTTGGTCCAAAATTACTCCAACTAAATCCCTGGAGATATTTTCCAGGAAAACAACTAATCCACCCAAAAAGTGTTTTCCCTTGTATTAGAATTACCTCCCCAAAAACAGCACTTGGTCATCACCCAACATGGGAAATACACAATACACGCTCCTTTAGAAGCAGAAGGTAATTTGTATATAGTAAAAAAACATATCTTCTGCATTATTAGCCAGGAATGCCTTATAAACGAACCATCACTTGACGACGGAACATTTATAAAGTTAAAGTTGTAAGGAAGAGTATTGTCTCCCCCGGCGTGTACAATCAAAATAAAACAATGGTAAATTAAATGCGCGTTGCCTATACTGAGCGGACGTACTCTGCCCCTCTCCTCCCCCAACTCACATCACTCACCCCATCACCGCGACCACACCGTCACCCACAAAACCAGCCGCAGGTCCGTCTCGCGTGGCGTAGAAAAAATCTCCACCAACATCGGGCGCCATCTGATGTATATTTTGTGTCAAATGACCCTTGTCTTGTAACGGCGATGGTTGAATGAGTGTGAAGAAACGGAGGCAGCCAACAGGTTGCAGTCTTATGAATCCGATCAGGTTTATTGAACAGGATTCACTCAGTACACAAGGCAGCAGGCACGGGCTAAAGGCCCCGTGCCCTCAGTCAGGCGTCACATCGTAGCCAATATCATTGTGAACACACCACAGTAGTCCCAAAACATTGCAATATATTAACTTCAAAGTCCCCTCCTCCGGAAACAGGCTACAGGCCACCTCCGGTTTTACGGGAGCCCAATCAGATTGTTGCTTTCACCGGATCTTCCTGTGAGTAGGAGGGACACATTGCATGTAGCTCATGTGGCACAGTGGCACACTTACCTATACGGTTTATATCAATAGGACTAACTAAATATCTATACTATATATGAAGTATTGCAGAACCATATTTAACACATAATGTCACAAAGGTAGAATGTAATGTATTATTAACAGGTCAACTGATTTAATCACAAATATATTCTATACTAATTTAGAGCAGAGAGCAGAGAACTCTCTGAACACACACAGCTGTTGGATTGTAGTTTGAGATATTTCACGAAGATTAGAACTGTCCCACCACCCCGGGGGTCTTGACAGCTTCTAACAGAGACATTGTATTTACAGGCCCGATTGTAAATAACTCTACGCAGTTTACTCTCTATATGAAGTCAGCGTGTCAGCCTGTGTACCTTAGCTGACCAATATTCATCATATATCTGACCAATATTCATCATGTGTTAATTGATAGATTTCATCCACATGCTCATCAAACAGATAGCATCAACCTGGCACAGATCTTAAAGCTGCTCTGCTCTCAGATAGTGTCAGATGTACCGTCTCTTCATCGGGAGATTTCTAATGGACAACAGAGATTCATCAGCCATTCATGCTTCTGCTTTGAGATACGAGACTTTTGCCAAGAAGAAATATTTTCCCACGAAAAGTGGCATCTGCTTGGTGAAGATATTTCAGCAGTATATTGGGCAGATTACAGGCAGATTAAAGCTCAAAGATTGAGGGTATGTGCATGCATAATGTGAGTGGCAAATCGAGTGGCAAAGTGAGTGAGTTATGTCTTCATTGCTGCCAGTCGCTCTCTACGAGGGAGGTTTGTTTTCACCCATATCTATGGCTGGAGTAATTAATTAATGGATTGATTCAGTGATTCAGTTTTCCCTGAGGGCTGGAACTCGATCAATACAAATAAAACCCTATCCCTGCCACGAAAACAGAGCGAGAAACAATAAACTACCACTGTACATAGCTCTGGTGCATTAACCTGCACAAGGCAAATCCCTGGGTCTATAACATTATTACATTCTAAAACATTAAAGACGGACACCTACACAAGGCAAATCCCTGGTCTAAAACATTATTACATTCTAAAACATACGTCCGTCTGGCCGTCTCATTTTTCATTATTATTAGCTTTTGTTTTGTTATATCATTCAAACTAAAAAACAACAAGATGGAAGAGAAGGCGTTTTCTCAAAGGCTCAGTCGGTTGTATTCCCTCAGGGGTGAGAATGATCGCTGGAAAGTCTCTGACCCCAGGCTAACACATTTTCAATCTCAGCAGTCAAGTCTGACAGAACTCCCCAGAATATATATGAAAAGGGAAAACACAGGGTTAGAGAGTGAAAGACCACAGGACTGAGACACTAAGTGCAAAACCAATTTTACGACAGACAGACATGCTGCTCAGCAGTGCCACTTTAGGTCACTGCAGCTGCAGACAGACAGACAGACAGACAGACAGACAGACAGACACAGACAGACAGACAGACAGACAGACAGACACCCTCCAGGTGTGCAGATCTTTCTCCCTCTGGCCCATAATTACTCTGTGAAATATTTAAGTGCATTCCTCTCTGATGAGAACATTAACGAACCTTTCTTCATCTACAATGCCGCGAGCACGACAAGGACCTTTTTTTTTCTTTCTTTTTTTGCCGGAAGACTAATTGTCTCTGTATGATTAGGAGTTGAAGGTTAATGTGGCCTCGTCTAGATGGAAGACGTAGCAAGGTGGGAGTGAGCGAGATCAGACCAGACAATGTTCAATAAAGTCTGCAGATCAAGAGGCCTAAGCCTCATTACATGTAAATGTAGCTTCCAGCATGGAGGGCCCCACTTTAATGCCTTGCTTTTTTAATTATTCCTCTGCTCTGCAAATGTTAATTGGGTCCAACTGAGCCTCGGGCCTGTTGACTATAAGTACAGAGAGTAAAATACCGTTAATGACTCTGTCCATTTCTAAAGGTGATTGTTGGGAGGACACAGGAGGTATACGGCAACTAAACAATTAAACTGCACATGGACTGTTCTTCAAACTGATTATTAGATTGTTTTTGTGTTGTTTAGTGACCTTTTTTAACTTAAGTGACCCTGTCGAGGAATTCAATTTGATAATGCATTAGGCACCATTTGATACGAATATTATCCCTGGGACCAACCAATCTGCAGTGTTATTTAAACTCTGAGAGAGTTTAAATGGTTACAATGTCAACACGGTCCATTTGACTATCAACCATTTAGCTGGGGGCCTCCTGGAACCACCTCAATGACCCCTAGCTGGGGGTCCCTGGATCACACACTGAGAACCTCTGTTTTGACAGCCTCTACAGTTTGAACAGTGTCAGATAATGTTTGTAATGCAAAATTGGAGTGGAGTTTAACTTTATTATCCAAAAAAAAAAAACGTTGTGAAATATAACTTTTAAGTCATGTATTGATAATGAACTGCCTCTGAAATGATTATAATTTTGTGCATCCTTCGCAGATAGATCATGTAGCCTACAATGTAGTATGTAAGAGATGAAATGCCGAATGATGTGTTACAATCCCCTTGTGAACTAGCAACAGTTGCGAAGCAACTCACTTTCAATCTGCATCTTGCATCAAGAAACACAGAATAAATATTCCTGTTTGGGTCGAAAAACAGCAGGGAACCACTTTCTGGCACCCAGTTGTGGAAAAAGTACTTGCATGTTTTACTTAAGTAAATGTATCAATACTGTAATATAGAAATAGCAAAAGTAAAAGTCCAGAATTTAAAATACAAAAGTACAAAGTATTTGCATCAAAATGAACTAATAGTACCAAAAGTAAAAGTACTTATTATGCAGGATGTCCCGTTTTTGTGTTTTCAAATGTATTCAAATGCATTGTGAGCTTGTATATCGGCTATTTTCAAATGGCCAAAATGTATATACTGTAGGGCTGAAGTGGCTAATGTATGTTTTGTAATAATAATAATAATAATCAAAATCTATGCAGTAACTAAAGTTTTCAAATAAATGTAGTGGAGATAAAGTACAATATTTGGATCCAAGATGTAGTGGAGTAGAAGTAAAAGTATTGGAAATTGGAAATACTCCAGTAAAGTAGCCTAAAAAAAATACCTCAAAATTGTACTTAACTACAGTAGGCCTACTTACTTAAGTAAATGTACCTAGTTATTTTACACCACTGCTGGCACCAGTACACTTTGGCAAATTGTGCCTTCCTGCGCCCAACGGCAGAGTTTCTAAATTGCCTCTGGAACAAAGTGTCAGATAGATCATGCTGTCCAATTGAAAAAAGAGCCAAACCAGCAGCATGCCATAATGAAACAGTTCAGACAAGCGAGGCGAGGCATGGTGATTGGCTGTCGTAGTAGGAAGAAAACAAAAGAAGAAGGAATATCAATGACAAGGTGATTGCTCTCCAAGCACCAGTACCTGGCAAGACCCTGGTGGAAGTACAACGTCTGAAATGATTTATCAGAGGTGGATACATACCATAGACGTGTTATCTTCACCAGAAACAGCATTTCCTATTTCTGCACAAACCGTGTATTTCCATATGTCAAATTTGTATGTTTTCTTTTTCTTTTTGTAATACTACAGTGTCACACAAAAGTTGCAAAGATTTGCCGATCTACAACTGCTACCTTTTTTTGCAGTGGCTAACGGGTGCAGTGCTATATATTCCAACCAGTCATTGGTCCGACAATGACAATGTACCTCAAACCCTAACCATAACCGCAAGCATGGAGCAGCGCATGTTCGCCAACATTAACGCATGTTCGCCAACCTTTATCCGGTTGCCAACGTGAAAGGGGAAAACATTTTACTATGTAATTAATATACCTTAGAGCTGTTGTGTGGAAAAGTCCCCTCATTCTGTGTTTCCTAGAACTGGAGGTATGAAAAAAATCATTAATTTATTGACATCATCAAGTTGTGATTCACAATGTTAATTATTGTCTCCACCAGGCCGAAGGCATGGGGGGAGAGTATGTTTTACACTCCGTCCGTCCGTGTGTCCGTTTGTGTGTGTGTCCGTGAGCAGCTAATCTCGGCCATCGTTAACGGTCGATGCCAAATTTTGCACACACACTCCCTGGATGCCAACGATGAACCTCTGCCCCAAACTTTCCAGAACGGCCTGTTATAGCGCCACCAGGAGGCCGCTTTGTGCAAAACAAGTTTTGCACAGTACACCTACAGATTTTGTCCAAACATCGCGCAAATTGGTACACAGTCTCTCTAGAGCCATTCAACGAAACGCGTCTTTCAGATTTCTCAGACTCCATCCTGATTGGTTAAGATTGGCTTCCAAAGTTCACAGGAGTGCTCAGTTTCAAACAAAATGCTGCAAATCATGAACACATCGCGTGATTTCCGTGAAATTGTGCACGCACATTCCCACTAGGCCGAGGAAGAAATGCCACATGAACAATTTCAACTCAGCCTCAAGGTGGCGCTATAACTGGCCGAAAAGGGTTTTTACCTCTAACTGCACGGATCTGTGGATAACTTTGTATGCCAACTCCCTAGTTTACTTTTATCCAACCACCAGATGAAGGCAAGCTGCAATGTCCTACATTCCTATCCTGGTGGAGACCTGTGCCCAGAAGGGCACTTTTTCTAGTTTTACCTATTTTTCCTTCAGTTCTAGGAAACACATAATGGGGGGACTTTCTTTTATTATTTCCACACAACAGCGCTAAGGTATATTAATGACATAGTAAAATGGTGAATATGAGTGGTATTCCCCTTTAACGCATGTTCGCCAACCTTAATCCATTCGTTTTCCGCATGTCGGACTATTAACATGTCGGAAAAGCGTACGCACCACGTGGCTAACGGCTCCAATGAACAGCTATGTGTGTCCGTATAATGTATACATATGTATGTACAGTATGTGTACGTATGTACATATGAGGCCTTTGCTATGTTTCACCAGTTTCAACTAGGGATGTTGAAAAAAGTCGATTATTATTTTGTATTATTATTGTTGTAATGGCTTATTATAAAACGTTATAAACGTTGCTGTTACAAATGTTTTCCAAATGGGAGAGGTACGTGTACATGCGTCTGTGTGTGACAGACACTGCTGTGCTGCTACTTTAGTGCCAACTTTCAGCGCCGCTCATCACATCATAATAATAATAATAATATAATCCATGATTGTTTTGAAAACAGTAGATCAACGCAACGCGTTATGAGCTTGTAGATCGGCTATTTTCAAATAGCCTATTAGTCGCTTCTTTTTGGCTTGTTTTCATAGACCTGAATGTGTTAAGACTGAGTTGTGTTCTAAACTCAAATGCAACCACTCAAGAGGCAGGAAGACAGTTAAGCACTTTAATGTCCAAATAAAGCAGGATAATGACAATGTATATATATATATATATATATATATATATACATAAATACTCTATAGTATAATTAGGTGAGGATATAATATAACACTATACTTAAGGGAAATCCAAGAGGGTAGTCGAAGATTGGCAGCCAAACAAACAGTCCAGAACAAAGGGGACGAACTCCAGGAGTGGCACGGCAGATAGTCAGGTCTGGAGGATGAGAGGAACGAATTAGCAAAACAATAAAACTGCAGCTAAAACACAATAAAAGCTCTACAAAGTACGAACAGCAACTGAGTAGAGAGCACTGTACTTGCCAGGCGTTTCTATGGGAAGATCTGGTGAGGAGTGGAGGGAAGGCAGGGTTCTTGAAGACTCTTGTGATCATAGTAGAATGGAAACAGGTGTGCAGTGCCACACCCAGGCAGCTCGTCAGAGGGGAAGGGGAACACAGAGGTGGACCTGACAATGTGGAAGAGTGATGATGGCGCAGTGGGTTGTGCCCAGGGACACCAGAAGTGGAAGATGGGGGTGGACTGGTGGAGGGTTCGAACCTGGGTTCGAAACCGTAACAGAATGCTTATTTCTCTCACAAATTGTCAACTCTCACACATGCCCTAAAGTAAATTGACAGGTCTGCTGCTCTGAGCTGCAGCGCTCTTCTCGTTGTGAAGAAAACAGAGCAGGACAGAGATGTCAAATACATACGCTCCGTCATTAATACTGTATTTATTCCCCGACCCGACATTAATAATATACGGAACAACGTGGTTCCCAAACATTTTCATGTCAAGGACCCCCAAATTCACACTAAATAGCCCGCGGACCCCCTTTTGAAAAGATATGCCAGGGACCCCCATAAGAGAATGTTTTACGGCTCTAGCAGTGAATTTCAACCCGTTTAATATCAAGGACCCCCAGATTGGCATGCATTAGGCTACAGACCCCCATTTAATAGCATTTATATCTCTGGGACCCCAATTTATATTGTAAAATCAATGCTAATTTAACTCTGAACATGCACATACGCTCTCTGAGTTACAGACCCATAAGGGTTCATTTGGTTCCAAATGATATTTAGCTGGGTCCCCCCTGGAACTCCCTTAGGTACCCCTGGGGGTCCCCGGACCCCACTTTGGGAACCGCTGCATTATGGGACTCGTGACAGGCTGCAGACCATAGAGTGTAAGCCGATAGCATAGCCGATAGCACCGCTGCTCCTTCAGTGTCGTTTACAAAAATGTTTATTTTATTTTATTTTATTATTGGGCTTTGATGCAAATTCTAAACATATGGATGCAGCTGCAGCAGTTGTGTTGCTTAAAGGAATGCATAGTTGCGTTCTCCTCAACTGTTGCGCAGCAACAAAATAATAATAATACTAAAAAACTGAAAACAATGATTGGCCAAATATGAGTCGATTGGCTGAAACGGGCCCACCCTCAGGGGGGCCTCCAACCTCCGACTGACCGTCAGGCGTCAGTCAATCTCCCCGCCACCCTTGGCCCTCTCTCTGTCACTCACTCGCTGCCTTGCTCTCTCCATGATAAGTTAAACCTATTTCCTCTTAATAACCTGGGTAAAATGTACGGCATTGGGAGGTAAAGTGGAGACACTGTCGAGAGTAATGGCTGTGCACGATATTGAACAGTCAAAACTATTTGTATCAATACACCTGTATCAACAGAATAATTATGTCATATGTATGTATGTACCGTATCCAACCGTGTCCGCTTGAGTACGGCATTTCCACTGGGTAACCTAAAGGGGCACTTTTGAGCCGCCCAACAACACACACACACACACACACACACACACACACACACACACACACACACACACACACACACACACACACACACAACCTGCACCGCTCAGTTCAAACTAGTCTGATTTTCCTTCTGAGATGAGGAATTAAATACAAACAATTTCACTCACTTATTCACTTCTTTAATCTTTGACATACAGGAACCAAAGGCACCAAAGGCTAGTATAGGAAATGTATATCAGGGTATATCTTGTATAGCAGATGTTTTATATTATTGTATATGTCTGATGCACAAATATCCACACATGTCACACATTGTAATAGGGCCTGCAATAGGGCCTATTGTATTGAACTGTTATCATTGCACACTGAACAGATGCTATACTGGACTGGTTACAACTGGTTATGGCTGGTTTCACTGGGGAACCCCCAGTTCCATTATATACTCATTTATATACGAACTCATTCACCCTAGACAGCAGACAACGTGCACATTGCACCAAATGTGTCCGCGCACGTGCATGCATGCACATATGCTTGAACACACACACACATGACCAAAGAACGGATATATAGAAACCTATGGAAGGGGGACACATGCATGCATATATTTTATAGGGGCGTTCTGTGTCTTCCATGTCAGAGGTAAACCTTGTATGACTCTGTGATATCATGCAACAACATAACACTGTGAAAGGGTTTCCTGTCTGTGTTGTATCAGGGCTATGTAACCTCACTGATGTCGTGTGAGGACAACCACAGCAGAGAAACATCTTGTGACACTACTTGAAGCGATTATACTGTATGTGGCTCCTCACATACAGTATAATCTTGTATCTTGAGTCCTCTCCTTATATTAATTAGCTATAGAATGAAGCTATACTAGGACAAAGTGCTCACAAAGCGATCTTGATTCTGTTTCCGGACCATTTTGAAAAGCCTACCTGACCAGGCTTGGCGTCTTCACAGATGGAAGCTTCGTTGCCAGTTCTGGAGGATTGTCATTCACATCCAGGATACGGCATCTGGTTAGGATGCCTCTCGGGCGCCTCCCTAGGGAGGTCCTTGATACATGTCCCACTGGGAGGAGACCCCGGGGCAGACCAAGGCGCAGTTGGAGGAAATACATCGACTCACTGGCCTTGGAACGTCTCGAAATCCCCCAGGAGGAAGTCACTAATGTTGCTCTGGAGAGGGAAGTCTGGAGCTCTCTGGTGGAGCTGTTGCCCCCGCGACCCGACTACGGATAAGCGGTTAAAGATGGATGGATGGATGGATGGATCCAGGATACGGATACTGACCACTGAGTGGGACATCATGGTCTGGTTATCTAGAGAAGACAATGAGACATCATGGTCTGTTATCTAGAGAAGACAATGAGACATCATGGTCTGTTATCTAGAGAAGACAATGAGACATCATGGTCTGTTATCTAGAGAAGACAATGAGACATCATGGTCTGTTATCTAGAGAAGACAATGAGACATCATGGTCTGTTATCTAGAGAAGACAATGAGACATCATGGTCTGGTTATCTACAGAAGACAATTTTGAGGTTTTTGTATGAGGTTTTACTTGATTAATTCCAATTTCCAATACTTACTTCTACTTCACTACATCTCGGATCAAAATATTGTACTTTTACTCCATTACATTTATTTGAAAAGTTTAGTTACTAGTAACTTTGTAGATGTTGATTATTATTACAACACAAGAAGATGAAGAAAGAAAATTAACCCCATTTTGTTCATTTCCCTGTGAACCTTTCTTTAGTTTATGGACTTTCATGCTAGCCTCTCGCATCCATTTTCAGCCCTAGTAAGCCTTGAATTTAGAGTGCAAACTTCTCTATATTTTGACCAGTGAGTCAGACATCATTTCCATCATGAGGCAGCCGGTTGAGGTTTGGCATTGGTGCTGAGGGATAAGTGGTTTTAAATCTCAAGACTCCCTAAGTTCTATCCATGACCTCAATCACTTTCTAGACAAACCTTAAAGCTGCAATCTGTGAGATTCACCTCCTCCCCATGCAGAATACAAACCTGGATCCCCAACGCCAGCACCACATATTCTACAGTTGTTCTACAACTTGGCAACGACTCAACGAGTGACACAAGCATCGCCCGTCTGAGCCCATTTTCACTCCCCGGGCCTTAACATCCAATAATGGAGAAAAAAGTGCACCTATTGGTTTGAATGCTCATGACAAATACATGTCACGATATGTAGTTGTGTTATACCTTTTTCTTTTAAGACAAAAAAAATGGCAATTGCGCTTTTATAGTGCCTTCGATCGAGCCACAATGCTACTTACGTTAGCATCTGGTAGCTAGCTGTTGTTGTCACAAGACTCCGGAGCCCATTTTAGATCATCGGCACCATAAGAATCCATTCTATCAATTTCTTTCAATCGCCTGTATCTCCTATTCCTTGTCCCAGATAGCATTTTTGGTCAAAACCGTTTCTTTGATAGAACAGAGCCGGCGATGTGGAGCTCCAGTGCACCGGCATAGACCTATATTGTAAACAACTAGAAATGTGGCTTTTCAAAATAAGAGCTCGACTGGGAAAAATGCTTTTCAATAAATGCTAGCGGGCTAAGTGTTAACACACGCGACACCCTCAAAGGCTACAATCTTAAACATAGGAGGCAAGAATATTGCCTAATTAGCACAATTAAAACCCACTTCAAATTTGCTTTGTACTCCTTGAATCTTAACTCCCATTGTTAATCGCATGATTAAGAGAGAGGGGGAGAAAGCGGGCAAGGGAGGAGAGATTTAAACAGAGGACCCATTCTCCTCTAAATAAGTTATCTACTTTCTTTATGTGCGATCACCCCCTAATTGCAATAACCACAGGGTGTAGATATGCTGGCTAATTACAGCATAGTTTATGTGTCAGTACAACAGTACAACCAGCAGCTGTTACCATGCGGTTAATGTACTTAATGCACTTTGAGTATAGCACTTTCGAACCGAGAGGATGACGCCTGGATAATACTTAACTGCGCACAGTTGAGTGTGGGTGGTGTGCACAAAGAAAAAGCCGATCTACAAGCTCACAACAACACGTGCACATCTCTGGTGCACAACTAAGTATAAGTTATGGATCACAGAAACAGGGAAACTGGCACATACTGTAATATACACTGTGGTGGAAAAAGTACTCAAATGTTTTACTTAAGTAAAAGTATCAATACTGCAATATAGAAATATTGTACTTAGTTACTTTACACCACTGAATACACTGACTGAACACATACGGACAGCAACCAAGTACAGGCAAGACCATCGGATACACAGCAAACAGTCAGCCCGGCTGGTGCTATAGAAATAGACAGACAGGCAGACAGACTAGAGGTGGTCAGTAATAAATAAAATAAAATAGCCGAGCACAGAGAAAAAGTGAGATTTTTACGCGGTTGTTGTACCACTTCAGACAAAATAGCTGACTTACCGCAAACGATGCAGTCATGCTTTAATGTATTAGCCATAAGAGATTATTACAAATTAACATAGCCAGACCAACATATATTGTACAAATACAATGACTACCACACACACACACACACACACACACACACACACACACACACACACACACACACACACACACACACACACACACACACACACACACACACACACACACACACACACACACACAGGGCAGAGCAATGGAGTGATAGTCTTTCCCTATCTAACTGTACAGAGCAGCCCAGCAGCAGCTAATGGGAATCCTGGTCTCAGCTAATGGCATAATCCTCACATCAATGCAGGGTTTTAATAGACTGTTTTGTTTTGTTTTGTTTTTTTCCTCCCTGAGCAGCAGGAATATAAATCCTGCTCCTCCAGTGCCAGATATCTCTTTTCTTCTTCTTCTAATTTACTCCTCATGTGTTGCAGCTGCGCGGACCCCGCCGGGACAGAGCGAACGTTGTTAGTCATCAGATGTAATCAGTGGTGCACATGTTGTTTTAGTATTATTACTGCAGTGTAAACATACAATCTGTTACAACTTACAACTAAATGGTCAGAATTCCGCGCATGCATGCACGCACGCACGCACGCACGCACCCAGACAATACACCACCACTCCTGTCCTCACACACTATAGGACAATAAACTATATATCCTTGGAGACAATGCTCTCTGCTCCAAGAAGCACTTTCTAACTCTGTATTCGTTCGGATAAACAAATAAACAATTTAAACAGATTAGTGTCATGCTCGATGTCTGTTCGACGCTCGCCAGCTGCAGGGGACCTTTCATATAAATTGTACAGTGGATCTCTGCAGCAGTGAATTATACTTGATTTAACTGCGTTAAATCAATTGCGTTCCTAGGTTTGTGTGCAGGCGTGCAGAGCGAGCAAGTGGTTTCAGCCTGTTTGCCTTTAGGAAACGGTTTGTTTTAAAATGTCACTTTGGTCAGGAGGAAATGAGGGTATGAATGTGCTCTATCTGCCTGCTGCTGGTCTTTGTGTAGAGCCCAGTAGACAGCCAAGTCATGCACAGACATGTTTCATAAGTGTGCCAAATCCAGTACAACACATCTAATTTTACGCAGACGACTCACAAATCTACTTGCCCCTGAATAAAAAGGATCCCACCACCTCCCTGAACACTCTGCTGGAATGTCTTAAGGACATAAAAGCATGGATGGCCCTGAACTTTCTTAACTTCAATGAAAGTAAAACAGAGGTCATGGTGTTCAGACCCAGCACTGCCTGTGACACCTCCTCTCTGGATTTGGGCCCCCGGCCCCCTGCAACCGTTTTTAAAACCGGTGGTCACAAACCTTGGTGTCAAATTGGACAGTGATTTTAAGTTGGACAAACAGATCAATTCTGTGGTAAAATCCAGTTTTTATCAGTTGAGGCTTTTAGCGAAAGTCAAGTCTGCTGTAACTTTTAATGATTTTGAACGTCTCATACATGCTTTTATTTCAACCCGACTTGACTACTGTAATGCACTGTATGTTGGTGTTACTCAAGCCTGTCTGTCACAACTACAGTTAGTCCAAAACGCGGCCGCTCGCCTCTTAACAGGGACACGGAAGTATGATCACATCTCCCCGATCCTTGCCTCCCTACACTGGCTTCCTGTGCGCTACAGGATCCAGTTTAAGATTTTAATGTTTGCGTTTAAGTCTGTAAATGGCTTGGCACCAGTCTATATTTCGGAACTTGTAACTCCCAAAGTATCGACAAGGGCCCTGAGGTCGACTGACCAGTCACTTCTCAAGATCCCTAAATGAAAGCTGAAATCCCGGGGGGATAGGTCATTCTCTGTTGTAGCACCCACACTGTGGAATGAACTTCCACCTCATGTCAGAGCTTCTCAATCCTTGCCTGTGTTTAAATCACGTCTGAAAACTGAAATGGCAGTTTTACACACTCTAAACGCGTGAGGAATCACCAGGCTTGAAGGTCTGTCAAGAGGAATCAGGAGGAAAGCAAGGTCCCTTTGTTGATCTTTATTTAACGTGTACAGCCGTCCACGGATGCTGCAAGCACACAGGCCGGTCTCCCAAGCAGGCATAACCATACAAGCACAGAGTTACAGTTTATATGGCAGTTTAGTCCCACCCACAAGGTGGACCCAGAAGTGAATACAATCTCTCTAGATGTAAGGACCATTTGCTTACACACAAAGGAAGAGGGGGGGTGGGGGGACAGGTGAGAAGAGGCTCCAGGACAACAGAGCCACGTGTTAATTTCTGTTGTTCTCACAGCAAGGCTCAGAGCTTCCAAGCTAAGGTTGTCTAGACTATTTAGTGTATTCAAATTACCTTTAGGTGATGGGAAATTCTCTGTCAAATCCTTCCTCTTGTTAATTAAACAACAGCTTAATTAAACAATAATTGTGAATTTTCCATCAATATCAAAATAATACATCATAATACATTTGAAGAAAATACATAAAAAATAGAAGTACTTGTAACATATTTGAGCTAAGCAAAAGAATGACACATGGGTTTAACAATCGTGGCTAGGCAATCAAATAAACCAATAAATCCCTAAAAATGATACTAATACAGTACCCTGTTGAATCAATTTGACCTGTATTTAGCACAGCAAACTATAACATAACAAATAAACAGAAAACATCATATTTCCAAACAATATTTTCTTTCCAGGTATACGGTCGAGTGATCCCCCCACTTTTTTTCTTTTTCTTTTTAATTGGGCTGTCTGATAGGGGGAGGTGTGTGTGTGTATGTGTGTTGAGTCTCATGGTGGGTAAGTCACATGGTACTCCTTAGCAGACTTCCGAAAAGTGTCTCTCCAAGTCCATTTCCACTTCACCTTCTTTTTCTTTCCACCAGGATTGGAAAATAAAGGCTTCTTTCTGGCCTTAGATTTAAGAAATGGAGGCGTGAACCTCTCCTTTCCTGCCAACTCTGACAGTGCGTGTAAAAACTTACGGAACGCAACTGCCGGTACTGCGGTCATCTCCTCCTTCATTGGTTGGCCCGCTGGAACCTTCCCTGGGCGTGTAAGTGTGTACACCTCTCCCACCGCCTGTTGAACGAGTAGATTCTTGGCCACACCCTCGACGTCCGTCGCTGGTTTGACGATTAGGGTCGTGTAGGTAGGCTCCAGGGCCTCCGTCTCTAGACAGCCGCCTGCCGCCTCTGTAGTCAGCAGCCCATCCAGGGCCTCCGTCTCTAGACAGCCGCCTGCCGCCTCCGCCCTTGTAGTCAGCAGCCCTCCTGCGCTGTGCACAGGAGATGTCCCCTTGCCCTCGACGTCTGTCGCTGGCTTGTCTCCGGTCCCGGGCTGCTCTGCTCCTGCTGGTTCTGTTCTCCCCACCTCGATGTCCGACGATTCCCTCTTGGTTGAAGGCTGTGGACCGTCCGCGTGGTTCTCCCAGGCACTCCCGGCTCCCACAGGCACCGTCTCCTCTACGTACGTAGCTGGCTGGATGTCATCGGCTCCCCATGCCACTGCATCACCCACAGGTTTCTCCGCCATGGGCTGTTCTGATGCACCCTGTGCGCGTCTCGCTGTCCCAGGCCCTCTTCTTCCCTGCTCATGTGGCGGTGTGCTGCCCTGGGTGATGATGACACTGCTGCGATGGGGCCCTGTCCCCCCATGGCTGCCAGGGGTGGACGGATGCACAGATGGAAGCAAGGTCTGTGGTTTCCGTGTCGTGTCCGCATCGTCACTGTTGGCCAGCTCTGGGTCAGGGATGCCAGTGCAGGATGGACGTCGGCTCTTAGTAGTGTCATTGGACCGAGCGGAGCCTTCCTTGTGTCGAGCCTCTTTCAATAGGCCCAGTGCAGCGGATATCAGGATTACCGCTGGAGTAGACGGCTGCAGGCCCGCAGCAAGAGCCACAGCCGTCCGTTGTAGCTGGATGGCAGATTGACCGGCCCGCATGGAGCCCAGGCAGCCCAGGTCCAGGGTCTGCTGTGGAGGAGACAAAGGAGAATTCTGAGGAGCCAGTGGCCCGCTCTCTTCCCTCAAAGAATTTATGTTTGGAAGTTCCCTCATATGACTCTCCCGTTGTCTAAATTGTGCTTCCTCCATCCACATTGACAATACTTTCCTGTGGCGGTCACATCTGTCAAGTTTGTGCGTTTTAACTGACTTTTTCTTTCTCATTTTCTTCTCGGCTTCTCTTAGTAGTCGGTCTAAGTCAAGCAATTTTTTTATACTTAAAGAGCCTTGTTCTGGGAACCCCATCTGTTTCCAGACATCAAGGCAGTCTAATGCTTCTGGACCATATTTTGCAACCATCCCGCTCATGAGAGGAGACCATCTTTCTTTGTCTTCTGCCACTGGCGCACTTTTTTTATTTCCCATACTGACTATCTATGTAACACGGTAATCTTTGTGCTACAAACTTTACTTGGTCTAAACACGGTATCTTTATGTCTTATCTGAGAGTAACAAGATGATGCTATTCTCAGTATAACAAGGTGTCTTTGTGTTTACAAACTTACTTCTCTTTCTTTACTGGACTTAATGCAAAACGCTGTATCTTTATGTTTTCTTTATGTTGTTTTCAACAAGGTTAACAAGGTGTCTTTGCGTTTGCAAACTTGGCTTAATGCAAGGTCTCTTTTCTTAGGCTAGGCTTGCTGCTGTATTTTGAATCAAGCATACTTGACTATTACAATAGATAGGTTGGCAAAATATGGTCTTAGAATTTATAATTAGCTCTTCAATTGTCTGAAATTTGGAAGATTCTCACCGTTTTTTAGTGTAGCCACAGGGTTTTTTTTAAATCCTGGCGCTGAACTCCGTATATGCAGCCTTGACTCTCCTGTGGATGGCGTTCGTTGACGTGATGGATAAATCAGTCGGCTTGATCTTCCGGAGCTCAGACGACACAGGATCCCACTTCTGACACCAAATGAAATGGCAGTTTTACACACTCTAAACGCGTGAGGAATCACCAGGCTTGAAGGTCTGTCAAGAGGAATCAGGAGGAAAGCAAGGTCCCTTTGTTGATCTTTATTTAACGTGTACAGCCGTCCACGGATGCTGCAAGCACACAGGCCGGTCTCCCAAGCAGGCATAACCATACAAGCACAGAGTTACAGTTTATATGGCAGTTTAGTCCCACCCACAAGGTGGACCCAGAAGTGAATACAATCTCTCTAGATGTAAGGACCATTTGCTTACACACAAAGGAAGAGGGGGGGTGGGGGGACAGGTGAGAAGAGGCTCCAGGACAACAGAGCCACGTGTTAATTTCTGTTGTTCTCACAGCAAGGCTCAGAGCTTCCAAGCTAAGGTTGTCTAGACTATTTAGTGTATTCAAATTACCTTTAGGTGATGGGAAATTCTCTGTCAAAACTCACTTGTACACCTTGGCATTTGAACGATTAAGAGTTGCTGCTTCCACTGCATTGTGTCCTTAATTGTTTGTACTGTTGTTGTTGTTGCTTTTTTAGTATTTATTTGTGTACAGCACTTTGTTTCAACCTTGTTGTATAAAAATGTGCTTACTAAATAAAGTGGATTGGATTGGATAATGTCGGCATCGAAAACATTAGGTCGAGTTTTGTCTTCCATTCCTAATAAATTGACAGCTGACATGCCTTTACCCATTTTAATTAAATTCAGTGGAAACTTATGAATAATATTTTGTATTTACAATAATAGTATTATATACTGTACAATCTTTGTGGTTTAACAGAAAAAAAGAGCTGTGGCACTATGTCTAGCTAGTAGACTACAGTGGTTCCCAAACTGTGGTGTTGTGGTGCACGCACATATTCATATTGTCATATTCAGGTTCATATATGTGGATATATAGGAAATATATGTCTCTATATAGCTCATGCAATTTTTATTTCCATGTGTGGGGGTGCGTCAGCTAGGTCGGGAGGTAACAGGGGGTGCACGGCCCAAAAGGTTTGAGATCCGCTGGACTACTAGCTACAGTAGATGATTTGTAATGCACTCTTTACAAGGCATTTAGCAGACGTTCTTAATCCAGAGCGATTTACATTAAGAAAGAATAAAAAGCATGGCAATACATCGTAGGCTACATACAAAGTAGTTATCATGAATCATACATAAGTGTCACGGTTTGCAGAATGACTGAACCCAAATGCAGATGAAAGTTCAAATAAAGAGATTTATTAAATCAGAGGTCAAGCTTACAAAGTGTTAGCTGTGGCTGCTTACAGAAAAACCAGGAATGCTAAATGCTAAACATTTCAAAGCAGAATGCCACAAACAGAAAGACCAAAAGGCAAACCTTACAAAAAGGCATCAAAAGGTAATGTCCCAAAACGGAAGAGCAACACGAGGAACCAGGAATCTTCACGGTAGAGCTCAGGGACAGCAATGTTGCACACCGGACAAGGGTTTATGTTCCCACAGTTTGTGTTTGCAATGAGTCCAGTCTTTATAGGAGGTGGGTTGATTGGGGAAATGTTCTCAGGAGTGAAGGGGCATGGCACTGCTGGGCTGGGGATGGATTGGGAACAGGTGTGTGACAATGACTGAGGGTAGGAATGGGGAGTGGGAGTGGCTGACAGGGAGATCTGGTATGCAGACCCTGACAGTACCTCCCTCTTAAGGGACGGCTTCCAGACGTCCCACCACGCTGGCCCGGAACATAGAGCAGGGTGGGCGGAGGGGGTCTGGAGGAGGGAGACTGAGGCAGAGAAGGTGACGTCAGGTGGGCGGCCAGGACGCTGAGGCCAGGTGGACGGCGGACGGCCTGGGGGCTGAGCCGATGCGTCAGGCGGACGGCCTGGGGGCTGAGACAAGGCAGAGATGCCATCTGGCGGACGGCCTGGGGGCTGAGACGAAACCGAGATGTCATCTGGTGGGCGGCCTGGTGGCCGCGACGAGACCCTGATGTCATCTGGTGGGCGGGACGAGGCAGAGGACACGCGGTCTGGAAGACGGTCTGGGAGCTGGGACCATGCGTAGGACCTTGGAGGGGACGCCGGGGATGCCTCCGACAGAGGCGGAGCTGTAGACACAGGAGGTGGGGCTGCAGGCTCAGGAGGTGGGGCTGCAGACGGGGCTGCAGGTCGAGGAGGTGGGGCTGCAGGTCGAGGAGGTGGGGCTGCAGACGGGGCTGCAGGCTCAGGAGGTGGGGCTGCAGACGGGGCTGCAGGTCGAGGAGGTGGGGCTGCAGACGGGGCTGCAGGCTCAGGAGGTGGGGCTGCAGACGGGGCTGCAGGTCGAGGAGCCGGGGCTGCAGACGGGGCTGCAGGCGGAGGAGTGCTGGGCAGCGGAGGGCCGGGCAGGCTGGGCGGCGGAGAGCCGGGCAGGCTGGGCGGCGGAGAGCCGGGCAGGCTGGGCGGCGGAGAGCCGGGCGGGCTGGGCGGCGGAGAGCCGGGCGGGCTGGGCGGCGGAGAGCCGGGCGGGCTGGGCGGCGGAAAGCTGGGCAGGCTGGGCGGCGGAGAGCCGGGCAGGCTGGGCGGCGGAGAGCCGGGCAGGCTGGGCGGCGGAGAGCCGGGCGGGCTGGGCGGCGGAAAGCCGGGCGGGCTGGGCGGCGGAAAGCTGGGCAGGCTGGGCAGCAGAAAGCTGGGCAGTGGAGAGCTGGGCAGCGGAAAACTGGGCAGCGGAAAGCTGGGCAGGCTGGGCAGCAGAAAGCTGGGCAGCGGAGAGCTGGGCAGGCTGGGCAGCGGAAAGCTGGGCAGGCTGGGCAGCGGAGAGCTGGGCAGGCTGGGCAGCGGAAAGCTGGGCAGGCTGGGCAGCGGAAAGCTGGGCAGGCTGGGCAGCGGAAAGCTGGGCAGGCTGGGCAGCGGAGAGCCAGGCAGCGGAGAGCCAGGCAGGTTGGGAGGCGGAAAGCCAGGCAGGCTGGGCGAGGAAGTGGGCTGAAGAGCAGGGGTGACCGGAGCGACCTCTTCAGGAGGTAACTGAGGAAAAGGTGCACCCCTACTCTCCCACCTGAAAAAAGCCATATATTGGGCAAATATGGGATTCTGCCTCCAATATTTGGCCAGTTGTTCAAGGAACTGGGGATCCTCATAAAAGACATCCTTTTTCACTCCAAAGTCTCCATATGAAAAAGGCAAGTCGGCCATGTTGGAAGGCCTCAGCAGCTTGTTAGACACTGGGAAAAATACTTAGAAAAACTAAAAAAACTAAACTCTGTCTGCTGGGTTCAAAACGGTGGGAACATACTGTCACGGTTTGCAGAATGACTGAACCCAAATGCAGATGAAAGTTCAAATAAAGAGATTTATTAAATCAGAGGTCAAGCTTACAAAGTGTTAGCTGTGGCTGCTTACAGAAAAACCAGGAATGCTAAATGCTAAACATTTCAAAGCAGAATGCCACAAACAGAAAGACCAAAAGGCAAACCTTACAAAAAGGCATCAAAAGGTAATGTCCCAAAACGGAAGAGCAACACGAGGAACCAGGAATCTTCACGGTAGAGCTCAGGGACAGCAATGTTGCACACCGGACAAGGGTTTATGTTCCCACAGTTTGTGTTTGCAATGAGTCCAGTCTTTATAGGAGGTGGGTTGATTGGGGAAATGTTCTCAGGAGTGAAGGGGCATGGCACTGCTGGGCTGGGGATGGATTGGGAACAGGTGTGTGACAATGACTGAGGGTAGGAATGGGGAGTGGGAGTGGCTGACAGGGAGATCTGGTATGCAGACCCTGACAATAAGCTAAGAACGTAACAGTGGAATATTAAAAAATAAATAAACTATGCATTATATTTATACTATATAGTGCTATGTTTACATAATATGCTATAAGTCTACATACAATGCCATCTAAGTCTACATAAAATGCTGTCTAAGTTACATAAGTTGAGCCTTTGCATACGCCTGTAGGAGGTCGAGGCTAGGGCAAGTACTACGGAAAGTGCTATGGGCTAAGATGGAGTGGGAGAAGAGTTTGGGACGTGTGGAACGTTGTCCCAGCATTTTTAGCAAGGGTACTCGCAGCTTCCCTGTGTCGGCTGATCTGAGCGCTCGGGAGGGTTTGTAAGGTGCGATCAGACTTGTATGATATGGCGGTGCCAACCAGATCATACAAAGTTCTCCTCACTATACACGGCATAAACTCTACGTTTATGGTGGTGCTTTCAGTCACTATGGTCTTACTCTGTGGAATGCTATACCAGTTGATCTAAGCATTTTTACAACATTGTCTTCCTTCAAAAGCAAACAAAAAACCTGCCTAATCTCATTCTTGCATGTTTCATACATAATTGTGTTCAATTTGTGTCACTGGTGACATTTGCATTTCCTTATTTTTATTATTAATCGTATTATTTTTGAAGCAGATTGAGTCTGCGCTTGTCGTATGAAATGTGCTAATAAATGTGACTTGACTTACCTTGATAATAAAATGGCAATTCAGTTAAAAGCTATTTCTATGATCAGTAAGTGTTTCCAATGGGACCAAATGAGTGGTAAAGTCAATGAGTTGCTCTTCATATAGCTTTGAGTGCCAGGAACTTAATGGACGCTGTGCAGTGGCACTCCATGTCTCTCAAGAGAAGCAATACAGCCAAATGAATCCCAGTTAACACTCAAATGTATACGTAGGCTATATAGAATACTGTACTTAAAACACTTCAAAACTACACATGGAGGTTTAACCTCATCCTCCGCACCAGCCAAGAGCTGTTGACAACGAGCTCATGTCGATTGGCAGATTTCCCAGTCTTTATTTGGCTGATTTGATTTGTCTTTATCGTCCCAGTGGGACAGTTTGATTTGCAAACTATTTAGTCCACAGGCTTTCAAAGAGGCGACTACAGCCTCCAGGGGGCAGTCAAAGGGGTCAATTGTAAAGGAGAAGAAACATAAATAATACATTATTAAAATATATATATTTAAACTAAGATAATTTTATTTAAATGAATTATTCATCTAGCAAATAAAAACTCTACAAGTTGTCTTGTGAGGTCTTGATAGGCTATTGCTGATATATTCTTCTTTTCACAGGAGCCACAGGCTATTTGGGGACCTTTCCTCAGCTTTCAACTGCATGCAGCCTCATCCTCTGCACTAAGTTGAAAGATTTCCAGGTGGATCCCCACATAATCCTCTGGATAAAAGATCATAGAAGGAGCAGTCAGTTTCTTTAAGGTCAACAACTCTTTTCTTCTGTCATGATCACATCGAACTGTATGTGTGTCCCTTCCCCAGGGGATAGTGATTTCCCCAGTCCTATTTTTGCTATGATGCGCCATTCCGTCAACCTCATCTGCATTGCGCTACCAAACCCATCCAATTACTCATCAAGTCTGTAAATGCCGGCGTGACTTATTCAGTGTTTTGCATAATTAATTTGATATCTCATTCTGACTATTTCGCAGGATTTTGTTCAATTGAGCCATGCCTCATCATGTCCTGCTTTCCCTCCCTCCTCTCCTTTAGCATTCATAAAACGTTGATTAAAAAGAGAAAATTGTCTCCTTTTGCAACGTCTCTGCATGCAATTCATACAGAGGCAGAGCAGAGAGAGAAAGAAGGGACTCAAACTAGAGATGCCACAGACTCACAGTGTCTGGTGTTACCGGTGTTACCAGGTAAAAGAGTAACGTTTGAGCAGACTAACATCAGTCACTCTACCATTCAATGTAGTAGAAGACCTCCGCAGATATGTCGTCTCCGCCTACAGGAAATTCCGTTTGCTGCGACCATGAGACCCGTTTCTGAATTCGTCTATATTAAAGCATGTTAAAAAATAAAAAATAAACACTGCAGTGAGAAATGTCTGCACTTTGTTTCATGGTTCATACAGGTTTTAATGAATGAAAAGTCATCATATTATTACTAACATCGATAAAGTATGGACTTTGACCTGCTTGTGGTGAGGACTCCGAGGACAACGGCGGTAAAGCAAACTAACTCAAACTGTGTCAAGGAATGCAACAGACTTTCCAAATACTTTGGTATCTTTTTTGCCCTCAGGGTGACTATCTTTCTCCCACCTACCTGTCTGGATGTAAAAGAAAAAAATATATAATAAAAACATGTTGCAAGGTGATATCATACTTGCTATCGGTCCGGGAAGATTATATGTCACTCTCGCCTATGCAATAGGTTTATATGGGGGAGTGGGAACAGTTAAGGCTGATTTGAATTTGGAGTACCGTGGCTCGGGACTGTGCAGTAAAGGAGACAACCATGCAGTACTGTGGCTCGGGACAGAGCAGTAAAGGAGACAACCATGCAGTACTGTGGCTCGTGACAGAGCAGTAAAGGAGACAACCATGCAGTACTGTGGCTCGTGACAGAGCAGTAAAGGAGACAACCATGCAGTACCGTGGCTCGTGACTGTGCAGTAAAGGAGACAACCATGCAGTACGCTAGCATGGTTTCTTCAACGGATTCCGTCGTTCCGGGTTCTTGGAAACCCCCAGCCACTGCGTTTAGTTTGACTGAGGTTAGGTTTAGGTATAGTTTACTGAAGTTAGGTTTAGGTATAGTTTTACTGAGGTTAAGGTTAGGGGTAGGGTTAGGTTTAGTTTTACTGAGGTTAAGGTTAGGGTTAGGTTTAGGTATAGTTTTACTGAGGTTAGGTTTAGGTATAGTTTACTGAGGTTAGGTTTAGGTATAGTTTTACTGAGGTTAAGGTTAGGGTTAGGTTTAGGTATAGTTTTACTGAGGTTAAGGTTAGGGTTATGTTTAGGTGTAGGTGTAGGCTGTCAATCACAGCGACTGGCCAGTCACAGCGCACCCTCTACGTCACTCTGTACTCAACACGTTGAAGAAACCATGCTCGCATGCAGTACACAGGAAGCTTTTTGTTCCCTGGCAGAGAAAGTACTCACTCATCAATACTGTAATATAGAAATACTTACAAGCAGTGTTGGGTATAACGGCGTTTAAACAAACGGCGCTACCTAACGTCGTTATTTTTTTCAGTAACGGGTAATCTAATTAATTACAATTGTCATTGTTACAACGCAGTTACCGTTACTGACAATGAAATGTGCTCCGTTATTATGTTAAGCGTCCCCAAGCTATCGGCTAGTATACAGTCCCAACTCTCAAGTGTCTGCAGCCTGTCACGAGCCCCGTAATGAACTGATACGGGACGCACGTTGTTCCGTATTTTAATGTCGGGTCGGAGAATAAATACAGTATGAATGACGGCGGGATTTATTTGACAACTCTGTCCTGCTTTCTTCACGAGAAGAGAAGAGCGCTCACCGCTGCAGCAGAGCTGTGGCTGTCAGTTCACTTTACGGCATAGATGAGATGTGAAGTTTGTGAACCTGGGTCTGGGAAGCTCAGAGCTGCAGCCATTGGCTCATGATACGAGCACACGACCAATGGGACAGATCATTCAGTGTTGCTAAGATACCACCCCCCACCACACACGCACACACACACCCTTGGACGATGGGGTCTATTATCAAACTCAGAGCCACAGCGCTCTGCTCATAGTTTGTGTGTGTGTGTGTGTGTGTGTGTGTGTGTGAGACTGACCACTGACCAGTTGTCTTAAGTTCTGAGCCAATTTGTGTCTTTAATTAGACAGTATTGTCTACCAGTTGTCTTGTCTGAAGTTGTTGGACTTTTGAGGTCCAAAAAGTTTGAGAGCCACTGGTGTAGGCAATTACACCTGGTTTACTGTTGAGGTTCAATAAATATTATATTGAAGTGCAATACATATATTGAAGTTGAAGTTTATTTCTCCCTCATGGCAAAAGGTTATGTCTTATGTGTAAGTTGTAACTTGTAAGTACCAGTACCTGTTTATGCTGTTCTACTCTATGCACCTTGTGAAACCTGCTCCCAAAAACAATCCAAATTCTTAGACATATTACAACTTTTTTTACGCAAATAGTTACTTTTCCTAGTAACTAGTTACTTTTACAATAGAGTAATTCAGTTACTAACTCAGTTACTTTTTTGGAGAAGTAACTAGTAACTATAATTAATTACTTTTTTAAAGTAACGCGCCCAACACTGCTTACAAGTAAAAGTCCAGAATTCAAGATGTACTTTGAGTAAAAGTTAAAAAAAAAAGTATTGGCATCAAAAAAAGTGCTCTTCGGATCACAGGTGCTCGTGGGCCGTCAATGTTTGAAATTCACCAATCGGATCCGCCTTGATCACATGACTATAGAGATAATGGCCCTCATTTATCAACTCGGTGTATGCCAAAATATGGGTGCACGCCGAAAGTACCGCAATTTTCGGCATTTACCATTTCCGCAAAACTTTGAACCTGAACGTGTGCCAGGACACGTTAGGTCGGGAGCTGTCGTACGCTTTGTCCTCACCTGTTTTTCTGTTGTAGAACAGCGGAGCAGCATTGCTTGACCAGCTGAGAGGCTGTCACAGGCATCGAAGCATAATGTATTCACTCCTAAAATGTTAATATAAAACTGTATGTATATGGGCTACATGTAATAATGAGAAAAATAAAAATAAAAGAAAAAAAGGAATAGGCCTACATCAACGATGTGTCATATGAAATTGGTAGGAGATTAACAACTTTACAAGCAATTAAAATCGCACAATTAAAACAATGTTGCAAGTTTAGATACTAGCCATCTAAACAGTGTTTTCTGTTTTGCATGAGCACATACCGTATGCGAGGATTTGCGCTGCCTGTGCTGGAATCCCCGTTTCTCGAGTTACATCTCGTCATTTTAAGGATAAACCCGACTTGTCGCTCGAATGCCAAATGTGCCGTGCCGGCATGCCAGCGCAAGTGGCACGCCGGGGGAGTCGAGGGGACCGCATCGGACATAGGCTATAGTTGTGCATGTCGCAAAAACGAGGGCAAGGCTTGATTTCATAGGGCGTTCCAGATTGATTTCAGCCGTCACAAGGATCAGCTGTTTGCGATCACTTTATAAATGCCGTGTCGACGTGGGTGTACTTCAAAACCTACACTCAAATTTGGGGCAGATTTTACACTCAATTGATAAATGAGGGTAATATAGGATGGGATACAAAAAATACTAACAGATCTGTCTCGATCACATGAATATAGAGATCATGTGTACCGACTTTACCAACTATAAGTTTTACATATGTTGGCCTCCTTGTGGAGGCGATTGTAAAAAATGCAGGGCAAAGGTTTGTCCTTGGCCTCTAGGCAGTAGTGTGCATGTGTGTGCATGTGCGTGCGTGCGTGCGTGCGTGTTGGCTACTTTCCAACACCCTCAGGGTGTCGTTAAAACTACACGACTCTGTGTCACAATCCCTAATTATTCACCGGCACCACAGGTGTTCAAAGGGCCAATTTTGGCTCTGCAGGCTTATATAATGGCTGAGCTCTACTATGAATAAAATAAGAAAAAAAAATAATAATAACAAAATCACTGTGGAGAAAATTAAGCCTTCTGTCAAAAATATTCTTCTACTTTACTGCTTCACACCACCTATTTCTCCCACACAAGCCTTCCTTCACTCTTTTGTCTATCTATCTCTCTCTCTCTCTCTCTCTCTCTCTCTCTCTCTCTCTCTCTCTCTCTCTCTCTCTCTCTCTCTCTCTCTCTCTCTCCTCAATGAGCAAGTTTAAGACTTGCCGATATGCAACGCAGGCCCATATACAGGATTGTTCAATTGCTCAATGTAAGTCGCTCTGGATTAAGAGCGTCTGCTAAATGCCTAAATTGTAAATTGTAAATTGTTGTAATTATGATGGAATCAACTGAAGACTTTGCTTGTCTGGAGTTTCCTTCAAATGACAGTGCGTGCTTTATCTGTCAAGTACAGGCTTGTGTTTATGCTCAATATTGGCAGCGTGCGCACGTGTGTGCGTGCATGCATGCATGTGTGCGCCCTTGTGTTTGTGTCTCTGTTGGCCAATTAACATTACAATGTGCATACAGTCATGACAAGCATAAAGAGGAATACAAAAGAAGACAATTTGTCTTGAGAATTATGGCTCAAATTTATGCTTCATAAAACTAATTTAAATTTCATTCGAAAATGTTTTGCTGAGGGGCTACTGTGTTGCATTTTATTGCTTGCATGAATTTATTGTATCTATGGCTACATGGGATGGTAAAAAGGAACCAAGAGACAGAGGAAGAAAGACTGCTCCATTTCATCGTGCACTCTCTCTCACCTGGTGTTGAGCAGGGGAACTATTACAATGCAGAATGCAATCTCTTTTGCATTACATACAATCCCCAAATCACTACATCCACTCCTTAGAGATTGCATAAAGGTAGAGAATACATACAGCAATCCTTCCACGCACAATCGCACATGGATGCGCGTGCGAGCAGACACACACTCACACTCACACTCACACTCACACTCACACTCACACTCACTCACACACTCACACACACACTCACACACACACACACACACACACACACACACACACACACACACACACACACACACACACACACTACAAAATCTCTTTGCCAAAGATTTGCCAAACTACAAATCCCTGGGGATGCTACAGCTGGGTTCATGTGGTTATTAGACAATGATTACTGTAGGAAAGACTAAAAAAAAAGACTCTGTGTCGGGGGTACTGCTCGACTGCAGATGGATTGGGTGCTCTCAGCGTACAACACAGGCAGCCAGCGTACTTCCTTGTTTACAAATGAAACCGGAAACGGAAGACCGCATTGCAGCTTCAGTGTCTCTCCAAACAAAATAGTACCTTTATAAATATACGTTAAAACACGAAAATAAAACCGCATGAGTTTTCCTGATGTCATAAACTGTCAGAATCAGCTTTTGTTGCGTTCGTTCATGTGCTAAAAGAGTGACTTTGAGAGCTGTTTCCCCGCTACAATGTAAGTCAATGGGCTCATTGGGCTGGTATTTTTATAAAGTTATTTTCTATAAAACTGCACAATGGAGCGAATTAACTCCTGGACTGGACTAGTTTGACCATAATAAGGTAAGAAAACAACCCAAACCTCCAAAAAAGTGGTCTTACCCTTTAAGTAAAACTATCAATACTGCAATATATAAATACTAAAAGTAAAAGTACTCATTGTGCAGAATGTCCCATTTCAAGTTTTAAAATGTCAACATATGGAATGTCAGAACAGGTCAGCTCCATATATGGACATCCAAGGGTTTGAGGTCAGATGTAGAGTTGCTGACTGGCTCCATATATGCAAATCTAGGTGATGATCCAGTCTTCTCTATGTATGGCTATCCAGGGTTTGATGAAGATCAGTGTCGTGATCTTCATATTATTGAGACGGCCATATATGGAGCGTGTCACGAGGCGTGACGGACGGACGGACAGACAGACAGACTAACTGATTGCAGGTTAATTGTCATGGTATTCTGCGACCTACAGTCGCAATAAATGTACTTAGTTGCTTCGCACCACTATCCGCAAGTCCATCGGTCTACTCTACTTGTAATTTCTCAGAGTTAAAATAACACTCGCAGTGTAAATCGAGGTCTCTAACAGGTCGGCCTGACCAGGTGCACCTGCTTCCACTGCAGTCACTGTGATGTTGTGCCTGTCAGCCTGCAGTCTCTCACCTGCTTCCACTGCAGTCACTGTGATGTTGTGTCAGCCTGCAGTCTCTCACCTGCTTCCACTGCAGTCACTGTGATGCTGTGTCAGCCTGCAGTCTCTCACCTGCTTCCACTGCAGTCACTGTGATGTTGTGTCAGCCTGCAGTCTCTCACCTGCTTCCACTGCAGTCACTGTGATTTTGTGCCAGCCTGCAGTCTCTCGATCCAAGACCTTGTCCAGAGTGATGGCACCTGATACGGGATCAATGTGGAAGATCTTCTCCTGGTCCGTGCTGTGATCAATGGAAAACCTGCAACCGGAGACAGAGACAGGGAGACACAAAAACAGAGACAGTAAAAGTATGAGTCACAATACTTTTACAAGTGAAATTCCAATTCTGCAACATTTAATGAATAGTCCTTTTTCTTTTCATCTCACTTATTATTTTTGGGTTATCTAAGGACTGAGTTGATATCAGGTTACTTTGAGCGGGAGCAACTTGTAAAAAATATTTAATGATGAGAGAGAGAGAGAGAGAGAGAGAGAGAGAGAGAGAGAGAGAGAAAAAGAGAAAAAAAAACATACCCACCAAAGAAAATGGATAAAAATAATCATCTGTTACAGTGCGTTTATTGGAAAGCTGTGGCAGTGTGTGCGACCCTGCTTAGTTTACTCAGTCACTGCCCACCCCGGAGCAAGAAAGCAGATCTTTAAAATGCGCTCCAGCAAAATCAAAACACATCATCGTGAAGTCTACAGAAAACCCAATGACGGTTTTCTGTTTATTTCCACTGTCCAATTTTCTCCTTTCTACTACAGTATTCTGGCTGAACCTAAACCTAAACCAGTGAGGGCAACGGCAGCTTTTTAAATCTCTCTCCCACAAAGGCTCCTCACAGTCACACCACCCCCGCAGCCATCGTATGAGAGCCACAGTTACAGTATACTGTAGTATTATTAATAAAGAGAATGTCAACGGCATCATATACTGTTCTCAAATACCATTCATTTGAGAGGAGTGATGCTTTCAACACTTGAAACACAGTCCACAGCGTAGCGTAGTCAACACCTGTGCAGCTCTCATATCTGTGCTTTCTCTAGTGGCGCTGTCCAAGTGTTTGCGGTAAAGTTATCCACTCTGTTTCACTTACAATGTAGTTGTGTCCAGCGGTGGAACAAGTATGTTAAACAAGTACGTAATATAGTTCAAGTACTGTATTTAAGTAAGTGCTTTACTTGAGTTGAGTATTTGGATTATTATTACAAAACATACACTGAACAGTTAAGCCCTATTTTATACTATACATGCTTTTTGAAAATAGTACAAGCTTACAGTAGATCTGCAACTGTACTAATTAATATCAAGCCACCAAATTTTGTAATTACAATTACGTAATTACAAAATTACAACAGCAGAATAATAACAGCATATCAAGGTTCAAGAGGCATTTCAGGTTCAAGAGGCTATAATACAAATGTCAATATTTTATTAGTACACACACGCATGCAGCACAAATGACCGGACGTGCACACATTATAGAATATATGCAGTGTATACTATATTACACTAATTATAGTAAACCAGTAAGACGCCTGACGGCGAGAAGCGAGGTCGCGTGCACACATCCGCCTGAGTGACAGCAGACTACTGGAGAGTGCTGACACTTTGGCATGGGGGGTCAGATCAACATAACCGCCTGGGTGACAGCAGCCTGCTGGGAGAGTGCTGGCACTTTGGCATGGGGGTAAGATCTTAATTTTCGGGCCTGTTAAGAACTCTAGTTTTCGCCGGATGCCCGGGTGCGGCTGCACTAATAACTTTGGGGAAGGCCCGTCTAGAGTTTAAATGGACAGGTATCAGTCAAAAGGGAGACAAGGATCAACATATGGATTATGGAATGTCAGAACAGCTCAGCTCCATATATGGAGTAGTGATTGACCGATAATCGGCCACGGCTGTGTGTGTCTCTACAGACACACACTCTGTACTGACGTCTCCTCTCTCTCACACACACACAGAGTCAGAGAGAGGGCCACTGCACTGCTCTCAACATGTCATGCTGCAATGTGCTTTGGGCTTGTAGATCACCAATTTTGATAAACTAGAACGGTGCCCGTATGGCCTCTACAGCCCATTGGGCACTGACCTACTTGGAACGATGCAAGTTAGAAATGAATGCCCCACCCAGATATTATGTCTGTCTCCCTTTTATGCCCATATATGGAGTTATTTGTAAGGCATGCCCAAATAGGGAGTATATGCAGCCAGCTTGAGGAGTTCTGTCTTCTGTGTCAGGCATGCCCAAATATGGAGTGCTGTGAGGTCAGAACAGGCCAGCTCCATATATGGACGCTGGGCATGGGCCCGGGCAGAGGCCTTTTTGGGGCTATAAAAATGCAATTCATTATAGATAGATAGATAGATAGATAGATAGATAGATAGATAGATAGATAGATAGATAGATAGTACATGATAGGAAGTGTTACTGAAACGATGTTGGTGCTTCTTGCACTTCCTTTTTTATAAGCAATAAATATTCTCCAATGCATTTAAAGGAATTCTTGTGTTGGAATTTATGTTACTGTAAAAAACTTTTTTTTTTACTTCAATTAATATCAGCTCATAATATCGGCTATCGGCTTTTTGATCGTACACTAATCGGTGATCGGATATATCGGCCAAAAAACATATCGGTCGATCACTAATATGGAGATCAAAGCTTTCCTTTCCAGCTCGATTTGGCCACCTGCCCAGTGCCCACAGTGCCAAAACTACTAGTAACTGACCATGGTATATTATTGTACTTAACTGACCAGCCAACTGGCCTGACCTGAACCCCACAGAGAATCTAGGTTGTATTGTCAAGAGGAAGAAACCTGGGCTTCCATAACAAAGGCTGATCACCTCCATGCCACACCTTGATGAAATAATTTGTTCAAAAGTAGCCCAGACCAAGTATTGACTGCATACATTTATATACTTTACAGATGGTCGACATTTCTAGTCTCGTAAAATATTCTAATATTTTGAGATGGGATTTTTTTTTTAATTTCCATGCGCTGTACGCCATAATCATCAAGATTAAAACAAAAAAAGGTTTTAAATTTTAAATACTTCACTTTATGCACAGTGAATTGAGAATATATGAAAGTTTCACTTTTTGAATTATATTAGGGTGGGGGGGGGGGGGGGGGATGAACTTTTACACAATATTCTAATTCATTGAGATGGAGCTGGATGTGCAGGATCCTGCGCAAATGTACTGTATGCAGCGACACAAACACAAAACGGCTGCTGCTAGGCCATATTGTGAGGTCCCTTTTCGTTCAGTTCCGTTCCCACGGCAGGGGCACTACACAATTTTTTCTCCATAAAAGAGATCTATAGGTAGAAAGTCCAAATAAAAAAGAAGTTCTACTCGTGCCATCCTGCAGTATTTTTATAATCAGTGGTCAAAGACGGGACTATTTCTTACAAGGCGTACTAATATGCGCAAGGGGAGTGGTGTGGTTTTGGTCACGTGGATCAATCGCGTAGCAGCTTTATTCCCTTCCCATAATAATATTAGAGCAATGGCGGCCACCAGTTCAAGCAGCGAAGTGGGGAAAAAGAAACCAAAACAGCGGGGAAAAGTGCGTGAAAGGGAATCAAAGGACTCTAACGAGGACGCTGGGTTTCACGCCACGTGTTACCGTCGCTTTATTTGTAAAAGACGATTGTGTTTGGCCGAGAAACGCTGCACACAGACGGTGCAGGGGGAAGAAGGATGCAGTCGCTGCTTCGGAACAGCATCGGCCGCGACGGAGCCAGTCCGAGCCACGTCTGAAACCCTCCGAAATAAACGTAGGTCTCTGACAGGTTTGCCCGTCCCTTCTGCTGGCCATGTCCTTCCAGCCATCTGCATCATTTGTGGACAAATATATTACTGTTGGTGGAAAACGGAAGAAGCTTTCACAAGCAGAAACAGTGTCTGCAGGTAAGCGACCCCCCCCAGTGCCCCCACCCCCTCTCTCTCTCTCAAACACACACACACACACACACACACACACACACACACACACACACACACACACACACACACACACACACGTCAACATGGGACTGGAAAACATGCATGCCAGTTTTGGAATGTGAAATATTGATTTGTCATATTATGACGATAACTGGGTTGGGGGGAGAGAAGAAGAACAGAAATTTAAATTTAAATTAAAATCATGTGGATCTCGGGAACCAGATGGGAATGGTGTTTCCCCAGTGTGGATCTTGGATTTCTACCCACTCCCAATACCCCCCCCCCCCCCCCCCCCCCCCCCCCTTTGCCTGTCATCTACTTTTGGAGTGCCCTCAACTGGGTAGTGGTCCTACAGAACCGCAGCCAGAAGTGCCAGTGTTTGAAATGGATTGGAACACTTCACCACTCCTTGGCTTTCTCCCCCCGGTGGACATCTGGAAAATGATTAAATAGTTGGCATTGGCAAACAAAAGTAAAGATGATGGGGCTTCTTTTACCCGCCAAAGTCTGCAAAAACAGACAGGCAATTAGAGGAGTATAGCTCAGCTGGCCCCTATGGGCTCTGAGTTGAATGTTAGACCCGCCAGATCAGTGATTTACTTTTAAGGGGCGCTAGCCCCTTCTATAAACTGCTTTTGTCCCCACACATCTCAAGATTTGCCATTGACCGCGGTAAGAATTCCGGTCAAATGTCATATATAAACGAGCAAATCAGCTAACCAATCACAGGCAACAGGCATTCTGATTGGCCAATGGCCAGTATGAGATGATGATGTAAGAGCTGATAGTACCACTAAATATGACTGAAATTAAACATCAAAACATTAAACGCCATTGACATTGACATTGAAGGGAAACTATTATATATTGAATGTTTTTTTTTAAACATTGTATCATGGTTAAATGATAATAACATAAATTGATGTACGATAACAAGAGCGCCCCTCTTTCACACATTTGTTTTTACCACGGATCGCCACTGTTTGTTTACATCATCCCCCAACATGCTTTGACATCATTTGTCCCAGAGAGAGAGAGAGAGAGAGAGAGAGAGAGAGAGAGACTTTAACTTGTGGGGCACTAACACCACTGACTGGCCCAAATACTGTCAGAAATCATTGTATATTAATGCTGTTGTTTTTATATTGTTAAGCACTTTGTGACACAAAGGTGACAAAAGGTGCTATATAAATAAAGTTTATTATTATTATTATTATTATTATTATTATTATTATTAATGCATGCATGTGCTGGTTCAACACTCAACCCATAACTGGTAATCAAGTGATGGGAGCTGATGTCTGGCCCGGTACATGGGACTCTAGAGAGGTCTGAATCAATTTTCAAGAGAGTGACACTGATGTTTTGTTTTAGCCTCACAGCTCTTGTGGTAATTATACAGATTTAGTTTAGTGAATTAAGGTCATCTTAGGTGCCATAATGATATTAATTCCATGTAAGTACAACATCTACGACTCATACATTGTATTTATTTCCGTCTCTCTTTCACACTGTGTCTAAAACATTACTCTTAGGGCTAATTGCATATTGTTGAATGACGTTCATGCCAGTTCGGTCAAGACTAATATTGACCTTATGCTGTTTTCATTCAATGTATATCATTAGCCTTTGACCTCTTAGCTTAGGCCTACCTCCACATTTTTCTATACACAAATGTGTTTCTGCCTAATTACATGATGCACACACAGTATGGCACCTTTGTTTATTGTTTTCAGTGACACAGCAAGGCTCTTCTCAATCGCAGACACATTAGCATCACTTGGTATAGTCCACACTGATAACCTCTGGCTTATGAATAAAACATTGTTATTATTCCATTTCTAAGGATGGCAATGTCGGTCCATTGGTTGGTCGGCCCGTCCATACCTCTCTCTCTCTGTCCAGCAGGGCTGACAGCTTGTTTATTTCTTTACCTCTCTACCACAGACAGTCTCATTTTAAAGTAACACAATTGTTTGTTACAGTTGGCTGATTTGTGTCTAGAGTCTGGGGGGCTCATTTCACGAAGGTTATTTGTGAGTATGTTTCTCCAAAGTCCAAAGCACTCTAGAATTGATTGATTGATTTATTACTTTATTAGTCATGAATATAGACAACTCGTGGTACAGTCAGACATTAAAAACAACTGGGAACTGGCTAACGGCAAAGATTACTTTCCCATGCAAGGTCAGTGGAATTAATCAAACAAAAACATAATGATTAATTGATGCTTCACTGCGTTACAGAGTGTTTAAAAATGTGGAAGACATTTAATCTTTTTTCAGTTGTCAGTTTGTATCTTTATGTTGCTGGCTTCCATTGAAATGGAATGGTAGCCTGTCACTTTTGTAGCGTATGTATCTGGGCTGTGGTTGTGACATTGAGTGAAAGAGGACGAGTGTGGCTACAAAATTACCGAAACCCATGCGTGTAAAGTGAATATTTTGGCCGTGAGGACGATTTGTTCGGAGAATTTCGGTACAGTCTTCACAGTTGCTTCTCACTCTGACCCGGTCTCTCTCTGGGCGTGCGACACTTTGAGTCGAGATTATTGCTCAGACCACACACACTTTGAACTGCGATAGCGGGCAAACGTATTCGAATTCCGTCTGAACCACGACAAAGTCGACGGCCTCATGTGCTGTTTGACGTTTAAATCGTGTTTCTACATAACAGTATGCCAGAGCAATGTGGCTCCAAAGTAACGTGTCGTTTTCTGTTTTTACCCGCGTTTCCCCATTGACTTTGAATGGGGATTTTTCGCGTCGTTTATTGCGAATTACGTGGGCACGGTAACGCAAATCGGAAAGAAAAGCACAAGCACACCATTCCCGGCCAAGCCGCACGTTTTCTTTTATATATATATATTTTTTATCCCACGATTTTGTAACCCATTTTTCACCCCTGTGTCAATCAACTAGTGTGATCCTGGGCTCTACACACCCTCCACGTTTTGATGTATATATTGCGGGGCTTTGGTAAACCGTGCGGTCAAAGTTTCAGAACATCTATTACGATTATTAAGTGTGTTGCAGATTTCAACCTGTGTTTCTGCCATTGCATGGCAGGCACCCAGAATAACATGTTAAAAATGTATTTGGTGAGGAGTGCGAGCCTCAATAAGACGTTAAAGAAGTATTTAGCCAAGAATGAGTTGTTGAACTATTGAGATACAAGATTTCTGCCTGACAGTGACAATGCAATTATTCTGCAACACAAGATGAACACTACTCTCTCTCTCTATCTCTCTGTATCCCTCTGAAAATGTGTGTGTGTGTGTGTGTGTGTCTGTGTGTGTGTGTGTGTGTGTGTGTGTGTGTGTGTGTGTGCGGCTGTGCGCAAGAGGCTCACTCTGTGGAAAGCGTGGTGGGTTGTCGTTAACGTCGGAGATGACGATGGTCACCGTAGTGGAGCCAGAGAGACCGCCCAGTTGACCCGCCATGTCCGTGGCCTTGACCACCAGCTCGTAGCGGTCCTGGGTCTCACGGTCCAGGTCTGCCACAGCTGTCAGGATGATCCCTGATGATGGTGGCATGGAAAGGGCCAGATGAGCAGTGGGAGACAGAGAGAGAGAGGGAGGCCGAGAGAGACAAAGGAAAAGGTCAAATCAGTTTTCTGCAATTCCTGCAACTTCATAATATTCCCGATGCCGCCCATTTTGAATATCAACTTCAGCTGAGCACTCTATTACAGACGCACTAGTGCAGTGCATTCCAATTCACCGCTCCCTGAGCCCTCCTGATAGACGAGATTGTGTCTTTTTCCCGTCTTCTCCCTTCCCTTCCCTTCCCTTCCCAGCACTGTGCTTATACCATTATAGGACTGGGCTGTATTAAAATGAATAATATATAGGCAACGGAATGAAGGCCTGCCCCTGCCAGAATCAAGCTCCATGACAACTGCTCTATGGTGAAAGCAAAGCCTGTATCAGGATGCACCTCTATAGTGCAAGCAGTGGAGTCGGTAGACAAAACAATCACAATGACTTCCCTTAATCTGCCCAGGGAGCACATTCAGTAGTTTCATTTCAACAGGCTCTGTGCTGAGTTGAAAACAGGCTCTCTACTGCGTTAAGCCACACCATTCTTACACTTCAAAGAGAGAAAAGAGTTCTGCAGAGTTTGAAAGGAAAGAACAATCCAATCCTCTGCATGCTTCCAGAAATTGGATATTTCTGAAAAGATGACTGCAGTGTATTGGTCGCTGTGACTGACCCACTATGTGGACTAACTACAGTAGCAGCACTCAGGTCAGGTTGCCCTGTCCAATCGCAGGCAGCTGGGGATGTCATTGCTGACATTGTGACCACGGCACAGGAGAAGAATGGGGGGAATTTCAGCTCCATATTTTTAGTTTTGCATTTTAGTTTGACAGTATGATGGCATAATACCGGTAAGCTCAATATGGTTGATTGACAAACAGCAACATGTATAAGCTCACAAGACATCACAATGTATATACGCATTGTGAGCTTGTACTGTAGATGTTTATATCAAAAAAGTAATGTCAACTTTCATTTCTGTAGGCATGGACAGACAAGGCAGGTTTCTATAGCAGCGCATTGCAGCAACAAGACAATTCAAAGTGCTTTATGTAAAACATCAGGGCATTAAGACATAGAAGCTCTATTGTAAACTCTAATCTTCTTTTGTGAATAAAATGTTATTTTGTCCAATAGTAGAGTATGTGAATACAATATAACCTATACAAGGGGGCACGGTGGCACAGTCGGTAGTGCTGTCACAGCTCAAAGGTCATGCGTTCGATTCCCGCTGGGGACGCTGTGCTCGCTGAGGGGGGGGGGGGGGGGCGTGTTCTCTCCTCTGCGTCATCAGTGCCAATACCCGAGGCGGGGTTGGCGAAAGGGCCTTTCTGTGTGGAGTTTGCATGTTCTCCCTGTGTCTCCTAGGGTAGGTACCCTCACAAAAACATGCAGTAATTCTGGTCTCTATAGCTACCTCCCCCTGGCCAGCCGGGGCGCGTGATGGAGGGGAAAGGAACTGGTCGGAATAACATGTTCCTTCCACATGCTACGTCCGGCCAGGGAAACTCCCCCTGTCAGGTGAAAAGAAGCAGCTTGGACTCCTCATGCATAGAAGGAAGCATAAGGTCAGTCCGCAACATGGGTTGCAAAATCGTGGGATAAAAACATATATAAAATAAATAAAAACAATATATAGTCAGCTGAGGCACCTGATGGAGGAAAATAACGTAATAACATGTTCCTTCCACAAGTTATGTCCTACGATAGAAACTCCCCCTTGTCGGGTAATGAAAAGCGGCCTAATCACTCCTCGTGCATTCACAAAAAAATCACTCCTCAGTTCGGGACTCTCCCCAGGTTGGCAAAGGAGAGTCCTGCCCAGGATTGCAGTTTAGGAAATTGGAACCGGATGAAAAATGTGTTACGAAATCCTGGGATATAAAAAAGCATATGTATGTGGAATGTTCCAAGTGAAAGACCATTCAAAGAGTAGGCTATGAAATAATTTTGTTTAATTGAAAAAGACAAGAAAATAAACGTGAACTTATGCCTGGAAAAGACTGAAATAGGGACAACAGGGTTACTGTAGATACATGGCATGATACTATTACTGCATTCCATGTAGGAATAGTAATACAATCATACACACTGCCACCGCCAGCCCTACAGCGGTGGCACAACAGAAGCTAGCCGCTTCACTGTGTGGTAAGATAATATTTCTATTCTTACCGTCTCCTGGGATTTTACATGTCAAAATCTATTGTTGCATTTCCTGGGCTTGTGCTCCTCTCCCTCCCAGAGGTTTACATTGTGTTGAATACACAACTCAGTGATTCTAGTCACATTTGGCTCCCAAGTAGCTCCGGGCCATGTTTGTATGCGGGTAGCCAAAAGTACATGCAGCAGCGGAGCTAAGGAGGGAGGCAAATGACATGGTCCTCTTTCATCCACAGGAAGCCAGAGGGGATGCATTTATGATGCATCCCCCCCCCCCCCCCCCCAACTCAACCCTAACTCCCTGCATTGAATAATATTTTATTCAACACATTTGAATGTAGAATTCCGTTACAGGATTTATATTCATTATATGTCTCCCGTGCTGACTGCAAATGAACGTACACGGCACAGGGGAAGCCAGTGTGGACGTCAAAAACGCCAAAACCCTAGCTATTAAGGATCTTGAAAAAAGCTAGCCTACATAGGAAAGGGAAAAAAAGTGAGCATGAAAATGTAAATGACGATAGCTCTATTTCTTCCTCAACAGAACTTGGTCTGTGAATGCACAGCCGACCATGAATGGCAGTGTTTTGCTTTTGTTCAATTCATTATACTGTCTCTGGAAAAGAAAACACATGATCTGGTGAGTGGAATTGCCTTCATACACAATACCATCATAACAAAAAAATCCCTGGGAGAATTTTCTTTACCGAGAAAGAAACAAAGAAAGACGCCTCGATACTGTCATAACAATCAAACGTGTCTTTACAGAGACAGTGATTCTTAACCTTTTTAATTTCAACAACCCTCGGATTAGATAGATTATATTTGATCTTTTTTGGTCCCACAAGGGAATTTCAGTTGTCGGGTACTGCACTGCAGTACCGCACTACATGAAGCATAGGACAGATCAGGAAAACAATCTATATTATTATCTATATTACATATTGTGACGTCAACCGTATATCGTCCAATCATTGTCCAATCAGAGGAGTGAAAAGAAAGAAAGGCCAATAACAATACAATAATAATGAATTAGACCATGGATTTGATACTGTAGCTCAAGTCCTTAGCTGGGGACCCCCTAGAACAGTACGTGTTTCAAGGAGGCTGGCCTTTGCGTGCGTGTGTGCGTGTTTGTGGCTTTGGGCCCAGCTACATCTCAGACATGCTGAAGCCATATGAACCCTCAGGTCATCTGGGGCTGGCCTACTATTTACTAATAGTTCACCCGATAGTTGGAATAACACACGGTGAAGCAGCATTTCACTATTATGCACCACACACACCTGGAATAATATTCCAGGTTACATTAGGAAATCCCCAACCGTTTTTAAGTCCAATTTAAAAACATATTTATTTAACATTGCCTATCCCAATGATGTTACGCTAGGTCTTGCCTGGGCTTTACATGAGCTGTGTTTTTTGTATCAAAGGTGGGAGTATTTGTTCCAATTGATATGCTCCTTTATCTTATTTTAATTGTATCTATTATAATCTGTATTCATTGTTTTTATTCTGTAAAGCACTTTGAATTGCCTGTATGAAAGGTGCTATATAAATAAAAATGCTTTGCCTTATGTGTGAGCGCGTGTGTGGAGGGGGGCCTGGATTAATGGTGAGGGGTAGAGGGGCACCGGCAGGTCGTGAGACGAGGAGCTTGGTCTCCCGGCTAGCCCTGCCGAGGCAGAGCCATTTATCATCCCGGCACCGGGGCTGACCGAATCAAAGCGGCAGGGACCAAAAAAAGAGGGATCATTAAAAGTTTAGCGCTTCTCCCGCGGGGCCATTTGCAGGCAACACCAACGCTGGGCTATGCCTGAGAAATCGTGGCTCAGGCCTTATCCCCACCATCCGCCTCACCAATAGAATACCAGCAGGGAATTCAGCCATATCTGCTGACTGGGGACGCACGTCTCTACAGTGACACTATCTGCATCTTGGGGGATATTCAACGTATAACCCTCTGGAGATTTAACTGTCCCAACATGCCTTATGGGCACATAGTAAAAGAAACTAACATTGCACAAGTAATTAATGCTTACGGCTATATAGTGCAAAAATCACCTCGAGCAAGTTGGTTAATTTGTATGCCTGTGAATATATGGGGAGGCTGTATCCGTGACTGTGTAATGACAATTTCTGCAACTTGTTTAGCTCTGCCTAACTGTTGTCCCCGGCCGCCTATGTCTAACCTCGTGTCACCAGGCTTTCCACCTCGGAGGTGGTTTAGATCGGATGATAAAAAAATAGCAAAAGATAGCAGGGGATTATTTAGGGTAGTCCTTATTACCGGATTGGGTTCCGGCCTAATGACTACAAACCAGTGACTACAACACGACGTGTAAGATATCATCTGCTCCCGACCAGAGCATAAACCTGAACAGGAAGAGAGAGAGAGACAGAGAGAGAGAGAGAGAGAGAGAGAGAGAGAGAGGTTAATGTACATGGAGAATCAAGCAGCTTACCAGTGTGTTTCTCCACAGAGAAGAACTTCTCCCCATCCAGAACGCTGTACACCACCCTGGCACTGCTGCCATACGTCGGGTCATCTGCATCTGACGCTATGACCTTCATCACGGATGTTCCTATTCAGAGAGAGAGAGAGAGAGAGAGAGAGATAATGAGAACACACACACACAGGCTCAGATGAAGAGAAGTTCAGAGCCAGGCCACCTGGGAAGCCACAAACAGACACTGACATCTTAAAGAGTCAGGGCGAGAGAGAGGATATAGTTTATGTACAACAGCAAAGCAGGTGTTTGGGGACCTCTGGGTTCTCCATGTCTTTTTTATTTGCTGCGTGTGCCTGAGTGTCTGCATGCCTACTGTAGGAGTTATTATACTAGAGAGAGAGAGAGAGAGAGAGAGAGAGAGAGAGAGAGAGAGAGAGAGAGACAGACAGACAGACAGACAGACAGACAGACAGACAGACAGACAGACAGACAGACAGACAGACAGACAGACAGACAGACAGACAGACAGACAGACAGACAGACAGACAGACAGACAGACAGACAGACAGACAGACAGACAGACAGAGAGAGCAATTATCGCAGATTGCTGCTAACACTAATATGGCGGTAATTTCCATAAGAACCTTTAAAATCAGGATTTGCACAGCAACAATATTCTTTAAAGTCATTTCTTAACCATTTACTGTTCTATTTTATTCGTCAGCTGTGTGCACACATGCGCACAAGCCTCTGGCAGCCAACAAACAAGCACATATTTACATTTAGTCACACGCTTTAGTTAAAGCTCAGATAAAGCCCGTAAAGCTTAATGGGAAACAGCTTCCTCTAACTGCTTTGGGAAAAGAACCAACCACTGACTATAGCCTTTTAGTGGCTGAGCTGTTTCCCTCCCTATAAATAAAAACACCTTATATTAAAAGGGCGGAAGGACAAAATAAAACGAGAAAAGAAAAGGCACAGAGAATCCTGGCATAGGCAGCCATGACTCCTCAAGGACGAGGAGTCTGTCTCCATTCCCCTGGCAAGGTTACTGACAGCTGGTGTTGTCCACCAAAGGTCACAGCTGTAGCCTCTCTCAGAGCCCTGTCATGCTACTGTATAGCCACATAATGGCCGTATGCTAATGATGCTAATTAGCGGAAGGTGTCAGAGCGCTGTTTGTTTCCTGTCATCCATTGGCGCTCCCAAGGTGAAGAGGAGACACGTAAGACGGAACAGTGGATTATCATAAAAGCCACGGGGCAGTCGGGCAGCCCAGATCACTATCAAGCTGCCTGTCGCCAACATTGCATTCCTTCTGTTTTTGCTGGAAGCTGGAATGCTTGCATGCAAACACAGACAGTGCGACATATGCTCATGCCACTGTGTACACATGTACACATGTGAGGCTATGATAATCAGCCACAGCAGTCGTTTAGCGCTTAGTCGTGTAGCTGTGCATTTCATCTCCTGCTGTACTGTACCTACAGCAGTATGTGTGTGTGTGGTTCTTAATGCATGCTCAAACAGTACAGTAACATAATTCAGTCATTATTTTTGCCAGAATATGCAATTGGCCCATATCTGCCTGAAACCTTAGAAAATCACGCACACGATATACTGCACGGTTGGAGGAAGATCAATGTGATACAGTGTTTCTCATATTGAAAACAGAAAGCCATATAGAGACAAGGCCGTTTCATTACTGGCGACAGAACCCCTGCCTTTGCTAATTATGTCTACCTGGTTGTCTCTGTGCGTCCAGCAAAGCCATTTCCATCCTTGGGATTATTCTCTTATCTAAATTTTCCCCAGGTATAACAATCAGCTCGACACTCAGCTGTTTCTGGGTCCTAGCTGGCAGCTTGGAGGAACTATATAAATGCAAATGCTACTTTATTGTGTTTATATTAAAAGGGAAGGGAAGCAGGGAGTTTGCTGCCTGGGTCGCTCTGGTTGGCTTCTGTTTCATTAGGACTAGTTGGCAGCTCTCAGATCCTATACTGGTGAGGGATCTCTACAGCAGTGCTTCCCAAACCTTTTAGCCCATGACGCAAAGAGACATTTGCCCGGGACCCAATCTAGTGAAAATAGCAGATCTACAAGCGCACAGCATGTCGCTTTGTGCCACATTAATGAGCTTATAGATCGGTTATTTTCACTTCTTCTTTGTCTTCTAATTTGTGGAATTTCTTAGATTGGTATTTTATTTATTCATGAAATTACTTGAATCTCATGAAATAATTTAATTTGTTTTTAATTCATGAAATATTTTTGCTTTTTTGGGAATGTAAATAAAAATAAAGGAACCATAAAAATGTGATCGCGATCCAATGCTCTACACAGTAGGGATTGAAGTTTCTGACTTGACCAAAAGTAACAAACTGTATTGCAAAAAACGAAGAAAAACGAAGGGAAAAAGCGTATCTAAGTATGGCTCATTATTCATAATAAATACATATTTTTCTCTCTCTACAGTAAATAAAGATAAAGAGCATGGTAAATTGTTCTGAGATGACAAAGTATAGTATAGTTATAGTAGTATATAACTATATAGTAGTATAGTAGTATATAATAGTATAGTCATAGGCAGCAATTATTTAGCCGTTTGCCGTAATGGTGTAAAGCAGCATATAAACAAACATGTTTTCCTCTGTGCCTCTTCTTCAACAAACTTTTTTTCTGAATTCCTCAAATTAGTTTTTTCTTTCATTAAATTGAGAGTAGCCATTTATTTTTTAGGCTACCCATTTTTTTGTGTGCTCATTATGCCATTAATCCTCTGTTGAGGTGACCAAGTAAAAACAGAGAGAAGGGCTGGAGCGGTGGCGGTGGTTTGCTCGTGAGGTCATGTTGTAGTTCGGTGGTCACCCCACCACCGTAAATCCAGACTATGTATGAGCCTTTAGTCAAGTTCACAATTTCCTGCCAGTTAGCAGATTTGTGTGTTATCAACCAGTAGGTTTACTTTGTTGAGACATTGTTGATTGTTGTTGTTGTCAGCCATTGCCGCGTTGTCCAAATATTACTAATTCAATTAATCTCCCAATGTGTGCCAGTGCTGACAGGTGCCACTCCAGCCCGTCAGTTTTGATTCAGCGTGGTGGGCCCCCTGCTCCACCTGAGCACCCCCAATTCCTCAAATTACTAATACTAAGTACCACTACCTGAAATTAAGCTACAGTATAGCATGCATTACTAATACTAAGTAGTAAGTACCACTACCTGGCATGAAGCTATAGACCGATTCCTTAGCGGGTCTCATGGTCGCAGCCTACGTATTTCCTGTAGGCGGAGACGACACATCTGCGGTTTCCCCACACCAAGCTTCTACTACAGTGAATGGAGAAGTGACTGATGTTAGTCTGCTTCAAACGTTACTCTTCTACCTGCTTTTTACTAACACTAACATTACAAAGATGCTCAGGACATCAGGATGAACCTGTGTCGTTTATGGCTGCTCAAACAGTAGTGGCAACATAAAAAAAAAAAAAAACAGAATGTCAAAATATCTACCGCGGTGGCTGAGACCAGAGCCGTAAAGTAATGGTTGAGACAAAGCAGTGAAAGATACATAACGTCAGTCTTACCCAATATCCAGTCTTTCTATTTTAGGAACACAAGGCTGCTGTACTTTATACCTCATACTAAGCATTAAAGTATGAGGTATAAAGTACAGCAGCCATGTGTACCTAAAATGTATTTGACTAAGACTAAGCCTAAAAGACTAAGACTAAAAGACTAAGACTAAACCACAAAGACTAAGACTAAAAGACTTAAAGGACAACTTTAGTTTTTTTCAACCAAGGTTCATGTTTTAGGTTGTTATTAGAGAAACTAAAAGGTGAGTGTTAATTTTCTTTCATTTGCTGCTTTCTTTTGTTTTTGGGATTTTAGCAGTTTTTGACAGGGGGGCGGGGGCATTCGAGCATGGGGCTAAATATGTATTTTTTTACAAATTATTATGGCGATAATTTTTTTATTTATTTACTATAGTCCTAATAAACCCCAAGAAATTACATCTGGCCACAAAAGATCACAGGATCTACTGAATGTGACAAACTGACATATTGAGCCTATACACACAGTATACGCCTTCCCCCAGTAGGCTACCTTCACATTCAGTAGATCCTGTGATCTTCTGTGGCCAGATGTAATTTCCTGGGGTTTATTAGGACTATAGTAAATAATACAAAGATAAATCACCATAAGATTTTGTAAAAAAATACATATTTAGTCCCATGCTCGAATGCCCCCGCCCCCCGGTCAAAAAGAGCTAAAATCCCTAAAACATGAACCTTGGTTGAAAAAAACTAAAGTTGTCCTTTAAGACTATAGACTAAGACTAAATGATTTTGATATTTCGTCGACTAAGACTAGACTAAACAAAGAATTTCAGAAGACTAAATGGGACTAAAGACTAAATGTGTCTTATTCAAAAGACTAAGACTAAATCAAAATAATTATGCTGAAAACACTAGGCCCCAACAGGCTTAATGTAGAAGTGGATATGGCTTAGCCATTTCAATAGGATTCAATAACAGGGAGAACAATGTGTTCATTACAGACCATGTTATAGTATTGCTATTGTTGGTTGTTTGGTGCCAGTTATAATGATCTATTCCTGTCATTAAAAGGCCTGACTGAGGCGTGAATAAGATCGCTCTTTCTTTCCAAGGTATTGGTTTCTTTCCAATGTTTGGGTATTGTATGATTTAAATCGATCACACCTTAAGACAAACACGGAATACCAATGCATTAGATTAGGAGGAAATAAACAAATATTATGGATTTTAATGTTGGGGGCCATCTCCTGTAAAATAAAGTGAGGAAGACTTTCCTTCGAGGGAGGCCAGTGATAGCTTTATATCGGCCCCTACCGACTTGGATTTATGCATGAGTTCTGTTTAATTGTATCAACACAGGCGGTTAGAATGGCTTTCCTTCACCATTTCAGCACTCTGGGGGAGACGGTTCAATTACCGATAGGCGAGCCACAGGAGTGCACCGCGTGTGAAAACACTAGACTGACAGCTATTTAAGAGGCAGCCTCGTAAAAGAGATTTGTGCCCATCTCGACTGGCGCGGTGGCGACACTGGCTCCGACGGAGGGGGCTGCGCTGGTGACTTTCTCTCCGGCTTCCTCCCGCCTTAATTTGCAGGACTGAGTGCTCCCCGTCCGCATTATGGGTCATTTACTAAAGACATAAAAGCTGAGGTGTTTTCACATGAAAAGTTATTTCTTCACTACTTCCAACGTGATTCATTCCTATAACATCCACATAAATGCACAGCAAGAGAGAGAGAGAGAGAGAGAGAGGGGGGGGGGGGGGGGGGGGGGGCTTGTGGCAGACAGAGAGAAGGACAGCTTAATTTAAACTCAATCGTAAAATGGTGTCGCATCAAACATAGATCTATACGTCACAATGAGCTTGTACATCAGCTACTTTCAGAGTGGGACACCATTGAATGATGGATTACATCAGGCTGAAGAGGGTGAGAGAGTGAGAAACCTGCCATGTCATAAAAGCCTAGAGTAGGGGGAGTTCTACAATGATTTAGGCATAGACTCCTACAGAGAGCACAAATCTAAGTCTTTATCAGCAACTGACTTGTGTCTTTTATTGGATTGTATCTCTCACACACACACACACGTGCGCGCACACGCACGCACACGCACATAACACACACACACACACCCCTGTGTCAGAATCAATGTCCGACACCCTTGTGGAGTGCATAACGGTAGATGTTCCTGGTCACATAAATAGAGGTGGTTGGCAGCATGTATTGATTGTATGATATGATGCACCGCCACCTGCCTTGTCACATTCCCCTCTCCTGTGATCCCACTGCTCCACATGTCTCACCTATGGTTAGTACTGTATGACAGGCTGTCCAAATGGTGACTTCAGCAATTTGCAACATCCTGTGCCTTCACTCTGAGAGAGAGCTCCGGATGCAATACTTCTCACAGGGAAAAATGGCAAAAAAGTGTGTACTATTTAAAATAATAAGGGGGGAAAAAAGTGCTAGGTGGGGGGAGTAGGGAGAAAGAAAGAAATAAAGTTAAAGATGAAGGAGAGATACATTTCCCAAGGCTTATTTATTTTCCTCATCTTGATCCCTGACTTATCCTGGATTTGTATTGTCTAAATTCCATCCATGCATGATGCCGTCTCCTTTAAATCATCTTATAAAGACATGGCCCCAGTTAAACTGCCTGGTGAACTACAAGGTCTAAAGACATGGCCCTAGTTAAACTGCCTGGTGAACTACAAGGTCTAAAGCACATGGAGCAAGTGCAAATGGTCGTGTCCAACTCCAGTTATGCTAGTTAATTGGCATATTACATATATGGGTGCAAAGGGGTCGTGTTTAGTTTCTAAATGAATCATGGGAGTGTCTCCCATTCCCCTTAGCCATGTGCACCTGCACAATGCTATTTAAGCAGGTTGGAGGAGACGCGGCCAGTTTTCTGCTAAGGAAATGGGTGCTGCTGCTAATGCACATGGTGAAAGCCATCTATGGGAGCAGCAGGTATCCATCAAACAGGAGGTGAATCAGAGGTGCGAGGAGGTAGCGATGACTGTGAGCAAGCGTGTCCATCTCCTGGCATCACCAGAACGGACACACAGTGGGCTGTATTTTGCGTGTCTTAAGTACCAGGTCTTATTCCTTAACTTGAGTAAACTAAAGACCTGGAGGCGTGATCAATGCTCTTTGGCCACTCAGAATAGCCAAATGGCATTGATCACGCCTCCAGGTCTTTAGTTTACTCAAGTTAGGGAATAAGACCTGATACTAGGGCTGGGTGCAATAACCGCCATACCGCCGGTATGTAACGCATACCGCGGTGTCGGGGTTAATCCACGCTCTGATCCACAAGGCGCACGGGGCTGCGCAGAACCGCGCTCTCCGATCTGCCGTTTATAAAACCAATAGCCTTTGGTTAAACATTTTTAATGTTTAACTAAAAACAAACAAACCTGTATATAGGATTAGGAGGGGCTATGGAACAAGTCATATTGTATCTCTCTGCTCTGCTCGTCACCTGGCCTGACGCAGAACAGGCTCATAGCGCCCTCTATAGGTATTTTAACGACTACAGTCATGTCCCTGTTTTTGTGTTGTATCAATTATCAAACAGCTTTCTTTTAAGTTATTAGTAAGGGATCTAATACTACTTTTGCTTTTACTAATGCTGTTTGCTGTTGTGTTTTTCTTTTTCTTTTTTTTCACAGGATTGCCCTACCAGGTGGGGTTCTACACAGAAAATGGTACAACGCATTTTGGACCAACTGCCAGCCATCGAAAAGGCTTTGGAGGGTGACAAGAAAAGCCTCAACTACGTTCCTAAGTGGCAGAGCAAAGGTGTGCTGGAGTCAATAAATGCAGCACTGAAGCCAGTAGCTGAATTCACAGATACCCTCTCTGAGGAGAACTCAGTCACAGGCTCTTCTGTGAAACCAGTGTTGCAGCTGTTAAACGAGGAAGTTCTCGCAACGACTGAGCCACAAGGCATCGAGTTAACGGTAAACCTGAGGAAGAAGATGCTTGATGTCTTGAAGTACGCAGACCCTAAACTACAGCATTTTTTGGCAAAGGCATCATTTGTTGATCCCAGACACAAGGACTGCATCCCAGCTGATTAAGTAAAAGATGTGATACTGGAGGAGATATTGGCAGAAATGGCTGAAGAAGAGAGGCGTGATGATGATGGTGCCATTCCCAGGACCAGGGCCTCAGATGGAGATGGAGATGATGAAGGTGCCCTTCCACATGCACCACCTTCTACCAAAAAGTGGACTCTGGCTGACCTTCTGAGCCAACGCAAACAAAGGGTCTCCATTCCGATCCCCAAGAGAATCTGTGCAGACACAGAGCTCACGAGATACATCCAGGAGGAAGCCATCGATGATCATGATGATCCGCTCATCTGGTGGAAGCACAATGAGGCCAGGTTCCCTCTCTTGTCCAAGATTGCCAGAAAGTACATGACTGTATGTGTTTTTAGTTTAGTTTAGTTTATTTGATCATCTTCACAGTTACAAAACAGCTTAGTTGTTAACACATGGTTACATAACAAAAAAAAAAGGAACTGGAGGTGATCAAAAGGAATAGGCTGAAGCTGAAAGCTTATAAATGCCTATCCTATAAACATCAAAATAAAACAATATACAATCCAAACAATTTAATACCACCATCAAGGAGGTTCACACCAAATGGCGAGAGCCAACCCGATACTCCACCCACCCCCGTGTCACCATAGAGATCCACCAGGATCCCTATAAATTAAATACCAATCATCATCATCATCATCATAGGTCAAATATGTTATATCATATTATTATATATATATACTATATATTACATGCCACATATTATATTATATAATATATATGTCAAATATACAAATCATTTTACGATGCACTGTATTTAGCCATGAGGATATGTTTAAATAGTATCTTGAATCGAGAGATGTGTCTGCTGTGTTTCACCTCCTCGGTCAGGCCATTCCATATTTTTACCCCACAGACAGAAATACACATGCTCTTCCGGGTGGTGCTAACACAGGGTTGTTGGAAGTTTAGGTCCCATCTTAACTCGTAGCGTCCCTCCCTATCCTTGAACAATTGTAGAACCTTTACAGGAAGTAGTTTATTCCTTACCTTGTACATAATCTGTGCCGATTTGAATTCAACTAAATCTAAGAACTTCAGTGTGGAGGACCTTAAGAACAGTTCATTTGTAGGATTATAGTAGCCTACCTTATGTACTATTCTTAATGCTCTTTTTTGCATTATAATTAGAGGCTGTAGGTTGCTTCTATAGGTGTTTCCCCACACCTCCACGCAATATGTCAGATATGGTAATATTAGTGTGTTATATAGTGTAATCAATGATTTATAATTTAGTATATGTCTGGTTTTGCCTAGTACACCAACACTTCTAGCTAATTTTGAACGAATATATTTTATATGTGGTTTCCAACTGAATTTGTCATCTATAATCACTCCTAAAAATATGTTCTCATTAACTCTTTCTATGTTTACATTGTCGATCTTTAGCTCAACTAGTGAGTTTGGTTGTATTGATTTATTTCCAAAGATCATGAATTTTGTTTTTTTCAGGTTGAGTGATAGTTTATTTGTATCAAACCATAGTTTTAGTTTGCCCAGTTCAAATGAGACCTCCTTCAACAATTGCTGAAGGTTCACCCCAGCACAGAAGATGTTGGTGTCATCAGCAAAGACAACATACTTCAAGATACTTGAAACTTTACATATGTCGTTTATGTATAATATAAATAATTTGGGACCTAAAATTGAACCCTGCGGTACCCCACAGTTTATGGGTGAGCAACTAGATTTATGCTCCCCCATCTGTACGTATTGTTGTCTGTTTTTGATGTAGCTCTTAACCCAACTAAGCCCTACCCCTCTAATCCCATATTTTTCTATTTTTTCCAGTAATATGTCATGATCTATTGTGTCAAATGCCTTTTTTAAGTCAATAAAGATACCAAGGGCGTATTTATTACTGTCGATAGATGTAGTTAGTTCTTCAATTAGCTCAATTAGTGCCATTGTAGTTGACCGGCCAGATCTAAATCCATATTGACTCTCCATAAGAATATTATGTTTATCTATAAAACTGTCCAGCCTTGCAGAAAATACTTTTTCCAGAACTTTTGAAAATTGAGACAGCAGGGATATGGGCCTGTAGTTTGTGAAGCAATGTTTATCACCAGCTTTGTAAACTGGGATAACCTTGGCAGTTTTCATTTGGGTGGGGAAGAAACCTGTTTTGAGTGATAGATTGCAGATATGTGCTAATGGGTCTGCCACAGCACAAATAACCTTCTTCAAAACTGCCATGCTAATACCATCTCCATCTGTGGATGTTTTATTGTTTAGCTTGTGGACAATATCTAGTATTTCCTGTTTATCTGTGTTGTGTAGGAAGATTGAGGCAGGATTACTTTCATCAGGCAGTTGGGTAACACCACCTCCTAGGGGTGGTTTTATTTCGGCAGCCAGATTTGGACCCACATTCACAAAGAAATTATTAAACTTCTCCACCACCTCATTCATGTTGTTGATTATTATATCATTGTCAGTAAAGTGATCTGTATAGTTGGGGTTTGATCTATTTTTAATAATTGAATTTAATATATTCCATGTACCCTTAATGTTATTTTTATTCTTTTCAAATAGTTTGTTATAGTACTCTTTCTTACCTCTTCTAATAATATCCATTAATTTATTTTTATATATTTTATATTTAGTTTCTTTATCTATGGTTCTATGTTTCATAAAGTCTCTATACAGTTTATTCTTTTTTTTACAAGCATTAGCTAATCCCCTAGTCATCCACGGCTTGTCGACAGTTTTACTATTTTTTTTATATTCGTGTATTGGGCAATTTCTATCATATAATAATAGGAACTTTTCTAGAAAATTGTTATAAGATACATCGACATCCTCAGTTTCATACACATGTTTCCAGTCTTGGGTTGCTAAGTCTCTCTGGAATGTATTTAGAGCTTCCTCTGTTCTCACTCTTTTATATGACGTCGTAATGTGTTCTTTCGTCTTCATGTTGTGGTCACAGTTTAAGATTGCAAAGATCGGCAGATGGTCACTAATGTCGTTTATTAGTATGCCGCTCACTATATTGTTGTCCATGTTATTAGTGAATATATTATCTAATATAGTAGCTGAGTGTGTGGTTATTCTAGTCGGTTTTGTTATAATGGGATATAAACTCATACTATACATCGCAGCCATGAATTCATCAATTAGTGAATTATGTTTAGGGTTCAAAAGGTCAAGGTTAAAATCTCCACAGATATAGGCAACCTTGTGCTCGATCTTTGCAAACGTCCCCTCCATAAAGCATTTGAAGGCCTCAACGCTATTATCTGGAGCTCTGTAAACACAGCTGACAATGATGTTTCTCTTTTTTCTCAAGGAGATCTCTACAGTGACACATTCACATACATCATCAACAGCAGCAGTCATGCCATCTACAATATTATATGTTAATCTATTGTCTACATATAGAGCAGTCCCCCCTCCAACTTTATTTGATCGGTTTATAAAATTGAGGTTGTAGCCCTCCATCTCAAAGTCCACCCCCCTCTCCAGGCTGAGCCAAGTTTCAGAAATAGCAATTATATTGAAGGGTGTGCTAAACTGTCTCAGATATTCTTTAATATTGTTAAAGTTAGCATAGAGACTCCTACTGTTGAAGTGTATGACTGATATACCATGATCACATTTTATGTTGTTATTAAACTGGGTCTCTGAGAAGTAACAGCAGTTGTCGTTTACATTCATAAAGAAGTTACTCTCAGGATCAATGTCTCGGTTCATATCATGCATGATGAAACGTTAGGGCAAGCGGAGTCATATAGTGCCAGCCCAGTGGCGGCATGTAATGAGCACGCGTCGGCGCGCACAGCATTGCAATGCGCGCACACACACACACACACACACACACACCCACACTGTACAGCCACGCACGCATACACACAGAGAGACAGAGAGAGGAGAGAGAGAGAGAGAGAGAGAGAGAGAGAGAGAGAGAGAGAGAGAGAGAGAGCGCGCAGCACGGCATTAGTTTGAGCAGTCTTTCACGAAAAAAGGGGGAAATAATGGTGATGAAGAACCAAAAAAAGCGTTCCATAGCGCCGGGAGTAAACCCAACAGTCCGATGCAAGGGCACGGTTCCAAAAAGGGAAAATAATTCTTTGCTTATATGTAATGTCAACAAGAAGAACAACATGTGAACAGAGATTCCTATGGCAGGCGGCTTCAGCCATGCAAAGATCACAGTGCATAAGACAAAATAAATGGTTAAGTTGGGAGAAAAAAGTAGAGAAGTTCCAACTTTCCTTCTGACCAGGAAAATAAACTGTGGCCATGCCATGCCCAAATAGACAATCCAAAGAAGAATCCAAAAAATTATCAATAGTAGTAGCGCTAGCTTTTTTGCTACATATCTATTTCTAGCCCACCGGGCCGAGGAGACAGCAGCATCACTTGTATTCATCAAGGTCTTTCAGTTCTCTTACCATCACGGTCTTCTCTTCCTCAGGAGTGGATCCATTTAGCCGTATGAGCACTTTACAGTTCCTGGTCCACGTTGATTTTATGTTGCCCTTCTTCTTCAGGAAGCGAGCCTCTCGTGCAATTTCGGCATTTTTCCTGGTAAGGTGCTCGTTCAGGTAAACCTGGGTCCCCTCCAGTTTCTTCCACTGCTTCAGTAGGTCAGTCTTCTTTTTGCGGTTCACAAATCGAACAATGATGGCAGGTTTAGCCTTCTCACCGTTCTGATCCTTCCGAGGAAGCGTGTGGCAAGCGGAGATAGCGTTTGCATCCACTTGGATTTCCTTGCTCTCGAGAAATTTCAAAAGTTGCATCTCCAGCGTTTGTTGGTCACGATCCGCGGCGTATGTGCTACAAGCACTGCCTCTGAGCGTGTATTTAGTGCTGCTGGCAGGGTGGTGAGTGGTGACACCAATGAGGGCCTCCCTTATTAAGCCAGAAAAAGTCAACATGTTGGTTTGCCTGGCAAGAAACCTCAAAAGTGAACGTGAGGCTAGAACAAGAGCAGCTAAATCTGCCTTGCGTGCCTAGTTAGATGGGCTTTATGTTCCCATTTAGACCTGAGGTCGATTCTACAAAATGTGTTCTAAATCCTGACAGTTTTCAGAAAATCCTATGTTTCTATATCAGTGGTTTTCATTTTCAAACTATTTCATGTCAAGGACATTCTATTATGTTCCGGTAACATATTTGTTCTGTTTTATTTACTTACATTGTTATGTTAATGTAATTAACATGTTCTCCTTGAGACCCTTTCTGCTGATTTTGCACTACAGCAGAGCAGCATCTTACTAAGCCGACAGTATTGCACTATATTGCCTAAATGGCTGTTTTTTTGTTTTGTTTTATTGTTAAACTGTACTATAGTCTAGTAGGCTTACTAGACTAGTTCTGCACTAAATTTGCCGGTATCGCACCTATAGCGTTGACAGGTTTGTTCATGTTGAATTGATTGATCTGAAATAGCTTGGCTCGGAGTACATCACCATTCTAATGTAATACTTTCGCGTATCACCTGTCAAAAAAGCTGATCTACAAATTCACCTCCGAGCTTGGAGATCTGCCATTTCGATCACGTGACGACAGTTTTATCTTCAAAATGTTTTTTATCTGAGACGAGACTTTCCAAATAATCTTTCACGGATTACATTAACGTCATGATCATGGATGGCCCTGCAATTTCTTTACAATACCGCATTGGAATATAAACATTTGGAACGATGATTTGACTACGAGACGAGCAAACTTCTTGCAGCCAGGTAAATAAAACGAGCTACCGTTATAGCCTTGCATTATATATTATACATAATAACATGGTGACTCAATATAATAATGTATTTTTGCCAGTAAGTGATGTCATATTAAATGTTCATTGATGAGGTCCATTCAGTATCAGTATTAAGACAGACGAGGTTCACTTCAAAGTAAATTTCAAGTTCTTTATTGTTAATCTTTGTAGGCTACAGGTATTGTCCGGCTTCCTTAAAAGTAAAGCAGCAGCATAGGTGATAAGTAAAGGACGGGACCTTTATTAAATCGAATAATTTTAATAATAATCTGGGGTGCAATACATCTCCGTACACTGTTTATCCGGATTGTGTTGAGCTGCTCTATACATCTCCGTACACGGTGTTTTACCGGATTTTGCTGAGCTGCTCTATTCATCTCTGTACACAGTGTTTTACCGGATTTTGTTTAGCTGCTCTATACATCTCTGTACACTGTGTTTTACCGGATTGAATAACACCATAAAACCAGATGTTTTCCCCCGCGTGGTGCGGTAATTACCGCCATACCGGCGGTATGGGTGCCGACAATAACCGCGGTAATAAAAATCCCATACCGCCCCAGGCCTACCTGGTACTTAAGACACGCAAAACACATCCCACAATGTCCAAAGTGATATGAGATATGAGACAAAACACTAGCTCTCTGCTCAACAAAAACATAGGTCCTAATTCATTAAAAAGAAATACGCCACCGTTACACTGTGGCGGAAACAGATATCGTATTTATCCGTCCGATCAAGCTACGTTGAGATGACGTGATATTCAGAGAGTGGTGTGCACCTCAGGTACGCAGGCGTATCGCAGGTGTATGTCATACTGAAAGCAGCGGGTGCAAAGTGATCGGAAAAGCACCCGACAACCTCATTTGCATTGATCCACGCCCAATTTCATACCATAAAAGGTCTCAATCATGACTCAGCAGTTTGTGAGATCAGCTGGCACCATGGCGGCGAGACTAAAGAAGCGAAATTACAGCGCTGTAGAAGTAGAGGTATTGTTGGACGGCGTGGAACGCCACAAAAATATTATTTTTAGCAGCGTTAGCAGTGGCTTCAGCAACGTCACGAAGGCTGATTGTTGGAAGGAAATTACCCAACAAGTAAACTCCGTCAGTGCTGTGGCGAGGTATGAAATATGAATATAGGCCTAGCCCCTTATATTAATTTGATACACGCATGGACCACAAACAAGCCCTTTATAGGGCTTTTATGTATATAATTTCTGCACCATTGTATTATCGTAGGCCTACTAGGCTTATTTGCAAACCGACAATGTTTATTATTCAATAAAGGACATTGACGGAGGTCAAAAAGAAATGGAGTGACCTTAAACTTGATGTGAAGAAAAGGCTGACCAGGCAGCGCCAATCCATGGGTGCTACCGGGGGGGGGGGGGGGGTCCGGGCGACGCACCACAACCGTCGCCCATGGACGAAAGGATCAAAGCCATAATTGGTACCAGTCTACTTTTTTATATCCATAATTATACAGTTACATTTGTGCATGATTGTTGTTTCTTTTCTATAGGCCTACCATTAAACAATACACAATTATCTTATAGGAGAGGTGGCGTTGTACGGAATCCAAGCCGCGGGGGGGATGGATACTGATGCCTTGGATTTGAACCTCCAGATGGACGAAAGTGATGGTATTTAAACTATAGGCCTATAGGCTTGCATTTAATCAACACATTATAGACTTGAACTGTCCTGCTTCTTCTTTGATATTGAGCACAACACAGGCTATACACACTCTATTCAAGCAGCATTGCACCATAAAAATGTAGATTAATATACAATGTTATTAAACAAGGAAAAAGGCACAATAAATAATTGTAAATAATATTTATTGGGGGAAAAGGCACATCAAATGATCTTTTTTTTTATAGCTGATGATGCTGCTTCCGTGGCGTCGGCGTCCTCACGGGAGTCGCGGCGCTCCAGAGGCTCCACCACCTCCCAGGCAGCTCGAACGCGTTCCTCGACCCCCGCTCGGGCTCAGCGCTCCACGACCACCACCATCCAGGCCTCGCATGCAGGGCCACCCGCTCCCGCTCCCGCTCGGGCTCAGCGCTCCACCACAACCACCGGCTGCTGCTCACCACCACCGGCTGCTGCTCGCAGGCCTCCGGCTCCACCAGACGGCGAGGTGCCCTCTACCTCGGCTTCTGCTCCTGGTTCTGCAAGAACCAGAGTTCGGCGACCCTCGGAGGCTGCCCCCGTGGCTGACCGGGACGCCCGAGTGGAAGTCATTTCAGCCGAGGTCTTGCAGAACCAGGAGCATTTGCTGAGGGCGGTGGAGAGGGTCGCGTCTGTCGTGGAGGAAGGTGTGAGGGCGGTGATGAGTGGTGTGGACAGGATCGCCACAGCCCTCGAATCCATAGCCACTGCCAGGAGGAGAAATGAATAAATAAAACTATAATTAAATGTTGAATTTGCTTCATGTGTCTACTTCTTCAAGGTTATTATAGTTAACTAAAACTAACGAAGTAACAAACTGAAGGGGAAAACTAATTACAACGAAAACAAAACGGATACGAAATTGTATTGTGTAACTATTTCCATGTTATCAAGAAACAAACTGGCTATATCAAATCCGTTAAACTATTTAAAACGAACTGAATTAGAGAGACGAAAAAAACGTAAACTAAAATGATGAATTAAATTAAACTATATTCATCCTTACTTCAAAAACGAGCGATCAGTTGTCGGCGCAGGGCCAGTCCTGGCATGTTGGCCTCTGCGCCAATGGGTGGGTCCACCGGCATGTCTGCTGGTGGGGGCAGTGCAGGTGCTCCCTCTGGAAGGGGCACACCATTCCGTTCTGCTATATTATGCAGCACGCAGCAGGCCAGCGTGATCTTGCAAACCTATATATATGGGAACAAATTATTAGACTGAACAAAACCTGTTCTGTTATAGCATGCCTTAATGCCTACCGTTTTCAGCTCATGATGGTCTACTATACTGTGTGTGTGTGTGTGTTTGTTTTATTTAAATACCTTATCGGGCTTGTAGAGGAGCGTCCCTCCTGCCGTGTCCAGGCATAGCCAACGGGCTTTCAGCCTCCCTATGGCGCGCTCCACGACGGATCGGGTTCTGACATGGCTTTGATTGTACGCCCGTTCTTGTTGGGTCTCGGGGGTGAACAGTGGCGTCATCAGCCATGTTGCCACGGCATATCCTTTATCACCTGGTATATAGAATGAGATAGATATGGTTAGCCATTTAGGCCTACAATCCTGTCAATTTAATTTCCATGAGGCAAGTGAGGGGGAATGGCACTAAATATATATACAATTGGAAAAACACTCACCAATGAGCCATGCGTCTCCAGCAGCCCCCTGTGCGAGACGCATGCCTACACTGCTATTTTGCAGGATGAAAGAGTCGTGGCTGCCGCCCCCCCAACGGGCAACTGCATTTAAAAAAATCATATTCGCGTCACAGATGACCTGGACATTGACAGAATAGTACCCTTTTCTGTTCAAATATGGGTATGGGTCCTTGGGCGCCTTGATGCGCACATGGGTGCAATCTATTGCACCGATGATGTTGGGGAATCCTGCTGTAGAATGAAAGTCCAGTTTTATTGTTCGTTGTTGTTCGGCAGTGAAATGTGAAATGTGGCGGGGAACCATTCGGATGATGCCATCCAGCACTTTGGTGAGCGTGCGGCTGAGGGATGGCTGGGATATGCCGGACCGATCGGCCACCAAACGCTGGAATGATCCGGTGGCCAGGAAGCCTAGTGTGCAGAATACCTGCACGTGTGCAGGGATGGGATGTGACCTATAATAATAATAATAATTAATAACGGTAATAGGCTTCATTTATTTTATATGCATTGTAAACAAATAACTGCTGCAGGCATGGTCTAAATCTGGGCAAAAATAATCCAATTGAAACCATTTTTCTAAACATTTTAATTCGAACCTGTTTGTTTGTCTGGTGAGCTCTGGCTCCAGCGCGTCGCAGAGCTCGACCAAGCAGTGCCTTGGTAGACGGAACCGGCACCGTAGCCACTCGTCGTCCTCCTCGAAAAAATTGGCCCGGTCCCTGAAGATGCGTTCTCTCCGCCAAGTAATCAAGCAGCAATAAATCAGCCATTCTCTTTGTATTCTGTTACTATAAAGCTTGTTCTTCTCTTCACACCGGTTTGACGCTGCTCCCCGGGGTTCTTATATAGTGCCATTGATCACTTAGAACAAGCTGGTCCTGATTAGCGCACTTTTTTTTTTTTTTTTTTTTTTTGAGAGAGGCTTCTGAGAGTGAGCATGCTAGAAATATCCTAATAAATAATTAAAAAGTTGTTGGGCTTGCAGGGGCATTTTCTGTATTGGACTGTAACTTGCCTATAATGCATGCATTTAGGCATACAAGTGCACTCGGCTTTTATATATATATATATATAGGCTATCTTTTTTTTATGTGCTGATCGACCAATATGTTGGGGACACATGCCTACATATTTTATCTGAGATGTGGGAACAATTTATTGATTCAGCATGAAGACTAAAGCCTTCTGAATAAATCTATACGCAAGTGTATGCTTCCGCAAATTTCTCCGCCACCTAAAGAGGTCCCGTAGGATTTAGCGGAGTTTCCGACGAACCAAAGTCAGCGTCAAGTTCACGGCCATTTCCATGAATTCCAAATTAATGTGGGAAATCCACGTAAATGCCTTTCCGCTAGCGTCACGTCAATATATAAGTGGAAGCGCGTTGAAGAATCAGGCCCATAAAGTGTAAACAGGAGGTGGACCACGGCTATGCTGGGAATATTAACCCTCTAACACCCGCATTAATTTCTACTTGCAAAAAATAGATTTCAACCTTACTACTACTTTGTACTACTAGGACTAAGACTAAAAAATTTGTTAAAAAAAAATAAAGATTGCAGTTCAGATGCGTTCAACTCTTAACGAGCTTACACTTAAGACGGAGGGTGGAGGTGAGATTTATTGCAGATGAATTGATTACAGTATGGAGCTGGGATTGAGGTGAATGGACAGAGAAGTGACTGACAGTATGATAACAGAATGATAACGGAATGATAACAGTATGATGAGGAGGTGACAGTGGAAGGGCTTTGGCGCGGGCCCCCTGGAGACGGGCCAGAGCCTCTGCTCGGATCCTGCCTGGCGGAGGCAGGGGGGGCTCTTGAGCCTGCCCCCCTGGGGCCGACCTGGTGGAGCCTGCTGCTGGGCGGCGTCGGGGAGGTGGCGGGTAACTGAACGGAAGCACAGATGAGTGACGGGAAGGAAGAGGAGTGCTTATAAAGGGGCGCGGACAAGGTAACGTTGATCTGATTGGAGCAGACGAGTGATGGATCGTTACAGCTCTAAGTTGAACTTACGTCAAAGACTAACACTTCAACTCTTAACAAGCTTACACTTAAGACGGAGGGTGGAGGTGAGATTTATTGCAGATGAATTGATTACAGTATGGAGCTGGGATTGAGGTGAATGGACAGAGAAGTGACTGACAGTATGATAACAGAATGATAACGGAATGATAACAGTATGATGAGGAGGTGACAGTGGAAGGGCTTTGGCGCGGGCCCCCTGGAGACGGGCCAGAGCCTCGGCTCGGATCCTGCCTGGCGGAGGCAGGGGGGGCTCTTGAGCCTGCCCCCCAAAAGGAATTAAAGAGTACACGCCTGGAGGGATGGTGCAAACTTCTGGAGGAAGGAGTAAATTAAGGTTTACCTGGAAGGGACTATACAAACGATGTTGGAGAGATTCCCTCGACGAGCCGGGGCCTTTAGCGAGAAGGGATCCATGGGAGAGTGAGGAAGGCCCCGCGCCATTGGGGCTTCACGATGGCTGGTGCCGCCGACATGGGAGCCTTCGCGGAAGGGGCTCGTGGGAGAATGGTTAGTAGGTATGGTTGGTAGGCGAACAGCCCGATGGTTAGCGAGCCTCTGGATGGTTGGCCGAAAATCGTTTGCCAGCGGAGTCTGTTTGGGATGAGAGTAAGGTTGATTAGCATGGCATGAATGAAACGTGAATGGAATGATTATTTAGCAGGCGTCCTCTCGACAGAGGGTTGCGCAATGAAGGCAATTTCGCCTGACGGAACGGGGGAGCTCCCGGCGGAGAAGTGAGTGAGAATTTGATTCGCCTGGCGGGACAGGGAGACTCCCGACGGAGGAGGCCTGTGTGGCCGGAGGACGGGACGGCCGGAGGACGGGACGGCCGGAGGACGGGACGGCTGCCGTTTTGGAGGAAGTGAGTGTGCGTCCTGGAGAGGGAGAACATGTTAGAAGTGGGCAGAGGAGGAGGTACCCGCCACCCGACGCATCCACCAGTCAGTGTATGTACCGCGCTAGAAGACGCCATGGACTTCTGGGCATCGAGCACGGATGCGGAGGAGGGTCTGACGTAGGAGGAGAAGGCGGAGGACGACCAGCGGCCCGAGGATTGCAGGGTCAGGACGGAGACGCCGCTGGCAGCAGCGGTGGTGGCGGCTCCGATTCTCAGGGAGTGGCTGGAGTAGCGGTCGGGAGGGAGACCACATCTCTCTACGACGACCTCAGACGAGCCCTCCAACGACGTCTCCGGTCATCTCGGTTCTTCGTACATCTGGCCAGCTCCTTTGTGCTTTCCGCACCGGTATCTTTCTTTAGTGCGTCCGCCTAGGTAGGTGTGGGACGTCCTCTCGATCGACGCCCAGCGTTGGTTCCCGCGGTGCGGCCTTGGCCGGGAGTTCTTGATGGCGGCGGCAGTGACCAGCTAGTCTCATACTCCTCACTGCTATCTTCTCTGTTATACTTGGTAATGGCCCGTACGGACGCTTGTTGGTGATGTGCTCATCCTGGTTGATGTTAGGTACCACGCAGACATTCTGGTGCAGCACCCGTCCAGGGATTTCTGTGGGGCTTGAGTAAGTGTCCGGCATTCACGGCCGAGGAGGAGGACGGTCTCCGCGGTAGCAGGGAAGAAACTGGTCTTAACGTGGAGCGGGAGGAGCACGGAGGAGAGGTACCCGACCACCCGACACGACCACCAGTCGTTGAGCCGGACCACACGGTCAAGTGCCGGACTAGTAGACGCCATGGATCTCTGGGCATCGAGCGAAACCTGGGCGTCGTGTTGTTTGACGAACGCGGCAGACCCAAGGGGAATGGTTTGACGAACATAGGTTCTTGGGCTATGGCTGACGCAGTGGACGTGGAACCGAAATTATTAATGATGATATGACCGACTGCGGGAAACTATTCCGCTTGGAATTCCCCCCCAAAAGTGGGAGCGTAGCACGGTGGCCTGAGCTCTCCGAGCAACGGAGGCTGTGAATAGGTTATGGCTTAATCCATTTAGGCCTAAGGCGGATTCTAAAAACGCCTCTGAATCCTGACCTAAGGTTTCTGAAAAACTTCAAATATTTAGCAGCATCAAAAAATTTAAATTTTTGAATACTGTACATACTGTATGGGTTCCCGGCCTGAGGGGGTAAGATACCAATAGGGGTTCCCGCCCGGAAATGGGTTAAGGTGAGTGGTTTGAGACGTTGAGTGGGTGGTTGCCTATGAGTTTAGACATTGCGGCGCGGTTGAGACGTTGCGGTGCGTGGCTGTCGAGCTTAGCTGGTGCAGTGCATGGCTGCCGACTGAGTTTAGCTGCCGCGGTGCAAGGCTGCTGATGGGATTAGACTGCGGTGGATGGCTGACGAGTTCAGCTCGGTGGGGGTCCGTGTTGAGGCCTAGCCGGGAACCTGGCCTTCCAGGCATGCGTGAACAGTGCTCGTTTCCCTGATGATCGCCGAGCAGGTAGCTGGACGGGAGGAGCACAAGCATAGAGTTAGTATGGTCGGACCGACGTGGCAATTGGAGTGAGAGTAGAATCTTAAGACTTAATTGACGGGAGAAACAATGCAGTTGACGGGTGAGTAACAGAGAAAATCTTAATTAGGTACGGACTCGGTGAGCACGGTCTCGCCATCGAGAAGGTCGACATAGGCGGACCTGAATCCTGAGAGAAGACAGACTATGCGCCAACTGCGCGCGAATGAAGTGGAAAGCGAGCTACGCTTTCTTATGTGTCCATTGAACCGAGACATCAGAGACACGTACTTCCCACGGATTACAACTGGAGATTGAGAACGTGACCCGTGGCGAAAACTCCCATATCTGCTGGGCGAGGTACGACAATGTGCAAACGCGGCAGCAGATTTGAGATTTGCTGTGAAAGGAGAGGAATACCAGATGGAACGCGACCGCCCTGAAGACAAGCCATTTGTATGTTTCTGCACTATACCTGCGTCGAGTTAGCGTGACTGTCGCGTTGAAAGCGGAAAGCGGTCGGATAGGGTGAGTGGAGTGATGCGTGCTGCGGTTTAATCATGTCGTGACCATGAGAGATGACTGCCTGCGTAGCATTAACTGAAGCTGGGATGCGACGGACGAGTGAACGGCAAATCGAATCTCGCGTTTGAGTGAAACGTGACGAGTCCTAAATGAGCGATTTAGGGAGACAGCGGGAAGCCGCTCCGCGCACTTGAGCCGATTCCTGAGCAAACGCAATGTGATAATCACACCCGTGAGAAATGAGGGGCGCTGGTGAAAAAGGGACTAGCTCAAGTTAACTAGGTGGTGAAAGGTCAAGTGAACGAGCGGTGCCGGCATGAATATTAAATGCCGTGAATGATAGGAACAGAGTGGCGGAGGGTTAGACATAGAATGAAAACCCGGAAATGAACCACAGCAAAATGTGACTTATTGAGCTGATAGTGGGAGCTCCGACCTGTGAGGCTCACACGGCTTGTAGATCAGCTATTTGAACATGTTCACACTGACGCACGCAAGCACGCCTCTCTTTTTTCTCTCTTCTTCTCCTCTTTTTACTTTGTTTCTTTTCCTCCTTTTCTTTTCTTGTTTTCCTCTTCCTTCTTCCCTTCTCTTTTTTCTCTTTCTCTCTTTTCTCTTCTTTCTTTTTCTTTTTCCTACGATTACGATCAACATCTCATCACAATCCACATGATTGAAGCATGAATCTGAAGCACTAGTAGATTGCCGTGGCATGAATAAATGGGGCACCGAGTTGCCATGTTGGAGGAGACACTGAGGGTGCTTCGAATGAACCGTGGGTTTAAACAACGGCGTTCACCCGGCAAGTGATTAAATAAAACAAGCCTGAGACGCTTATAATGAGCGGACGTGGCAACATGCCTGACGGCACCGGACATGCTCAGTGTAGTCTAGTAGTCTAGTGATAGTGGTGGCTCTAGTGTTGACTCCCGTGGCAACAATGGAACGCGGAAGTGCTCGTTCTATCTCAGGGGATAGTTCCGCCAAAGGAACAATGTTTGGAACTAGACGAAGCGTGTCGCCACTCTACACTGTGGACGGACTAGACGCCGTGTATGTTTTTAGACCTGCAGCCTTGATCTATGCTACGTTCACATGATGACCAGTAGCTTACTGCCGTGAAAGCAACGTTTAATGCATGATCGCCCGGACGCCACCTGAAGCAGTAGCGAGACTGGTGGGATGAGCATTAGCAGCAGTATACAGCATAAGCAGCCTTGTATACGGCAACGCGCGACAACGAAGCACTGAGCAGCAGCAAGCAAGCAGGGGAAAAAGGGGCTATTTGCGTGCGGAGGCAGCATCGGAACGGAATCGAAATTAGGCTAGTTAGCAGTTACGTTTGTTTTGAAAGTTGAACCATTCAGGTGGATAAATAGCAGTAGCGAGCAATTAGAATGATACTGTATCTGATGGAGGCATGCAGGGCCTGGGACGCTGGCGAAACACCCGTCGGTGTGTCCTGGGATGAAAGCTGCGGCCGTGGAGAAATTTGTTGACTCTTGAACTTGGATGGAAATGACGGATGATGAAGGTGAGCTGCGAGCTCTCGATCGTGTCTGTGTGCTACCTGAACAGAAGCACAGATGAGTGACGGGAAGGAAGAGGAGTGCTTATAAAGGGGCGCGGACAAGGTAACGTTGATCTGATTGGAGCAGACGAGTGATGGATCGTTACAGCTCTAAGTTGAACTTACGTCAAAGACTAACACATAATATTAATTCCTGTTGTGAGAATACCACATTGTTTTGTTATTTTGCTTTGTTTATCCTGTGCATGTTATTCTTTTTAGGAAAGGAAATGTAACATGTGATGCTGACTATGAATATATTAGAATTATTTCCTATTCACGAGAAGTGTGATGGGCCGTACAGGGGTGATTGACAGCTGTCAGAGACTGATGACGCCACCCACCCAAGTAACACGGGGGGAAAAGGAGGAAACTCAAGAGAGGTGTAGACCTACACGAGAGAAGTGGAGCTCCATGCGCCAGATAGCAATCTAACTATTATTTAGTGTTAATTGCGTGTATCTGCAGCCTTTGTGAAGAACGGTCGAGTCCATCGGAAAAGTACTTGCTGCTGCCGTTGGAGAAGCGACCATCGTTTGGAATCACCGTCACTGGCGTGTGTGTGACTGTCAGAGACAACGGTGAGATCTTTCCAAACATTTGTTGGATTACATATATTAAGGGGAACCCCGAACATTTAGTTTCTTCGTCAGTCTGTTTAGAGCGGACGCTGATTTTGTTTCTTTGGAACCCTTGGATAAAGGAACTGAATACCGCGGGCGTACGCTTCATTTAAGAGAAGAGGAGGACGCAGACTCTACTCGTGCTCCGCTGACTTTGGGTTTTTAATGTTTATAATTGCCGTTGTAACCCAACGCGTCATACAGACAACATCGGGACTTGTTTGGGGCGGGAGGGGTTTTGAACGTAATTATTGTTTGTTGTTTTTAGTTTGTTTGCCTGTTTATTTATTTTATTTCATAGGGAGGGAGACAGGGACAGAAGCACTGTGCCAAGTGCACTGGTTCAACTATTTACTCTCTATTTAAATACTACAAACCCTACGATCCCTACGATCCCGTTGTTATTTTTTCCTTGGTAATGATTTTCCCTAGTGCATGAAGGGCGATTGTTTCACTGTAGTGTGTCCAGAAACCTTAATATTTACATGCTCAGCTTACTGCATGGCAATTAATCATATTCACATGTTAAGAGCCGCCCACACCAATAATTATAATTATAACGATAACTATAACGTTCAGATGCGTTCACTAATAGTAATTCCTGTAGTGTGTCTGTAATTTATGTCCAAGAAACATATCTGATATCTTGACATTTAAACGTTAATATTTACATGCTCAGCTTACTTCATGGCAATTCATTCACACCAAGAATGATAATTATAACGATAACTATAATGATGATGATGTGAACTAATGTTCTGTAACCACTGGCTGTGTCGGAGCCTCAACATGGATATTGATGACCTGTCCGATATTCATACTGGTAGTTATCATTATAGTTAATGCTCTTGGTGTGGATGGCCCTTATACTGCTATAAATGCTCTGTTGCGCAGGGGCAGATAAAGAAAACAAGAAGGGCATATGGTCACAAAATTCTTTAAAGATGAGAGGTCCTTGAACAGATTTCATAGTTGAATGGATTTTCCTTTGAACTTGTTTTCTATCAGCAATAAAGTGTACTTATTGAAATAAATACCCTCTCTATCTCTCCTCCTCCATGGTGCTGAAAGACACACCAACCAGCAGATACATTTGAACTGGTATCTCATTATCATGATGAGTCTCACAGCAATTGCATCTGCAATGTTTAACGTGAGTGTGTGAATGTGTTGAATGTTACCCTGTACATTTGGATGAGTTTTGATTATAAGCAGAGTGCGTTGTGAGAGGTGAACTTAACATTGCACGCTTTAAATTGTGGGTAATTTACTGAGAATGGGGGCGTTAAAATGATAACTACTTGGTTGTAAACTGTAGTGACATTTGTGCCGTGTGCCATTTTGCGCCTGGTGTAAGATAGGATAGATTCTGAACAAGGGTTAGTCTATCACGCACGAGTCTGCAGATGCAGCATTCTCAGGGAAAACAGTTTTGAAAACGTGATAAAATCAATGCTTTTAATAGCTTTTCACGGTGCGTTCCCTTTACTGCTACATCTTGTGGATGTGGTCTGTTTTTTTCCTTCATATACATATTCTACATTATACAGTCAATTACAATAACCTTGATTTTTTATTGTATAGCGTTCTCCATATTTGTTTCATTTGGAAGGATCTCTGGTAGCACTTAGCGTAGCCTGCCCTATAGGCAGTTTTACAATGATATTTGAAGTCAAGTATTGATAAAAATGCACATGGATCAAACATTTTGAATAATCAAAAAAAGGTAACAGTCAGAATATTCACAGTGATACATTATAGTAAATAAGTGATATTAAGACCACATGATACTGGCTTCTTTCTTTCTTTCTTTTCTTACAGGAAACAGGGATAGAGCGACAGGGAGTGACATGCAGAAAAATGTCCACCAGGCTCAGGAAGAGAACCAGAGATTTTCTGTCAAGAATGAAAGCTTACGAGGTACTCGTCTTGCCATAACCATTCGGCCATTGGTGCCCCCAATGCTGATTAACTTAAAACAGTTCCACACTTGTCTCCCTTATATTATGTGGGCTTTGTTACTGGTCAAGTTACGCAACTTTCCACTGATAGCAGGAAATAGTCAGACTAGAACAGCAATCAACAATGCTATGGCTTTAATGAAGAGAGGTCCCATCGAGACAGGCTTCAAGCTAGGGCTAACCTCGATTAGTCGAATAGTCGACTAATCGATCGGAACGGGTCTCAGTCGACTGACCACCTCTCAGTCGATGTTCACAAAATATTATTGTATTATTCCACTAGGTCTGTGGGGGATATAAACACATTTGAACATGCTTTCTGACTGTTAAAAACAGTCAGAAACTCCACATGCACATTGGAGATTGATTAAAAATCAATATCCAATGTGCATGTGGAGTGTGTCTGCCTGTGTGGCAATGTGCCACTGCCTGTGACTTGAATCGCACAGTGCACCGGCCTGATAGACTCCAGAATCTCAATCTCACCTGCTGTGCTCAATCTGGCTAATGACAAGCCTCTCAGTCGATGTTGGGGGTTCTCAGTCGACTATCAGTCGACTAACAGCAAATTTATTCATATTAATTTTCGACTATACAAATCCTTAGTCGGGGACAACTCTACTTCAAGCACACTATGAGTAAGGGTACATTCAGGCGTATGCACAGGTGCGTAGGCCAGTGGACATCAATGAAAGCAATAGAATACATTGTGTATTTGCTCGGTACATGCGTATTTTGTTATTTAATGAAGGAACGTTTCGGTCCCTCCGGACCTTCCTCAGGCATGGGCGTGGGGTATTAAAAACATTAACGAGGGGGCTAAAAGCCCAAAGATTATACCATTTAAGCTGCTCCTCAATCTGTTATCCACAAATCAGCACCATGAAAATACTATTGTTAGAAAGGATATTCACAGGCCTGGGCCGTGGCTCAGTGGTCCAGGCACCGTGGCTGGTAACACACTTTGGCAGTGTGCCGCGGGTTCGACTCCCAATCCTGGCAGCCTTTACTGCATGTCACCCCCCCCATCTCTCTCCCCCATTTCCTGTCAGCCCTCCATATAAAATAAAGGTGAATGCCACAAAAAAAAACATTTAAAAAAGAAAAGATATTCAAAGGATATCCTAAACTCAAATAATCAGCAATTTAAGTCCTACCAGATACACAATACTGTAGCTTTTTTTTTTTTTTTTTTTTTTTTTTTTAAGATATTTTTTTGCGGCTTACACCTTTTATTGATTTTTGAAGGGACAGACAGTAGGCTGACAGGAAACGGGAGAGAGATGGGGGGATGACATGCAGTAAAGGCCGTGTCGGGTCCGGGAGTCGAACCCGCGGCACACTGCGACTGGATTACCAGTCCGGTGCCCAGACCGTTACGCTACGGCCTGGGCCAATACTGTAGCTTTAAGGCCAGGCTACACTGGGGACGGGTTGGAACCGTACGCAGCTACTGTAGGTGGCTGCACCGACAATTTGTTCGTCCCGCAGGGAGAGGCAAAGGCTTCATAATGCCCCGCGCACACGCAGAAAAATAGAGCACATAAGGATTCACACACGGAGCTTACGCACAACCTGCACACCGCAGCTAGCTTCAATGGTCAAAGCGTCAATTCTATCCCCAGTGTAGCCCAAGCCTAGGCATTGCAAAAGTAGAAAGAAGAAAAAAATCCCCAATGCTAGTTTCACACATATCTCAGGCAAGTCAGAACTTTGTACATACATTGCATTGCTATAAATAAACGCACGGATGCATGTAAACACGCACACTGGCCTACATTTTTTTCCTAGCCATCACGATGAAAGCAAAGTGTCATATATAATGCAGTGCTTGCTTGTTCAGGTGGTACAGTATTTTTTTATCTTCTGTGTACTACTTTCAAAGGTATAAATCATGTTCTCACGTCCCGAGCCACACAGCCCCACCCCCAGGCCTTTTAGCTGTTCCACCTCCTACTATGTTTGGCCTTTACAAACTGCACAGGTGTAAGTGCACTCCATGAATACTATTCAACCATTCAGTGGACACAGGTCTAAGTGGACTCCATGAATACTATTCAACCATTCAGTGGGCCACAGGGCTTTGTCAGGGCTTCACTACATTAGAGGAATTTGAAAAAGTAAAAGCCATCCTCATTTTAAATGGACAGACCTGTGCCTCTCCATCAGCAAATGGACAGCTTTTAACATGGCAGGTGATTTACATTACGGTGACGAACACTTTTGGAAAATAAAGAGGTTGGCGAACCATAACGAGAAACATGATCAAAGAGGTCTATATGTACAGTACAGCCAGCCTGCAACACTTCATTTGAGAGAGATATGCATGGCGGCAATGCACCGAACAGCTGCATGCAATGCATCTCTCTGTCCAATTAGCAATTGTCCCAAATGTTATCACTGAAGCAAATACATTTTCAAATAAATGTATAGTGTAGTAAAAGTACAATATTTAGATCTGCGATGTAGTGGAGTAGAAGTACAAGTTTTGGAAATTGAAAATACTCAAGTAAAGTACAAATACCTCAAGATTGTACTAAAATGCAGAAATGTAAAAAAAAGGCTAAACAAAATGCAATTCATTATAGTAATACTTATGTTACACCACACCAATGCACAAGACTCAGAGCAACAACACAATCAATTTGATTTAACCCAAGCCTCGTCCCTATCATCATTCATTTATCGACAGTTCACTTTGCCTGTCCTCATCATTGAGAGTTAACCAAGGCTAAACAAAAAACGCTTTTGAATGATATGTAAACAATTGTAATTTTTAGTAGCAGATGCCAGTCAAACAGACAGGCAGGCCCGGCCGCTGCCACTGCCCAGTCTCTGCCAGTAGAGAAGAGTGGGGGGCTGGGGTGGGGGTTGAGTAAGCTATGACAGAGCCATGCACGGAGAGACATGACAGGCACTATAAGTGAAAATGAATATGCCCAAGGCAGCTTCCTGATTACTTTCTTATTATAATGGCAAAGCCCACCGCCACCCAGGCGGTGGGCTATATGGTTGGCCATGAAACAGCAAAGTGAGCATAGTGTGGCTATAATGCTTGCAACCTGCTGCAAGTCTAAAGCCTTGCAAAACACAGCCTCGCTTCACATCAATGGTTCTCACATTTGTCCGATTAGGTGGCAAACAATCATTATCCTTAACTCCATGGAATTGATTGGCCCAACAGGTGCGATGGCACCACTACAAAGGCAATTAGATCAATGCTTGTTCAAGTGTCAGATAGAATTCAGACCAGTTGTACTAATATACGAATAGTATAATTAACACCAGGAGACGATGGATTCGTCATTACCTCCTGCAAAGACGTTATTAGTAGACATTACTAAACAGCCCAACGGTGACAACAAATAAATAGGCAAACAATAGTCACAAAAACAGGATCTTTTGCGGCTATACATTTTGTGTAGGCTAAGTGCAATATGGGCTTGTGCAATAACAGGAAGTACGGTTGTGTGTGTGTGCATTTGTTGTACTAGTTTTATAGATTTTTAGCTTTTAGTGATTTGATGCACTGATCGGTTGACACTTTTAATTTCCTTATACACATTGCAATAAACATCTATTCTATTCTATTCTTTCTTACAATACTGCTTAATATTAATGCGTGTGAAAATAGTGATTTCAAATCAACCTTTTTTTGAGGGGTGCTAGTCCTATAAACAGCTTTTTGTCATAACTCGTGTCACATTTATCATTGACAATGTAAGGCGAATTCACGTCAGATGTGTCTGAGCAAATCAGCTATGTATATAATCGTTAATAGTATTTGTGTCGGTATAACATGAGAAGGGGTATAGTGTGGTGTAATGCCCCACATTTACCTGAGACGTGAAAGAACTAGGCCATGTGGAGGAGGTCGGCGAAGATGATAAGAGCGCCCCTCACTTCACACGGGTGTGATTCTTGAGTGGTGCAACCACTCCTAGACAGCTATGTGTGTCCCTGGGTCTGTCCCTGGGTCCCTGGCTGGCTGTGTCCGAGCACGAAAACCCCACATGGTAACTCTGTCATTTCTCAACCATTTCGGACGCAGGGCGGCTCGCCGGAACCGGGCCAGCACCCTGCACGCGTTCCTGTGGGTCTGGAACTTCCGGGAACGCCCAGGGGAACCCCACACAGAGTTGCACCACTCACTTCACACAAGTGTGATTTTTTCTTCCACATTATTATTACACTCTTTTGTGTAATTCCCAACTGGGCATTCGTTTCAGGCAAGCGGGTGGGCAACATGAAACAGCTACAAACAGCAGGTGAGTGGGCAACATGAAACAGCTACAAACAGCAGGTGAAGAAGCAGGAATTAATTCTAATCAGGCAGCGAAGAGCCATTCCATTTAGTCCTGATCCGGGTGTCTCTCTTTCGAACGCACGCGCACACACGCGCACGCGTACACACACACACACACACACACACACACACACACACACACACACACGCACACACGCACACACACACACACAGACACACCGATCCATGCATGCACACAATAGCACATAATAGCTTCTTACATTTTAAGCCTAAGGTTTGCTTTTGAAGACTGTGCTGTCCTTTGACAACCCTCCCAGAAGAAAATTGCAGTCTGCGTCCTCTCGACTGAGGGTTGAGATCTCTAACAAGGTGCTAATGACCCTCGCCACAACCCCAGAACCTCACTTACAATCTTTGCTTTTCTTTCCACATATTGTGCATTTTCACCGAGATAAGATGTGCTACTCTAGCTCACAGCATAATAGCAAACAAGAATCTAGATGAAAGGCTTTTGTCTGCAAGAGTGAAAACATGACATTTGCACTGTGTGAATGGTTTCTCCTCATTCAGAGTGCACTCAGCATTACATTCTGCTCTTCCTCATGTGTCACTTTGCTCTTATCCATTTATCCCTTAACAGTTTCCGTGCTTTGAATGGATTACTCCAGGTTAATGTCGCTGCCATATCGGACATACGCGAGTTTTGTTTTATGTGTTTAATCCGCCGTAATGTAAACAAAAAAAATAAAATTCTTCTTCGCCGCGGAGAAAGAGAGTAGGCGCATCTGTTGTGATAAAAAAAACGGAAATCGTCACATGCTGTGGGCTGCTAGGGCTTCTGGGAAATTGAGGCCAATGCAAATGAATGGGGTACAACGCCTCATGGAGACGAGTCTTGTGTGCGTCTTCCGGGTGCACCAAGATGGTGGATGGTACGATTGGATCACAACAAACCGAGGGACCTTTTTTCGCTGGATTTTCGCGGATTAAAAGCCCAAATAATTCAGCGTATGCTCTAAAGGTAATACAACAATCTCGGCAGTGAAGGGGGGTTGATTAAAAGTCTGATAAATCGTTTTCCGCAGTCAAACTGTTAACTACGAAGTAACCTCGCATCAGACTATCCAGCATAGCTATATCAACCTCGGAGGAAAGTCTGGTAAGGCCGGCAGTGTCGGTAGGCCAATCAGAGGCAGGCGGGGCGTTACCATGTCTATGCTCGGACGTAGAGATAACTTACCTGTCCTATAAATGACTGACGCTGGGTACAGATGACGAGCAGGCTTAGGTTTGATATCGCTATAGCATTGATATCGCTATAGCTGTCACGTGTGCAGGGCAAGGAGGGTACGACCCAAGAGCAGACAGCAAGGCAGAGGCAGAGGATCTCATATATAACAGATTTATTCAACCACGAAGGAACAGAACACACCGAGACTTACAATAACAATCTGACAAAGGAACTGAAAGACATGGGGAGTATATAAAGGCAGGGGAAAACAGGACACAGGTGAACACAACTGACAATTAACACTAGGATAGGCTAACAGCCAAACAGAACACAGGTGACTAGGGTTACACTAATACAGGGAGGTGAGACAAGGCAGGTGACATCAAACAAGGCAGACAGGAAACACAGGAACAAGACTACAAAATAAGAGTACACACTAAAACACACAAACTAGGAACAAGGAACACTAGAAAAAAATAACACATGTCACAGACCGTGACAATAGCATTATATATAGCTATAGCATTGCCTCGCTGGGTTTCATTTTTGAACCGCTCCGGTTGCTATGCACGGTTGCAAGGGCCTCGCCCACACTGCTTGTGTTTCTCAATAGCCATTAGCTTCTGTTTTTAGGCTGCTGCGCCTTTGCAGGCTTTTTTTGTCTGTGGTGTTGACTAGATTTGCGATGTTCTGAGGTCTTTTCTGATTATCCGGTAAGTGCATTCGCGTTTTCTAGAGCAAGGGTTGGCCTTATTTTAGCTCGGTGGCATTAACGCTAATACATCCAAGACGGAAGCCAAAACCGGACGCAAGTCATAGGGGAATAGCCTGAAAACACCCTGAAGCACCACCACTTATATCCACCACTCAATGTGTTAATGATGGGTGAGGACGAGGCCACGATGCTCATCAGAGAGTAGAGCAGAACAGTGGAAACCCCCTGGTCCCTAATACTGTCCAACAGTACAGTACAGTACAGTACAGTACAGTACAGTACAGTACAGTACAGTACAGTACAGTACAGTACAGTACAGTACAGTACAGTACAGTACAGTACATATCTCAGTCAATACTGGCTCCTTAATACTTCTCCAACAGTACAGTACAGTACAGTACATATCTCAGTCAATACTGGCTCCTTAATACTTCTCCAACATTACAGTACAGTACAGTACAGTACAGTACATATCTCAGTCTATACTGGATCCCTAATACTCTCCAACAGTACAGTACAGTACAGTACAGTACAGTACAGTACAGTACAGCACAGTACAGTACAGTACAGTACATTACAGTACAGTACAGTACAGTCGATATGCTCACATCTCTCAGTTCCTTGATAGCTGGGCAACAGCTCAGACACTCTGTAACTCTCTGTACCTTCCTCCTCCTATCTGAGAATGATTTCCCTGTCGCATTGTATCTGCTATTTCTCTTCAGCATTATTTTGTATTCTTTTTTGTAACCCCATGAACCCTAGCATTGCTTTTCTGGGCATAACAGGCAACATTTGACAAAATCTTGTAGATTTCTTGTTTTCCCCCGAAGAGAGGGGAAAAAAAGTTGTATAGACCCCTGGGTCATCGTACTTACCTATCGGCGATAGTTCAGGCACGCTGCCGATGTACGGTCCTTCCAGGAACTTGGGCTCGCTGTCGTTGATGTCCTGGACCTTGATGACGAACTCGGACTCGGGTTCCAGCGGGTCGTCAGAGAGCCGGTCTCGGGCCTGCGCGCGCAGAGTGTAGAAGGCCTTCTCCTCGCGGTCCAGCCGCTCCGTGGCGTGGATGTCTCCCGTCAGCTCGTCGATGATGAAGATGGTGCCCGCTCCCTCCCCGGAGACGGTGTACTTGATGTTCCCCTCGCCCTCATCCGAGTCCGTGTGGATCTGACAATGGATGCAAATATTATTTAAAACTTTGCTTTTCTTTGTTTGTTTTGTTTTGTTTTAAATTATTTTTTCTTTTTACATTATCTGGCTTCAGCTTATAAAAGTAATTATTCCATATTTCCTGGAGGGATTCTTCAAAAGGTTGAAATCCATCTAACAGCACTGGCCCATATCAATGGAGTGAAGCTCCAATGTAACCAACTACCACTGTGGATAGCAGTGCTTTATGTGAATGAATATTTCCACATAATGACATCTGGAGATTGAAACAGGCGTACGACTCAGCGTGTTCTCCTCCACCTCCATTTTCTCATCTATTTCCCAGCAGCCAATGCAGCTTAAGGTCCATTCTCAACTCCCCCTGGGCCAGCCATCATCACACTGCCATGAAAAAAGGGGAAAAAGACAGCAGTTCCTATGATGATTTACACCGTCTTCACACGGCATGCCCTTTACAGGATATGAAGCCCAAATTAGGAGATCAAAGTCATTTCAGAGATTGTTAAAGGTGGGGAAGTGTAGGCGCTGAGGTTGAAAAGTGAACTTAAAGAGCCCATATAAATCAAAGCTTCTCCCCTAATGTGATTAGAAGACATTCTGGAAGCTGCGACGAGAGCAGCCCCAACCTCCCCTTTGGGTCTTTACAAAGCTCATGGGGTCTGCAGGCACTCTCTCTCTCAGCGCACGCACGCATGCACGCATGCACACGCGCACACACACACACACACACACACACACACACACACACACACACACACACACACACACACACACACACACACACAGTTGCCTTCTACCTGAAATTATAATTCCGAGCCCTCTCTGCAGTATAACCGTGGTTCAATCTACCAAACAGGCCCAGGGAGAGGAGAGAGGGGGATGTGGGGGGGGGGGGGGGTCTATGGTAGAGATCACCCCAGCCTTCCTGGTTAATACTTTATAAAGGCTTAATTAAATACAGGCTTCTATCACCCTCACGGGGTTTTCATTAAGTATTTGTCGTAAAACCGCAGAATAATGCAAGCACGTGCCTCCATATTGCTTCGCTCATCCTTTTGCCCCAACCTTTTTTTACCTGCCTTTCTTTCAAATAAATGAACAGAGAAAGTATACACTTTTGGCTCCATTAATATTTCAGTGATAATAAAATAAGCTTGAGTTTCTAGAGCTGAGAAAGAGGGAGAGAGAGAGAGAGAGAGAGAGAGAGAGAGAGAGAGAGACATAGACAGAGAGAGAGAGAGACATAGACAGATATAAAGTTATCCAATGAACGTGTGACTGGAGATTTATCACTGTTTATTGTACTGTTACTGTATTTTCTGGCTCACTGTCTTTGATTCTCAATATAAAAATGTGAATTTACTTTCATGTCTATTTAAATCACATTAATTAAATTAAACATATACCCAACCGCCTACACAAACAAAAATACTACATTGAAGAATTGTGTAGCGCACACACACACACACACACACACACACTCACACACACACACACACACACACACACACACACACACACACACACACACACATACACACACACACACACACACACACACACACACACACACACACACACACACACACACACACACACACACACACACACACACACACGCACAGAGTTGATGATTCTGTTGTGATGCATGCTTCTGTTTCTCTCCCCTCAGGGTAGATGTGTCCATCCATCTGTCAGTCCGTCCTCACTGGACTGATTCATGCTGGTGGTTGTACGCACACACGCACGTGTGTGCGCACACACACACACACACACACACACACACACACACACACACACACACGCACGCACACACACACACACACACACACACACACACACACACACACACACACACACACACACACACACACACACACACACACACACACTCTCTAAAGGTCATTGCCAGGATGAACATCAGCTTTAAAGCAAACAGAACCATTAGCGGTAAAGAGTAAAGACGTAGTCAAATGTGGATTGGGAAAAACAGAACATACACAGCCAGAGTGCAACCATTTTCTATTGAAAAACATGAGAAAATTGGTCACCAGGGGAAAAAGGAGTACAGAGGAGAAAATAATCAGGATTTCTTGCTGTACTAATGTCTCACAAGCACATAGTCTGAGGCTGCTTTCACAAGGCTGTGATACACTAGTACGATTGTTTAATAGTTAATAGTATACTGAGTATGATTATAGCCCTCCCCCGCTGGTGCCATTTCACATTAGATATACCTAATATCTAGTTGGGAGTTCATAATTTATTCTGACTTTGTTTCTTCAGCAGACCAAAGAGATAATTTGACTGTACAGCATGTAAATGAAAATAACACTTGTGTGTGAAATGTGCGGCGCCTATTACGATGTTTAACACATTTTGACCTGAGATCAGATTCTAAAAACTTCTACATCCTGATAGTTTTCTGAAAAAGCTATGTTTCTATGTCAGTCGCTCTTCGATTTTTCAAAAATAGCAGACCTACAAGCTCGTAGCGCTTGTAGATCTTCTATTTTTCAATAGCTAAAGCATAACATAATGCTAACACCAAAAGGGGTTCGCGCCCAAAATGGGTGCTGTAAACTAAAATGTAAAGTCCATAGACTTGGCTGCCACGTGTCATCCAACACACCGAGCCGACTAGCGAGAACTAACGGTGGCTGCTCAGACCATCTCTGCGTCGCTTCACGTCGAACTAACACACAATGTAAAGACTACAGTCTTAAATATAACTCTCCAGTACCAGGAGGTGGAAATATCACAGCATTTAGCAGAGCCAAGCTCCAAAGCAGAGATGTTAGACAAGGGCCGTTTCTTAAATACCAGAACGCAAATGGACTGCTGCAGAATATTCTTTGTTTGAAAATGCCTAAAATAGGGATTGATATTATGCAATGACCATTTTGTTTTCCCATGGGGGTTTTGCAATCTCTCTGCTCTTCTTCCTGCACTAATGACTGTAGGGATGGAGCTCGTTCATTTTTATTGATAAGATCACCTTATCGAGCAGGCTTATCGAGCCGGGTCCTTATTGAGCCCACTATTGAGCATTTGCTATTATGTTGTGGAAAGATGGGAGACAATACATTGAACAGAACCTTTTTTTTTTGTTGTGAGAGTTTGTATATGCCATGACTTGATGTGTGTGTGTGTGTGTGTGTGTGTGTGTGTGTGTGTGTGTGTGTGTGTGTGTGAGAGAGAATATTTATATATTTAACATCTCTTGCACTACATTTTACTAACTAGGACCTTAAAATACGTTACTTTTCTAACAGACAGAGGGAACTGTTAATTGTGTACCGTCACTTTAAAAGCGCAATGTATACGTCATCGTACGACGGTCACAGACACAGACCAAAATAGCCAATGAATCTACAAGCTCACACTGCGTCTGGTTGCACTGCGTTGTGAGCTTGTAGATCTGCCTTTTCGACAACGATAGACTGAGAAGTCGCACATTGAATTATCATCATCATACTATAATTCAGTCAATGTCTGTCTGTCTGAATGTGTGTCTGTCTGTCAGAAACACCGCCGTTGCTCCTCACTGCATGCCTGCACCAATCGCTCCCACTTTTCACACAGGCATTGACCATAATAATATGGAGGTTTTAACTAAGCCCTTTTACCAATTTAACAAATTATAAATTAAAAATGTGAAAACACACCCAGGGCACAGTACCCCCCACGGGGCAATATCTCACAACGGGTAAGGGCTAGTTATTATAACTCTATGGCACTTGGCAGGGAGGGAGTTTTGAGATTCCCAAACATATTATGAATTTGATTATAAATTATGGCAACTTGCTGGGCAACAAGCACCTGCACATGTCTTGGGTGGAAGAGGACGGTTGTTCCGCTGCAACAGCTGAGCTGACGGCTCGTGTTGTTTCGACTCGGTGCAGACATGCAAAGGTATCGCATTTGGGTTTAATACAATGCATTATTGACAGATGCCTATGAAATGTTCCCTTTCGTGCAACTGTGCTACATTATTGCATTTAGCTCCTCTCTTGTCTTTTTATAAATGTAACCAAACTGTTTCACCCGTTCCACCATACTTCCACGGCGCAACCATGACACAACCACCCGTCACGTCTCGGGCCCTTACCACCGTGGCCGAGTCAGTTTAGAGCTTGTCCAGCCTAACTTCGAAGAGACGAGAGGGGGCGAAAAAACAAGAAAAACAACAAAAGATAGCCTACTTTGGCAGCCCTTGTGCATGCAAATTTCTGTTAGTAGCAAACTACAGCATGTCTTTGTTTTAAAATGGTCCCCCATCATTAGCATGTCGGCAAAACCGTTCGGGAGTTAATCATTTCTGTTATTAATTCAGACAATGATAGGAAGGATTAAGATGACACTTAATGTGAGGATGAAACATCACATATAATATTCTTTATGAAGGTTAGTAGTATGGCATGGGACAAGCCTGAACTAGGACGCATTAGATATGCCCTTCCTCCGAGTTATGGCAAGAAGCTGTTTGAAAGCTAATTTTATGTTTTGCATAGCAGCAATCAAAACACAAAGTCTACTACAAAGCCAAGAAAATTGGACACTGCGTGCAGAGGTGGGAGTCTTAATGGGAGCCGGAATAGTTGTGTGCACGCATGAATTAACCATAGACTGTAAAAAAATATGGACAAAGCGTTCTCCGGGTCTGATATGGACGTAAAATGAAGCCTGTCAGTCCTTGAATTGTAAGTCGCATTCTTTCTAGATCCGTTTGGGCCCAGCTGAGCCATTGGCTGGCCCAGACAACGAGGCGTGACTTCCCCCCTTCGTCTTCGTTGATTTTTATTTTGACTCGAGTGGGTGGGGGATCCCGTTCATAGATTGTAACGGTAGCCACGCCCCTCAGGTCATACGCGACTTTATTTTTTTAATAAATGGGACCATAATTTTCCCAAATTTAGAAATGAACTAGTGACTGGAAGCAGAAAGTATTCATGACCATGTTTATTAAGGTAATACAGTCAGTGAAGTTGGGCCCAAATACATGGATCTCTATGGAGCTTTTTGAGCCCAATGACAGCGCCACAACAGGCCATTATATGAATTTTCAGGAAATCCCGATTTCCTTAGTGGCTTCACAAAATATCTGTCTGACTGCCCCCCCTGGAATTAACACACGTCTGCAAACACACAGCCTCTGCCTCTGTATTAACCTGTTCTGTGTCTCAGTCTCTACTATAACTAAAAATGCTTCACTTTGGGTTGTCATGAAGAAGATTGTGTAACAAGCATTGCTTTTATGATCTGTTTTAACGTTAAGGCTACAAGAAAGAAAATATACAACATCGGACATACTAACATACACAATGTTGGTTAATGTGGCCCCAAACATTCCATGACTTGAAATGAAACATGTAGCAGACACATGTAGAACTATCAGTTCTACATGTAACCCATTTAGACCTGAGGCCGATTCTAAAGACACCTTCTAAATCCTGACCAAAGTTTTCTGAAAAATGTTATTCAAATATTACTATAAAAAAGAAAATATAATCTTACAATATGCTGCTATATACTGTACACATGAACAGCAACTCCAAAAGGGGTTCCCGGATTGAAGGGAAGGGAAGGGAAGGGAAGGGAAGGGAAGGGAAGGGAAGGGAAGGGAAGGGAAGGGAAGGGAAGGGAAGGGAAGGGAAGGGAAGGGAAGAGTGATACCATTCATTACTTGCAGAGCGTGCTACGTATGTCCCATAGCAACATATGAGCATATGACGTGATGAAGATATGTACCAATGCCAGGATATAATTGGTTATCGATGGTGACATAATGATATGTTTCAGTATCGGGTGGATTAAAGGTAATGCCCCTATGTATACATGTATATACTCCGACACCACTGCCATAACAAGCACAAGTAATCATTACGTCATACGCTGCCACGGGACATACGCAAGCAGACCGCGCAGGTATGTTTTCGTCCGGTGCACTGCACGCACGCATGCATGCATGCATGCACATGTGCATGTGCATGCGTGCGTGCGAGCGTGCCCCTGCGTGCGTGCGTGCCAGACACTTTTTCCGCACATGCACACGAAAACGGATTTGCCATGATGAAAGACATCACATCATCATCATTAGGGGTGTCAAAATAAATCGAGTTTTCACTACATGGTGTTTGTGATAGGAAATGTAAGCTTACCCTAATCACAGTAAACATCATGTCTACAGTCATTTCAAGTTACTGTACAGTAGTATAGTCACTTCAGTTGGCTGGAGTAGATTGTGATGAAATCCTATGTATTGAATCGATAATCATTTTGAATAGAGAATTGTTTTGAATCTGGAAAATAAATGCTTTTGAATAAAATAAAATAAAAGTTTTTGGATTGAGAATCGAGTTGAATCGAAAAATCGATTTTGAATTGAATCGTGATCCCAATAATCGGAATCGAATCGTGGGACACCCAAAGATTCACAGCACTAATCATCGCTACATTCTCTAAATCCTGAATGGCAGCAGGCCTAATGTTATTATTGCATCGACGCTGTGCAATAATGCAACTGAAAGTCAAAGTTCAGAGGCATTATATTGCCTTTTGTTAGGCTGTATATTTGTTTTACATATTGAATTAATGTCTTTTTAGTTTGTTAAACTTACCCTGAAGTTATTGAGGTATTCAACAACGTTATCAAATTAACGCATGCTTTTCTACTATCGTGCAGCCTTACTTACTTCTATCCAACAAAAGTAACACAACACAGAATACTGAAGGCACAACATACTTTCCATATAGATCTCCGTCATTACACTAGTGTTTAAAACAGGGAGCTACACACACAGTATAGATGGAGTTTCCAGCGGACTGTGTGCTGACTTTTGCCTTTTATAGTCCAGTGTACTCAATGAGCAGACAGTTCTCATGGACATGTCACACAGACAGGTCACACAGACAGTTCTCATGGACAGGTCACACAGACAGTTCTCATGGACAGGTCACACAAACAGTTCTCATGGACAGGTCACACAGACAGGTCACACAGACAGTTCTAATGGACAGGTCACACAGACAGTTCTCATGGACAGGTCACACAGACAGTTCTAATGGACAGGTCACACAGACAGTTCTCATGGACAGGTCACACAGACAGTTCTCATGGACAGGTCACACAGACAGTTCTCATGGACAGGTCACACAGACAGGTCACACAGACAGTTCTAATGGACAGGTCACACAGACAGTTCTCATGGACAGGTCACACAGACAGTTCTCATGGACAGGTCACAGACAGTTCTCATGGACAGGTCACACAAACAGTTCTCATGGACAGGTCACACAGACAGTTCTCATGGACAGGTCACACAGACAGTTCTAATGGACAGGTCACACAGACAGTTCTCATGGACAGGTCACACAAACAGTTCTCATGGACAGGTCACACAGACAGTTCTCATGGACAGGTCACACAGACAGTTCTCATGGACAGGACACACAGATAGGTCACACAGACAGTTCTCATGGACAGGTCACACAGACAGTTATCATGGACAGGTCACACAGACAGTTATCATGGACAGGTCACACAGACAGTTCTCATGGACAGGACACACAGACAGGACACACAGACAGGTCACACAGACAGTTCTGATGGACAGGTCACACAGACAGTTCTCATGGGCAAGGTCACACAGACAGGTCACACAGACAGTTCTAATGGACAGGTCACACAGACAGGTATGCATGGACCCAAGAAAGACCTATTGCTGCACAGACCACAGACCATCTGCATAGACAGATGTCTGCCTATGGTCTGCTTTCCTTCCATGTGGACATCCATAGCCAACCCAGTCTCACCCAAACACGGATTGACATCCGTACACACACTACTAGAAACCCCCCAATCTGTACATATTACACTGAAATCCACTGAATTTTAGACCGCGACAGAGGGGTGCCGTCTCAAGTGAACATCAGCAATGAGAGACACCACCGAGTGAGCTAAAGCGAGCAAGCTGCTGTGGCGAACGTTGCGAAGTTCGATTGAGCACAACCCGATAGGCAATCGTAAATAATTTGCCCAAACTGAGATAAAGCCACGCCTCCGTCACAGTCAAACAGTAGTATAGTTTAATATGTATGGAAGTTAATTTTCATTTTTTTATTGTTTTATTCTTCCAGGGGCCACAAGGGTTGCTCCGCGTGCCGCAAATGGCCTGCCTATTGGGGAACCCTGGCCCACTCAAGTCAGTTTAGTTAACCAGACTATATCCACCCTAGTCTGGTTAACCAGACTATATCAACCCTAGTCTGGTTAACCAGACTATATCCACCCAAACAGCCTAATTTACTTAAGTTGAAGGATATGAATGAAGCTTATGAACTGGGCTACACTGAGAAACTCATCTCATAGGACCCAATGTCAGACATACAGTATTTACTGCATGTGTCATTTCCTCCTGAGAGCATTCTACATCATCTGCTCTTGGCGGTCTGATGTGATGTGACTCTTGTTGTTTGATAACAACGTCATAATGCTGTGCAAGGGACAGTGGTATACAGTATGTGGAAAAAGATGATTCATTATTAACCTTCTGCTCATAGCAGTTTAGCATGACAGCAGGCAAGGTTTTCTTACTTTCTTACTTGGATTGGCAGAAAGGAAAATAAATGGTTATTTATTATTTTTTCTATTCAGAAATAAGGACGTCAACCCAGAACAAGTCAATACTGTCTGGAGGGCTAGGCCAATACATAAAGCACAACAAACCTTCAACCCCTTCAATACATACCGGTAGACTGCCTGCTGTGACACAGACAAGACACACTTTAACCTTAAACTAGTCCTCCTGCAACTCAAGAACAACTTCTTGAAAAGTGAGCTTTAAAGGAACATTTCACCTCTGGATGAAACTGCAGTCACTCAATGTTAATACTTAATAGTATTTGTAGTGGATAAGATAACAGTAGCACAATTTGAAATCTGCACTCTATGGTCAGAACATAATGAAAGCTGTGTGTTTGACTGGGATGCACACGCAGATCCGACACACCAAAGGTCCGACATGCGGAAATCACCTGTCGCTCCCAACCATGGGTTCATCCGACTTGCGTGTCGCCATGCTTGCCGTTAGGGTTAGGTTAGGGTTTTGGGTAGGGTGTCGGTCTAATGACAGTCGGACCAATAGTATTTCAGAACTAAAGCCTGTACCCGTTTGACTAGGGTTTAACTGGAGTGCTGGATTACTACAATGACTACACCAATGCTTTGGTGCACTGCCCCACCTAGTCATGTTTGTCTGACTGAGACAATGTAGTCCAGGAAGGAAGTGAGATCAATGCCTGAAGAGTCATCAGGCATTTGAAATACTACAATACCTTACACACATAAAAGGAAAGTGTTTCTTGTGTCCCAAATATCATTAAAATAAGATCAAAAGGGGTGAAGTGGCCCTTATAGCGGTTTCCATATCCCTGACGACGTGACTGGGAACGACATCACCATATCTCAGCAAAATGACATTCCCATACATTTCATAATGCCTATACCTCTCTCTGCATTTGTCACGGAGCACATTAGGGAAGTAGACAGGGGGGAAGTGAGAGTCGTGGGAGCAGTTCGGTCCAACAGGATTCATTATCCAAATGTACTGAACAAAGCTCCCCGTTTATTGGTGTGTGAGTGAGCATTTACTGGGAAATCATATTTCATTAGCAGAGTAATGGTGGCCGTAGTGTGAGACCGACAGGCTTGGCAACGTTGCCCAGTTAGTTGGAGTGAAATAATAAACATGAGAATAAATGCTTGTGGTAAATGGACAGAGATTGTCGGAGGCGTGACGGATGCATTTAATTGTGCGCCTGCACAAACACACAAACGAAACACTTGCATGCATACGTGCGCACACACACACACGGAGTGAAACGCTTGCATGCACAATTGCACACGCACGCACGTGCGTGTGCAATTGTGCATGCAACTGTGTGCGTGCGTGTGCAATTGTGCATGCAACTGTATTAATAGTCTTGGCCCGTGCCCCCCCCCCCCACCACCACCACAGTACTCCCATAATGAATCACAAGCACATGAATGCAGGCAGGCACCTCTCTCCCTCTCTCTATTCAGTGGTGGAAGAAGTACTCCTGAGTAAAAGTAACAATACCTACTATATTATTGGAAGTAAAAAGTGTGCGTTCAAAATTTGACTTGAGGAAAAGTACAAAAGTATGCAATGTGTTGTGGGCTTGTGGATCTGTGTTTTCCACTAGCCGAACCCTTAAAGGAAAGGTTCGCCACTATAATATGGCCTTTGTCTTTAGTATGATATCCGTTCATGAAAAAAATATAAATATATATTTATATATATTTGGCTAAACAGCGGCTGAGAACGGGTCATTTAACGAGCTGAGGCACGGTAATATAATTTCCTACAGTACCCACACAGTGCATTGCGCGACAGACAGACAGACAGACAGACAGACAGACAGTCAGGCAGGCCCCCAGGAAGCTGAAAGTTTCTCGTGTTGTTGTTGTTTGGAGTTGAAAGCGATAGAAGTAATAATAATAGGTAATATTTAGCGGTAGTAATAGTAACAGCAGTAGTGGTGGTATAGTAGAACGTCTCTGGTAGTAAGTAAGTAGCGTAATAGTAGTGATTTCGAATGTGCGCAGCGTCGGACTTGAAATTCCACTGGCTGGCTTTGTTTTTAGAACTCGTTATGACGAAAGTACAGATGCAATCATCCAGCTGTACTCGAACCACTTTGGGTGTGCAGTGAACCTTTCACCAGATATCTTCCAGTTCGACCGCAATCTAATGGAAGAATTGACGCGGAACATCATCGAAGCAGAACAGAGGTACAGTATGTCGTAATAAACTAAAGCTACAATAAAGCATTTAAAACCGGGAAAGCATCTGTATTTGCATTGTATATAGTCATAGCACGCCATAGTAGGCCTACATATGTATAGCATAGTAGTATAGATATATAGTTTATATGTATAGTCTCATAATATAGATATTCCACTGTTACTTTCTTAGTTTACGCATGTCTCATGATAAATGCTTTTTTGTGATGTATTCCCATGCTTTTTGTTCTTGCTTAATGTAAATCGCTCTGGATTAAGAGCGTCTGCTAAATGCCTAAATTGTAAATTGAATTTCTATATAGCAATATTGATCCTTTTTCTTCTGGGATTCTTGCACACTGTCCGATTTTTGTAATCTGAGTAGAGGAGGACAAACGTTGCCTGTGTGGCCTTGTTTTTTACCTATGTTACAGTACAATAAAACACATTCACTGACAAAGTCACACTTATTTCCATTGTGGTCTTGTTTGTATAAACAGACATGTGAATGATTTGCATCACGGTGGCCACAATGACAGTTTGAGCCTCAACGAGTATTAGAAATTGGTCAAAATGTATAAATACCATATGCCTACATGATAAAATAAAACAAACTTGGCATCAAATCAACTATCTTTTAATAGTACTGATTTACATAAATCTATATAAAAACACGGGTCTATGGTTGAACTGGAAACTAAGAAACTACTGTAGATGTACTATAGTCAGAGGTCACTGAGGCAGGTGGTTTTTCAGGCTTTCGGCATGATGACATCGCTGGAGCTGCTTCTGGCCAGGACAGGGGGCAGGACAGGAGCAGACGCACATGCTGTGGTGAGAGAAGACGTAGAGTCAGTAATGGTGAAAGCACTCAAGGATTACTGGAATGGACGATTGAGTGTGTAGTCTATGTACAGTATGTTTCATGTGATACTGTTAAGTTTACTGACCAAATTAGTAGGTAGGCTACAACTGAGTATCACATATCAGAATAATAAGCAGACTTGGCAACCTGACTGTAGAAAGTAACAGCACAGTAAATAACTCAGGGGTCATTATTCTGAATTTAATTTTAATTCACACAATCATGTTACCAAGATTGCCTTTTTTCACCTTTAGAAATATTGTATGAATCAGAGCCTGTCAGTCATTAGATGATGCAAAAAAACACTGATCCACGCCTTTGTTTTTTCTGGGCTTGATTACTGCAATGCACTTTATTCTGGACTGCCAAAGAAAACAACTGACAGATTACAACTGTAAGAGTGTCACAGCATTGGCTTCTGGTTGTTTTTAGGATTGATTTTACAATTATTTTACTTGTTTATAAAGCTCTCAGCTTTTTGAGATATTACAAAAGGTTAAAGATGGAGTGCCACGATTTTTTTCCACCCTAAAACATGATAATCAGGTATTATTAAAATATAAGGTGGAAGAACTCTTTCCAAAAAGTGTACAGTATTTGTTAAAATCATGCTTTTAAGTGGACACGCCCACCAGTTCATTAAGTATGCCTGGTTTGCCTGGTGGGTGGTGATGGGCGGTGATCCACCTGAACTGAAGCCGCACCCACAGCTGTAGTTGTATGATAAAGAAGGAGGGGTTAGGGGAGGGGCTGATAGTGTGATGTCACTATATTGCTGTTTACTTCATTGGCCCGTTTGACTGTCAAGGGTTTAGCCTCCAGGAAGAAACCCTAAATACAAAGTTAATACACCATTGCGCATAAAAACAACTCCAGGGTGTCTAATGAAGTACTGTCACCTCATAGACACATGAAAAACTGGAAAAATACAAAAATTGTGGCACTCCATCTTTAAAAGTCAATTCACTGCCATCTATTGTGATTTAGATACAATTCAATACTACAGTGTGAAACAGTCTGTGTGAGACACAGAGGCTATAGTATAAATGACAGTATATTTACTACATTTTACAGGACTTTGGTTGACCACTGGTGTTTGTAAAAGCAGATAAATACGTGAACCTTTATTGAAAATTATATTCCCTCTAGTTTTCTAGGGGGTCAAACAAAATACAGGGATACAGTAATGTGCTTTATGTATAAAGTTTGAGTTGAGTATGTATGGCTCACCATCAGTCCATCAAAGACATCTTCTTCATCAGCCTTCTATACCCATCTGGGCTGACCTAAGTGAATGAATGGACACAGGTATAACACTTGAATGTTTACATTGCTAACCCTAAAACATACGAGCCCTTGCCCATGGCTAATACATTGCTTCAGATGGCATGCCATAGGCTACATACAGTTTTGAATTGAATGAATGAATAGAAGATGTTTGGACCGAAAAGTTGTAAGCCGTGCCTAAAGCCTCTGACACTTATGTAAACAATACGGTGTGGCGACACACACATACACAAATAAGCTGTAAATAAATTGAACACTTACTTCAATCTGAATGTCCCTCTTGGTCCATCGGGCTTCGGTTGCAACTTCCAGTTTATTTAGGCATCCTGAACGCATGTTCCCAGTAACACAGTCAACACTGTCTGGGCAGAAAAAAACTTTTCCTGGGCAGAAAGGTTTGCGTGTGCGACGAACTGGACCAGGGAAAGCTACTAGCTAGGTAGCTCCAGCAGGCAACAGTCCACACATCCACAGCAACTACTAACTAGCAGCTGCTCTTGTCCCCGTCATTACATTTCTTCCTCCGTATGTTTCTGGTTCATATAATGACCCTAACGCAGATTCTGCCAATATGTAACAAAAATAATAATCTCGTCCAAAACTCCCCTGGAGCAGCCATAGTGACTTGTTGTTTTCGTTTGTTGTTGTGTAGGCGGTTGTGTCCTTCGCAGCTAGGCTAGCTACGGCAAGCCTACCTGTCCTTTGTCCCTGTAGTTTCTGATAGGCTACCGAGGGTCTTCCACTTACGTCATTTGTGGACAAATACGTAGGTGGAAGACCGCTTTGAAAGTGCGCCCACGGAGCTACAGACCACCAATGATAATACACTGGGGTATTTTAGCATATATGCTAATGATTAAAAACACACAGATTAGGTTGAATAGTGGCGAAGTGGTCCTTTAACGCTTAGCTGTACTAGAGCACTCCCTTCTCCCACAACTCTACACATCTCCGTACAATGGTGTTTTGCCAGATGTAGCTGTTTGTGTTACATAACACCATAAATCAGCCATTACCATTGTCATGTCACGCACCCCCTGGAGAGCGTTTGCGCACCACAAGGTTCTGTCTGTCTGTCTGTCTGTCTGTCTGTATGCTTGTCTCTCTACAGCGTCTCTGTATGTATGCACCTCACTGTCTCCCCCTCAGACTGATAGTTGTGCCTGCTTGCTATGTGGTCCTCGCGCCTCCCCAGCAGGAATGCCATGCAAGCGGCAGACAAAAAAAATCACCAGGGGTGTAATTAGAAACGCCCAGCCTGCTGTGGAGCACATCACCAACATGCATTCTGTAACAATGCAGAGAATTACAAATGTACGCATGAATGCTGCCAGCGCAGAGTTGCCACGCCCATAGTCGAAAAACGTATAACGAATGCCCACAATATCGGCACGCGCACGACTGTGACTCATTCGTGTCATCATGACTCATCTGGGTTTCTGTCGGCATCAATATTCCGTCTTTTCACATCACGGCAAATATAAGCCAACTGAATCATACATGCCGTCCAGTCTCATCAGCTCATCCAGTCTCATGACCGAGATGCCAACGAGGAGAGACAAGGGTTCGGCGGAGTGGTGCAAACATTCCCAAATTGAACACCAAAATGGGTCCCCGCCCAGAATGGGTTAAAACACTGAAAAGACTGGACGAAGTACAGTACTTATGTAAATGTTCTTAGTGAAGTTCCACCATTGACAGTAAGCACTCCTTGCCTTTCCTACGTAGAGGGGCTCCGTTCCGGTGTACTCCTCCACAACAAAGAACTGGTTCCACACCCATCCTCTCTTCACTCGTTCATGGGACATGGAGCCCTGTTCCAGGCTACTCCCTCCTGGGGCTGAAGCACTAGTCCTTGACGCCTCACACCAGCAAAAAGTACAACTAAGGAGAGCAAGCGCTACAAACACTGTCCAAGCTCATACTGTCCAGCACAGAGCCATTTTAAGGGCTCTGTTAGCGAGAGAAACAGGAATAGTCTTTTGTATTTATATGGGCATAATATATGTATAAAAGCTGTTGTCTGTTATATATTAAATTGCCACAACTTCAGCTGGGCAGACAGGTCTTGATTCTACGCTAATCCACAAGATTCTGGAACATTCTAAAGTCTGAGTGGTAGAGTGGTTCTGGCCATGGGTTTGCTCAAAGGGCAGGTCATGCATGCTCTCCATGAGTCTGTTGGATATAGAATAGTTGTCCTGGTAAAGTCTTCAGTGAGACACAGCCAGTCATTCTTAGTCTATATTAGTCCTTTCACTGCCCTGTTAGAGGCTACAAGGGGGCATTTGCTTTTTGCACCAGAAGTTTCTGAAGTCAAGAGAACGGGAGAGGAAAGTTTGTCCTCAGTGCTATGTGGCCACAGGTAATTTCACTGTGTATCACTGATATAAATGGAATATGGAAATGGGAACGGCATAGAGAGAAACCTCCCTGAGCAAAAATTCCAGCCTTCATCCATCCTTGAGTATGTGCTGTCAAAAATATGACTTATAACATAACATACAAGAAAACAAAAGAAAACGTTGATCCCTCAGGATCATTTGCACGGTTCCATGAGCTCATGAGACGAATGATGACCAAGGTCCTTTCAGTAACTAAAACAGTAAAGCTGTTCCAGGCTTTGGTGTCTCAAACAATCCCGTCGGCCTCCTGAATTCTTGAGTGGAGAAGCAGTTAGTTGATTTTTATTTTTGCTGACACCGATTGATCTTGGAGAGCTCTACCCCGAGGACGTTTTCCATCTGTCTGGGGTGTTCACTGTTGCAGAGTCCGCTGGCGTTGCTCTGGCTGTGAGGTCAAGTGAGTTAGTGTGTCCAGGCAGTGATTAGAAGGAAGCACACCTGTAAGAGAGGAAAAGAGAAGAGCTGTTACTGAAATGTTAGACTTCTGATAGAAAACACCTGAAATGATTGCGCTTGCGTGCGTGTGTATATTATATATACACACGCACGCACGCATACATACATACTTTATTTTACTACAGGTTCCGTCACTTTATCAACCTGATAAATCTGCAAGCACTTCATTCACAGTGTTGGAATGATTTATTGCATTTTGTATAGACGTACAGATTTCCCCATTATACATCACACATGCTGCCCATGTCATTTCAGCGCTATAATGTGAACACAGCAAAATTCACGGTGTGATTTATTCAATGTACATCACTGTGGCCATAAACATTGATAAATAACTGTGCACAATGCCTCTCCCCTAACACCATCTGTCCGTTACACACACCCAGTGCTTTCCTATGCCACCCTGATGTACAACAACAACAAAAACGGGTTGGGCTTTCTGGTCGGGATTATCTGGACCAAACGATTCTCGGCTAGCGATTGCTGTGCTCAGCAAGAATGCTAACAATCAACAGTGAGCTGCAGGAGAGCAATGGTGGAGCCAAGAAAACAGGACAGGAAACCAGGTGTCTGGAAGATGGTGGAGTGAGAAAGACACTAATTGGATAAAAAGGTATTAATCAATTAGTTCTATCCAACGATGCAACAGCCCCGCTAATAATCCAAACAAACACGGAGGGAGTAACAGTGTACAGATAGTGCACAGCGGCTGCTGTGAAACATGCACTGAGGTAGACATGGGGGGGGGGGTTGTAAGATAGAGACAAAGTGAAAAAGAGATAAACAGGGTTGGGGGAAAAGGAGAGTGAGGGAATGAGAAAGACTGAGATAGACTAGAGAGACGAATAAGAACGACGATGACAATGGCAGTAACAATCTAAGAGAATGAGTGAAGGAGAATGAAAGAGACAGAGGGAGAGAAGTATGAGGGAGTGAACATTGGTCTGTTTTTGAAACTTTTTGATGAAGAGGAAAACGAACAATAAAGCAATAGCATTAGTATGTCTGTGGTGTTTACAAGCAAAGGAAAGCAGCACCCTCTGGCCACTTGTTTAACCTACTGTGCCTCTGCTGGTTTAGGGAGGACTTCTAATCTAGCTCTCCTCCTACCTTCTAGCGAGCTCAGACCTCCTGCTAATGATTCCTTCTCAGACTGCTGGTCAAGGCAGCATCCATGCTGTTGGAAAGCCACTGCTCTGGGGGGAGAGGGCAGCATCCATGCTATTGGAAAGCCACTGTTCTGGGGGAGAGGGCAGGGGATACGCATTCTCCAGAGAAAAGGGTTTAGGAGAGTAGCTGACCTGACCTAACAGCACTTGGATTCATTTAGGCAGGCGGGTCCAGCCCTGTATGCAAATGTGACTCTGACCGGGTCCAATGACCAATGTGTACCTGTTATTTCTATACCAGCACTCATGGGGTTAAGATTCTGTATGGGAACAGAGTGGGAGAGTGTGTTGCTGCAAGAGACAACGTGAGGACAGAATGAGTGATCAGTAGGCTAATTCATGGGGATCATTGTCCGTCCCTTCCCTATCATTACCAAGGTTCAGTCAGACAACTCACGAATAGATGTAATATTTATTAGAGAATGAGAATACAAGTGTGCATACAATATTAGACTTGGCGTTCGGCTCTGCTGCATTTTCTCCCTGCTCGGCGCGATTAAACACCATCGTAAAACATAAGAGCAGGGAGATAGATAAACCCCCGTGGTGAGCATAAATAACAGAGCCCACTGGTGGTGCTGGGGTGGTGGTGGGAGCAAACATCACATAACAACCAGGAACCATATGCAGAGGAAGGCAGGAAGAGCATGCAGACTGGTGAGCTTAAGTAGCCCGCCCAATTGGTCAGCTGACTGCCACATCAGCGGATGTGTGTGGGGCTTGCACACGCTTATACACCCACATAGTAATGCATCATGTTAACCCCTTGAGTATAGTATGCGCCTTTGGGCATGGCATGAACCCCCTCGAGTATGTCTGAATGAACTAACTCCGCAGGCTACGCATCATTTCATTAAATAAGGTTATAGTCCAGTACCTGCCTGTAGACCCTATCGCAATTTGGTGTTGGGGGAATTTCTCACTTGAACTGAGTCAATGGGTCCTCAGGGTCAATTTAGTTTTTTAGTGTTTAAGCACATGTAATACATTCATTTTGACTAATTGTGGTGTGTGGAATTCATTTCTGATATCGTTTTGATGATTTGGGGTGATTTTGACCTTGAAAGGTCATAGTCAAGGTCATTTTGCTATTCCACAGACCTTGGACATAACTTGCGCCGCACAGACTCAAGTCTATTTCAACTAAATCTGACTCTTAAAATTAATTTCTGTAGATATTTACCTGCATGGGACAGAACAGTTCAAGGATCTTTTCCTCTGCATGGGCCCTTTCCTGTTATGACTCGAGTGTGGTGTGACCCAAAAGAGTAAAGCCCGGGCGGTTGTTTATTCATAAACACAGGGGGGGAAAAGAGGTGCAGGGGTCCGTAGGCTGCTTCACAGAGCTCGGGTCCCGGAAACACTGGAGAGGAGAAGAGAAGGTGAGTCAAAGGCAGGTCCACAGAGCAGAGAATAAGCACAGTAACGGCGTGACGTTTAACTGTGTCTAATACTGAGGTCCTATATATGTCTGGCTGTCTAACTTTACCAACCGTAAACTGGGGAAGAACTGGCGCCGAGCTGCAAACAGGGCTGGCTCTTGTAGGCTCATCAGGTGATTGCAGACGACAACCAGGTGGGGATGTAGTAACAGGGAGAGAGGTGCTGTGGAGTGCTCTGGAGTCCTCTGGTGGCGCTGAAGTGCCCAGAACACCCACAGCACAAGGATGTAGAGGTGATGGAGAGCGAACCGTAACACTTTCCATTGGACTTGTGTTCTGCTCAGATGCCAAGGAAAGCTGCTTCGAGGTTCTGGCCCGGATGACGCACTGGTTGAGTGTGCCATGTTCGGACCTGGTGTGATAGAGTCAGTGTTAAACGGCAGCCATTATGTCCGGGCTCTAACTGGGATGCTGATTGTGGAGGATGTGATCAGGTCGCTCCAGTGGGAGATGTTCTGGCACCACAAGGACAAAGCTGCATATCCAGTACTAGCACAGGTAGAGGCACTGCACACTACGCTAGCTGCAAACCAAAGTTGCCCAGAGCAGTTTGAGGCCCTAATTGGACAAGTGGAGAAGTTGAATCAGGACTTTCTGGAGTTTGTAAAGGAGTGTGAGGCCAAGTCAGAGCTCTGCCAGTTCTTTGGAGTTTGGCTGGAGATAGTGGCTGTCATCAAGAATGCTGTAGTCTCCGAAAGAGAAGGAAACTGGAATCTGCATGTGGCTACTGTCGAGGACTCTATACCAATCTTTACAGAATGTGACTCCATAAACTACCTGCGTCATGGCTCATGGTATCTTGAACAAATCAAGGTGCTAGAGTTCACACATCCTGAGCTCTACCGGCGCTTCTCTATAGGCCAGTGGGTTGTTCAGGATCGCCCAGGCTGGTTCTGTGCTGTATAAGGTGACATGAAGGTTGAGCAGACCATTCAGCGAGTGTCGAAGGGTCCAGGGGGTCACTATGTAGTAGGAGCCACACTTAATGCAAATTCTGTAGCAGAGTTCGAGCTCCTGTTCCACGAGATTGGGTCAATCACCAATGTCCTCAACCTTCTCACCAATAACCACACCATGCAACACACAGAATGCCATCTCCAGCATGCACTAAGCACCACTCTCCACCTTACTTTCAACCGGAATGTTGTGAAGCTGCTGGACTTTGTGCGAGAGCGACAAAATCCATATTCAATGATGGTCAATGTGCCTGTGCCACTGCACAATCTGCTCACAAAGCAGGCTGTTGACCGAGGGGTCGCTCCACGCTTGCTCAACTGTCTCAAAAATGGGAAGACTGTCTACTGCTCATATAGAAAGGAGAGGTTAGTGGAGAAGACCAAGAAAATGAGCACAACCATACCAAAGCGGAAGCTACCTCAGTTCAATGAGCAACCACATAAACCACCAACAACCATTCTGAAGGAGCAGAAGTTGGTCTCATCCAAAGACATGGCTGAGGCACATAGGAGTATGGACATTGCTAAGGAGCAGGGCATGGACATCAGACAGATACTTACTCATGATGTGCTCTCAGCATCTCCCTTGTTTGATGGTGACCTTCCAGCTCATGTCAACAAGTCAAAATTTGTCAGTGAGATTGAGCCTGAACTTGACCTCTCGCAATGGAGCCCAAAGTCTACTCTTGCCACTCATGTTGTGGTAGACTTCATGTCGAAAATGCGGCAGATTCCACTAGCCCAATTCCCCACTTTAGGTGCTGTCATCAATACCATCATCAGGTCAACATCCTCCCTTTGCCATGAGCCAGAGTGCATCCATATGATACTCGATTCTTACATTGAGATGTCTCTGAAAGAAGGGGAGCGCATGCGCCGCACAGACTCAAGAACAGGAATTGACATTGTTGGCATGAACAGAGACACACCTATCCCTCAGCAACTTGACAAATTCTGGGCGTCTGAGAAAAACAAGTGGAATCTCCAGCTGCTAGTTCGGGATATGGTGTGCAATCAAGCCTGTGGAATTGTCAGCTCTGTTGTCTGTGATGATGAGGTGCTCCCAGCGAAAGGGGCTGGTGGTGAAGAGATCCCAGACCTCTTGAACTGGATTGAGGAGGCTCACACCAGATTGGTGGTGCATGTGTAGTGGGCTGTTCGTGTGAAGCAGAGCAAGAGAGTTGTCATCGTCTCCAATGATACAGACACCTTCGCATTACTGCTATACTATACCCCATACTTACAATCACTGGGGTTGAAGGAGATCTGGCAGCAGTATGGCACTGGTGAGAAGCGGCGCATGCTTCCACTGCATCAAGCAGTCTCTCGTCTTGGAGCACAACTAGCCAAGACAGTGATCAAGGCACATATCCTGACTGGAGAAGACTGCATGAGCAAGGTGGGGACCAAACATGCAGCTATGGCTTCTGAACCAGTTCAATATTTAACAAACTTTGGTGAGTCAGACACCTTGACAGAACAAGATGCAGCGTTGGCAGAGAAGTACTTGGTGCGTGTCTGGGCAGGGGCCAGGTCAAGTACAACTGCTGAGACGTTTGATGACCTCAGGGTGGAAAGCTATACCAGTGCCAGAGCTGGAATTGATGCTCTCCCTCCCACAAGTATGTATTGTGATCAGAGGTCACATCCAACGAGGTGCTTTCCTGGTGCATAGGGCTTGCCACCTGCTTACGACAGCCAAGGAACCAGAGGAAATACTAGAGCCAATGAAACATGGATGGGAGGAGAACTTTGGCACACTCCTGCCATCAAAATGTCTGAAGCCCTTGCCACCCAGTTTGCTCTCAGTATGTGTGCAGGTAAGTGTGACACTCGGCGATGTGGCTGCCGTGCTGCTGGAGTTCCGTGCATCATATTCTGCCATTGAAAACTGGACAATCCCTCATGTAAAAATCCATCACACTAACCTGCATGCACACATAGATGGTGCACTGTCAAAAAAACAAATAAATAAATAAAAATAAAAATAAACAAAAACGTTTTTTTTTAAAAGGGGGAGAAGACGACAGCCTCCACGTGGCCTCCCCTGCAAGTAACAAGAGATGGTGAAAGACCAGCTTGTGAAACCAATGTCATCGTCAAGCTGGCAGACCAAGGCATAAGATGTTGGAGGGTTGAGAGTCCACACCAGGACAGGTGTCCATCCTGACGGTTGACTCCTAACAATGGCCAGGTTATGGCCACGGTCTTCGTTATAGCAAAATGACCTTGACCGTTCAAGGTCAAAATCACCCCAAATCATCAAAACAATATCAGAAATGAATTCCACAGAACACAATTAGTCAAAATGGAGGTATTACATGTGTTTAAACACTAAAAAACGAAAAGCTTGGATTTTCATCATAGCCGATGGCGGCCATTTTTGATGTGGCCATTGCGCCATTCGTGGCACTATGGCGGACGAGCACCTCGTTGATTTTTCATGTCTAGGGACCCATTGACTCAGTTCAAGTGAGAAATTCCCCCAACACCAAATTGAGATAGGGTCTACAGGCAGGTACTGGACTATTAGGAAGCGAAGACCGTACGGTGGACTCCATGTTGCTCCCTGGAAGGAAAGAAACATGCGTAATTGAGACCAAGGAAGCTGAGCGCGGAAGTGTTGGCTGCATATAGCCCATTGCGCATGTTTCTTTCTCTCCAGGGAGCAATATGGAGTCCACCGTACGGTCTTCGCTTCCTAACCTCATTAAATTAACCTTGATCATTACCCTAAACAACACTACATCACGTCCGGCGGGGGCGAAGTGACCCGTCTTCTAAGCTTATTTCACGGATTTTGCTGGCGCCACCCTCTGGCCTGGAGAGCTGGGCAGTGTGTTAAGTAAAACATGTGAGTACTTTTTTCCACCGCTGATGTCAATGTGGACATGTAAGTGTTGCGTTGAAGTATTTCAATAACTATATCAATAACTGTATGCTCTGCTGTGCATTAAAAGTGACCGTGCAGAATAGTAACGTTTCAAAAACGAGAACATAAAGACCAACAATTATACCTACATAAATACATACTTGACAAATGAAAGGGAAAAAAACTGAATAAATGAGTAGAGAAATATAATATGTCCACATTATGGTAAGCAGATGCTTCAGGTGGACTGCATGATACAATTAAGCAATTTACATAATATCATGATCTGTGCCATTCATAAAAATGCTGAGCAGGCCTAAAAGATGGCAGGGAGATTCAGTCAGTGACTGCTTTAACTGGCTATAGCGTTTCAACGGGGACGGTGATTAAACGTCTTCTGCTTTTAATCTGTACGGCGACATTGAGTGCCCTGAAAGGCGCCTTATAAATAAAATGTATTATTATTATTATTATTATTATTATTATCTACGGGAAAGACATTAGTGAACAGCGACAGAGATTGTGGTTGCAAGCTCACATTCGGCGACAGTGATGAATACAGTGCATTAGTGCGATGTTATAGGGGAAAAACAATAGAGCAACTCTTCCTCGGGTGACTGAGAAATTGAATGTCAATGCGGGACGTGATCAGACTGTGTCAGCATGAACGAACGGTCCATAGACAACTTCATAGACTCTGTTATGCTGGTGGGGGGAGTGGGTCATTTTTCTGATTGATTCATGGGGTCACTTGTCCCCTAGCCTGAGCTAACGTGTTAGGTTTCTGGTCTAGAGGGGCGGGTCGCGGCTGAGATTTGCGCACGCCCTGATTGGATCTCATCGATCTGTCCGTCACCCCCGGCCCCTCCTCTCCCCCCTAGTGCAGCGCTACGTCACATAATTTGGAGCGACGCCCACCCGGAAGGGTTGACTCCCAATTTTAGACCAGAGCGGCCAATGCGTTCCTCCAGGCTTTCAATTTTTGCACCAACAAAAATGAAAGCCTGGTACCGAGGCTACTTGTCCCCTTACGGTACGTTTTAACAGCAGGCCTGGTGTATTTTCCGGTTATTTGTTTATGGTACTCGGCAACTACTGGCGATAGCGGGCGAAGAGGCGACGTTGGTGGAGGAACGCCGTTCAAAAATGTGTTGCTTTGATTACCCTCCACATGGACCCATAGGCCACCGAAATTAATGGTTCCTAGTTTGGTAGTTCCACTTCGCAATGGAGTTTGGACCACAGCAGCAGCGTCATTTACGGTACTCATTTCACATGCACTTCTCCGCTGTTTGCCCGCTGTTAAAACGTAGGGTTAGAGTTAAGGGTGGCTACAATTCAATACAGGTTGATCACCTGTATCATACTACGATGAAACATTGCTATGCTGATGGGAGAGGTCTCTTCTAGCATGCACCCTTCCACTAGGACGTGTGTGTGTGTGTGTGTGTGTGTGTGTGTGCATGCGTGCGTGCGTGTGTGCGTGCGCAACAATCTAATTCCAGTTTGACTGGCAGTGGATCAAAACAAACAAATGATCTCATGTCCCTTGTTTGACTCTAATTGATCACAAATGTTTCTTTTCATGTCTCAAATTAGACTCGTTCACGCTATAGAGAAGAAACTTCAAAGAAAAATAAAAGCAAACTGTTTATTTGTCTCTTCTGCCTCTAAGGCAACCAGCTTCGGGAGGGAAAAATAATTCCTTTCTATCTATCTAGACTTACCCTGCTCCACATACAGTAGATGGCCTTAACCGGAGCGCCAGGCCGGTCTCACTAAGGGTACTTCATTAAGTGTGCACACATTTACTCATATAATTAAGGTCTAAAAACCATGGCAAGAGAGAGAGAGAGAGAGAGAGAGAGAGAGAGAGAGAGAGAGAGAAAGCAGACATGTCTGCTTTCACTGTTAGTTGGCTGCTACACAAAAATAGTAACCACTAGCGAAGGCTAATTAGTAGCATGTCAATTCATGCCTAGATGACATACACTGTAAATATGTCGGACTCTGCTTTCCGCGCTCACCGGCAGAACCCCCCCACCCCCCCTTCTCACTTTCCCTAAACTCCAACATAAAGGCTATTGGCAAGCACTGTGCAGACCACGGCCAGGGAAGACTGATCAGTCTAAAGTGATATGCTCATCACAGGGACCGTGCACGCACGCGCACACACACGCACGCGCGCACACACACACGCACACGCACACGCACACGCACACACACACAATAATCCTGTCCACTGTCAACAGTCCACCAAAGTGATCCCTGTATGCATGTCAACAAATCCATGAGCCTTTGTTTACAATGTAAACAATCACAGTATACAGTTCAGTATGCACACACACAATCTAGTAGTCCATGAATGCATGCGCACGCACACACACACACACACACGCAGGCACGCACAGTCCCAGTCTCTCCGTCCCTTATTTTGACTGTGTCTCACTCCCGCTTCTCTTCACCTCCCTTCTATCGGTCTCCCTCCACACCCCCCGTCTGCCTCCTCCTCTCACTCTATCCAAAGACATCCATTTTATTCAACACATCAGGAGCAATCACGAGTCTTGTTCAAGAACACATCGACTAACTCTGGGGGAGCCCGGGTTCGAACTGGCAACCTTGCGGTTACCATCCGGCCACATCTGCACGCACGCACATGCCCTACACAAGCATCTGACTTAGTGGTTTAGCTGAGTCAAGCTGACAGTTCTTGTCAGCAATTGAAACAGATGCATGTTGGATTATGAAAACGGACCCAGAAATTGACCCAACATGTTCCAAATCCACTCTCAGATGTACACACATGTGCACGCACACATGCATGCACGCACGCACGCACGTACGTACGCACGCACACATGCACGCACGCACGCACGCACACACACACACACACACACACACACACACACACACACACACACACACACACACACACACACACACAGCATCTCTCCATCAGACGGATGAAAGCTACCCATCAAAGCCGGGCCCAGGAGGAGTTCAGCCTGTCTGCTCATTCAAGTGAACCCGGATGCCAGAGTCCAATCCCCTCCGCCATGCGTGCTTTGTCATCTCCAATCCCAATTTGTCGCTTGGCTCAGAGTCCCTACCGTGTCACAGGGGGGGGGGGGGGAAGGAAAAATAAATAAACAAACATATAAATAAATAGATAAATACAACAAAGCTGAAGGCACACTAAAATAAGATGAAATAAAAAGCCTCACACACGTCTGTGAAGCAGATCTGCATGTGACACCGGCACAATGGCTCATAATGGCTCGTTTGCACTGAGACTGACAGGATCCACTGTTAGCTTTGGCATACGTACAGCGAGGTTGATGTTAAAACAAGCATGTCAACTAAAGGGGAGAACATTGCAAATATGCTGCGTAGGCGATATAGCACACTCTTTCTCAACATGGGTTCCGGTGACAGGAGGCCGAGGGTTACAGGGGGGTCCCCAGCTAAACCATTGATAGTTAAGAACCAAATGAAACCTTACAGGGTCTGCAACTCCGAGTTCAATTAACAGAGGATTTTACCGTGTAGATTGGGGTCCCAGAGCGAGCAATAAAATAGCAGTAAGTCAGTAGTCTAATGCATATCGATATACAATGAGTCCTTGAAATTAGAAACGTTGAGAATCACAGTCCAGACCTAGCATGCTGTCTTAACTATTCACAGCCTGCAATAGTCTAAAAACGCTACTTGAGTCCAACGTATACATAAAGTAACAGAGTGTACAAACACATACATTAACATTAAAATGTCCTTTCTGACCAACAGATTTGAGAAACTTGTATATAGTTCAACTCTTAACGAGCTTACACTTAAGACGGAGGGTGGAGGTTGGAGGTGAGATTTATTGCAGATGAATTGATTACAGTATGGAGCTGGGATTGAGTGAATGGACAGAGAAGTGACTGACAGTATGATAACAGAATGATAACAGAATGATGACGGTACGAGGAGGAGACAGTGGAGGAGCTTTGGCGTGGGCCCCCTGGGGACGGACCAGAGCCTCGGTTCGGATCCTGCCTGGCGGAGGCAGGGGGGGCTCTTGAGCCTGCCCCCCTGGGGCCGACCTGGTGGAGCCTGCTGCTGGGCGGTCGTCGGGGAGGTGGCGGGTACCTGAACGGAAGCACAGATGAGCGAAGGGAAGTGAGGACCGTTTATAAAGGGGTGCGGACAAGGTAACGCAGATCTGATTGGAGCAGACGGATGATGGAGCATTACAGCTCTAAGTTGAACTAACGTTAACAACTAAAACTTCAACTCTTAACGAGCTTACACTTAAGACGGAGGGTGGAGGTTGGAGGTGAGATTTATTGCAGATGAATTGATTACAGTATGGAGCTGGGATTGAGTGAATGGACAGAGAAGTGACTGACAGTATGATAACAGAATGATAACAGAATGATGACGGTACGAGGAGGAGACAGTGGAGGAGCTTTGGCGTGGGCCCCCTGGGGACGGACCAGAGCCTCGGTTCGGATCCTGCCTGGCGGAGGCAGGGGGGGCTCTTGAGCCTGCCCCCCAAAAGGAATTAAATAGTGCGCGCCTGGAGGAATGGTGCAAACGTCTGGAGGAAGGAGTAAATTAAGGTTTACCTGGAAGGGACTATACAAACGATGTTGGAGAGATTCCCTCGACGAGCCGGGGCCTTTAGCGAGAAGGGATCCGTGGGAGAGTGAGGAAGGCCCCGCGCCGTTGGAGCCTCACGACGGCTGGTGCCGCCGACATGGGAGCCTTCGCGGAAGGGGCTTGTGGGAGAATGGTTAATAGGTATGGTTGGTAGGCGAACAGCCCGATGGTTAGCGAGCCTCTGGATGGTTGGCCGGAAATCGTTTGCCGGCGGAGTCTGTTTGGGATGAGAGTAAGGTTGGTTAGCATGGCATGAATGAAACGTGAATGGAATGATTGTTTAGCAGGCGTCCTCTCGACAGAGGGCAGTGAGTGAGAATTTGATTAGCAGGCGTCCTCTCGACAGAGGGCAGTGAGTGAGAATTTGATTCGCCTGGCGGGACAGGGAGACTCCCGACGGAGGAGGCCTGCGTGGCCGGAGGACGGGTCGACCGTCGTTTTGGAGGAAGTGAGTGGGCGTCCTGGAGAGGAAGAACATGTTTAGAAGAGGGCAGAGGAGGAGGTACCCGCCACCCGACACATCCACCAGTCAATGTAGGTACCGCGCTGGAAGACACCATGGACTTCTGGGCATCGAGCACGGAGGCGGAGGAAGGTCTGACATAGGAGGAGAAGGCGGAGGACGACCAGTGGCCCGAGGCTTGCAGGATCAGGACGGAGACGCTGCTGGCAGCAGCGGTGGTGGCGGCTCCGATTCTCAGGGAGTGGCTGGAGTATAGCGGTCAGGAGGGAGACCACATCTTAGGAGCAGCGAGCGTAGATGGGAGGCGAACTCTCTACGACGACCTCAGACGAGCCCTCCAACGACGACTCCGGTCATCTCGGTCCTTCGTACATCTGGCCAGCTCCTTTGTGCTTCCGCACCGGTATCTTTCTTTAGTGCGTCTGCCTAGGAAGGTGTGGGACGTCCTCTCGATCGACGCCCAGCGTTGGTTCCCGCGGTGCGGCCTTGGCCGGGAGTTCTCGATGGCGGTGGCAGTGACCAGCTAGTCTCCTCACTGCTATCTTCTCTGTTATACTTGGTAATGGCCCGTACGGATGCTCGTTGGTGATGTGCTCATCCTGGTTGATGTCAAGTACCACGGAGACATCCTGGTGCAGCACCCGTCCAGGGATTTCCGTGGGGCGGAAGTGTCCGGCATTCACGGCCGAGGAGGAGGACGGTCTCCGCAGTAGCAGGGAAGAAACTGGTCTTAACGTGGAGGGGGAGGAGCACGGAGGAGAGGTACCTGACCACGGTGCCGGACTAGTAGACGCCATGGATCTCTGGGCATCGAGCGAAAGCTGGGCGTCGTGATGTTTGACGAACGCGGCAGACCCGAGGGGAAAGGTTTGACGAACATAGGTTCTTGGGCTATGGCTGACGCAGTGGACGTGGAACCGAAATTATTAATAGTGATATGGCCGACTGCGGGAAACTATTCCGCTTGGAATTCCCCCCCAAAACTGAAGTGGGAGCGTAGCACGGTGGCCTGAGCTCTCCGAGCAACGGAGGCTGTGAATAGGTTATGGCTTAATCCATTTAGGCCTAAGGCGGATTCTAAAAACGCCTCTGAATCCTGACCTAAGGTTTCTGAAAAACTTCAAATATTTATAAAGCAGCATCGAAATTTTACATTTGAATACTGTACGTACTGTATGGGTTCCCGGCCTGAGGGGGTAAGATACCGATAGGGGTTCCCGCCCGGAAATGGGTTGAGGTGAGTGGTTTGAGACGTTGAGTGGGTGGTTACCTATGAGTTTAGACATTACGGCGCAGTTGAGACGTTGCGGTGCGTGGCTGTCGAGCTTAGCTGGTGCAGTGCATGGCTGCCAGAGAGTTTAGCTGTTGCAGTGCGTGGCTGCCGACTGAGTTTAGCTGTTGCAGTGCATGGCTGCCGACTGAGTTTAGCTGTCACGGTGCGTGGCTGCCGGCTGGGTTTGGCTGCTGCAGTGCGTGGCTGCTGATGGGATTAGGCTGCGGTGGATGGCTGACGAGTTCAGCTCGGTGGGGGTCCGTGTTGAGGCCTAGCCGGGAACCTGGCCTTCCAGGCATGCGTGAACAGTGCTCGTTTCCCTGATGATCGCCGAGCAGGTAGCTGGACAGGAGGGGCACAAGCATGGAGTTAGTATGGTCGGACCGACATGGCAGTTGGAGTGAGAGTAGAATATTAAGACTTAATTGACGGGAGAAATAATGCAGTTGACGGGTGAGTAACAGAGAAAATCTTAATTAGGTACGGCTCGGTGAGCACGGTCTTGCCATCGAGAAGGTCGACATAGGCGGACCTGAATCCTGAGAGAAGACAGACTATGCGCCCACTGCGCGTGAATGAAGTGGAAAGCGAGCTACGCTTTCTAACCATGTGTTGAACCGAGACGTCAGAGACACGTACTTCCCACGGATTACAACTGGAGATTGAGAACGTGACCCGTGGCGAAAACTCCCATATCTGCTGGGCGAGGTACGACAATGTGCAAACGCGGCAGCAGATTTGAGATTTGCTGTGAAAGGAGAGGAATACCAGATGGAACACGGCCGCCCTGAAGACAAGCCATTTGTATGTTTGCACTATACCTGCGTCGAGTTAGCGTGACTGACGCGTTGAAAGCTCGAGTTAACTAGGTGATGAAAGGTCAAGTGAACGAGCGGTGCCGGCATGAACATTAAATGCCGTGAATGATAGGAACAGAGTGGCGTAAAGAGGGACAATATGGCAAGCATTTTCCCTTCATTGACAATGTAATAATGGAGCGTTCTTGAGGGTCTAACGTCGATCAGGGGGTTAGACATGGAATGAAAACCCGGGAATAAACCACAGCAAAATGTGACTTATTGAGCTGATAGTGGGAGCTCCGACCTGTGAAGCTCACGGCTTGTAGATCAGCTATTTGAACGTGTTCACACTGACCTGGCCTCTCTTTTCTCTCTTCTTCTCCTCTTTTTACTTTGTTTCTTTTCCTCCTCCTTCTCTTTTTTCTCTTTCTCCCTTTCTCTCTTCTCTCTTTTTCTTTTTCCTATGATTACGCTCAACATCTCATCACAATCCACATGATTGAAGCATGAATCCAGAGCACTAGTAGATTGCCAGGGCATGAATGAATGGGGCACCGAGTTGCCATGTTGGAGGAGACAAGCGCCAGGTCCGCGAAAACAAGTCACGAAAACTAACTTGAATCATTATGAAGACGATCCGACAGCGTCAGATAATTTACCAACATGTAACACTGAGGGTGCTTCGAATGAACCGTGGGTTTAAACAACGGCGTCCACCCGGCAAGTGATTAAATAAAACAAGCCTGAGACGCTTATAATGAGCGGACGTGGCAACCTGACGGCACCGGACATGCTCAGAGTAGTCTAGGAGTCTAAGATACGATAGTGGTGACGCTAGTGTAGCGCCGGCCGCAGCTAGAAGAAAATGCAGGCTTTAGACTCTCTTTATAAGGATAGATGACGAGGAGTTTATCATTGGAACGCCACCGGTCGCTCCGTTTATTATTATTCCATCCAACAGCTCATCACGGCCAACACTGGCGCATCACAACACTGCGTCATCAAAGCACGCCAGCCTTCAGGCAAAAGCAAACGATCCTCGAGCCTACACTAGTGTTGACTCCCGTGGCAACGATGGAATGCGGAAGTGCTCGTTCTATCTCGGGGGAAAGTTCCGCCAAGGAACAAAAAGTTTGGAACTAGACAAAGCGTGTCGCCACTCTACACTGTGGACGAACTAAAACGCCGTGTATGATTTTAGACCTGCAGCCTGATCTATGCTACGTTCACAGGATGACCAGTAGCTTACTGCCGTGAAAGCAACGTTTAATGCATGATCGCCCAGACGCCACCTGAAGCAGTAGCGAGACTCGTGGCATGAGGCATTAGCAGCAGTATACACTATACAGCATAAGCAGCCTGTAACGGCAACGCACGACATACAAAGCACTGAGTAGCAGCAAGCAAGCAGGATAAAAAGTGGCGATTGCGTGCGGAGGCAGCATCGGAACGGAATCGAAATGAGGCTGTTAGCAGTTACGTTTGTTTGAAGGTTGAACCAATTAGGTGGATAAATAGCAGTGGCGAGCAATTAGAATGATACTGTATCTGATGGAGGCATGCAGGGCCTGGGACGCTGGCGAAACACCCGTCGGTGTGTCCTGGGATGAAAGCTGCGGCCGTGGAGAAGTTTGTTGACTCTTGAACTTGGATGGAAATGACGGACGATGAAGGTGAGCTGCGAGCTCGATCGTGTCTGTGTGCTACCTGTCACCTGAACGGAAGCACAGATGAGCGAAGGGAAGTGAGGACCGTTTATAAAGGGGTGCGGACAAGGTAACGCAGATCTGATTGGAGCAGACGGATGATGGAGCATTACAGCTCTAAGTTGAACTAACGTTAACAACTAAAACTTCTCTGATTGGTTCAAGTTGAACCAACTCTAGTCTAAAAGAACAAAAGTTGCGTCAAAAGTCTAAATCGATAGATTATGATTGATTTAAGACATTTGCGGTTAAATCGGCCCAACTACACGATGAGGTCATGAGACATACAGTAGGCTGTTTCATAGTATATGACCCATGTAGAGTAATTTACATTTTATTTGACAGGGAGGGTGAACATTTTTTTGCCACAGGGTAAATCTGTTCTACCAGACACTACTCCAGCACTGGGACATTGTAAAAGCAATGTGTAGTAGAGATCTGGGTAGCGAGACGTTTGCCTAGAAAGAAAAATATAATTTAACATTTGAACAAAATGTAACACATTTGCATGTATTCAAGGAGATGATTGAACCATAACTTCACATACAGGTATACTGTAACATTTTGCATTTCAGTGAACAACCCTTCAATCAGCCAATTAATTAGAAGCAGCCCTTTCAACTCCTCCAACCATGAGGTTGTATTCCTCCAGTAATTGCTCCAAAAACATCAATTCAGTCTCCACCACAACATCTAATCCTCTATTCTAACAACCCCTAATAAAAACAAGCCCACACGTTTCATTAATTTGAATGAATCAATCCCAGTGTGGCTTAATGAGGACCTAGAGCCCTTATCTATTATGCTGCCAAACTTCCAGTGCTCGGCAGCAACATAACTGGCCTCCCTCTCTGTCATTATTGTTGTGGACCTCACCTTTGGATATTGTTAATCCAAAGCCCTTATCCCTCTAACACCCGCATTAATTTCTACTTGCAAAAAATAGATTTCAACCTTACTACTACTTTATACTACTAGGACTAAGACTAAAAAATATGTTAAAAAAAATAAAGTTTGATGAAAAGTTTATAATAATTATATAATAAATATATAATAATATAATAAATTAATAATTCACATTTTGGGGATATCTTTCACAATAATGAATAAAACATGTTCTAGACATTCTAATGATCACAAAAAAACATATATTACAATTATTTTACCTACTTTTATTAGGGTAAAGGTCAAAAGTCTTAGGTTAAAAAATGTTCAAAATTGAGTCCAGACATTTTTTATTTGTGTGAATTTCAGCCTCTGTGGGGGGTATTTATATGCAAATATCATGACCAATGGCATTGAAATGGCATTGCAATGAACATCACTGATGACGTTTAGGTGAAAAAAAAAAAAAAAAGTAATTAAATTAAATAAAATTGTTGCTAAAAAGCAACGCTGGGTCTTAGAGGGTTATTGTTGTATTGGCAAGTCAATAATATGCAGTGAAGCGTGGCCAGAGAGAGGAAAATGTGCACTGACACAAGGAACCGTCTAAAGAATGAGTGTTGCCTTGCATTAGGCTGCCGTATTTACTTATCCTTCTACCCGAACAGAAAGGGGGTACACAAGCACATGGCCGTTTATCCGTGCTCCTTCTCCTACCAAACCACTCCGTCAGCACACATCTCTCCATGCACAAAACATCCTGCACGCCACCCGAATCCATATGCACCACATCGCTTCCACACAACTGCCATATTTACTGTACAAATACTACTTTTGTCAGACACACTGTTATTGCGCAACAATTCGCTGTGATGCAAATTACATCACAATTTCCTCATTGCCCGGCACCTCCCCTTTTCACTGCACACACATACACACTAGTGTTGTCACGATACTGGATTTTCAACTTCGATACGATATTTGGAAAAGTATTGATATTTCGATACCATTTTCGATACCACGCAACCATGGCGATTTCTGAGGGTTTAACATATATTACAAATAGAAGCTGTGCAGTCTTATGCACTTTCATATTTTTTTACATTTTTATTATTTTTATTATTATTAGGCCTATTATTATAAGTATTATTATTATTATTATAAATAACTATGGATTATAAACCAGTATAGGCCTACACATAAAAGTAAAGTTGTGAAGCACAACAGCATTTAATTTCTTTCTGACCAGTCAACCACATCGTCTTGGTTTCTATTCCTTATTTATAACTATACTTATTTATAATCTTTTTTTTTTTTTTTTTTAAGATATTTTTTTTGCGGCTTACGCCTTTTATTGATTTTTGAAGGGACAGACAGTAGGCTGACAGGAAACGGGAGAGAGATGGGGGGATGACATGCAGTAAAGGCCGTGTCGGGTCCGGGAGTCGAACCCGCGGCACACTGCGACTGGATCACCAGTCCGGTGCCCAGACCGTTACGCTACGGCCTGGGCCACTTATTTATAATCTTTATCATTTATAATTATAAAAAATAAATCAAAATAAATAAAGTTTGATAATCTATTCAGATATTATTCAATGCATCTTGTCTAAGGCCAGCCTACTCAAACTTTTTTATTTTTATTAGTAGTATTATTGATATCCAGAATCACGCACGCACGCACGCACGCACGCACGCACGCACGCACGCACGCACGCACGCACACACACACACACACACACACACACACACACACACACACACACACACAGCAACCGATTGCAACGTTAGCTTGCTAGCCTAGCTATATGTGTTTACTGTTGATAGCTTTAGCTAGTTAGCTTATCGCTATGACAGCAACAAGTAGGATGTAATTGTATGCGGGCTTTGGCAACTGTCAACTTTAGCTTTCCGTGTACATCGGATTCTTTATCTTACATAAAGAAATATGAGCGACCAGATACGTTAAAGGTATATTCAGTGATTTCACTCAAAAAACCTTAGGTTTCGTTTTTGGCTGGGACCTAAGCCTTTCATCCAATCAGGATAGAGAGACAAAAACGAAACCTAAGGTTTTTTGACCCCCAGGGGTTAACTGGGGACAGGGAGGAACTCCTTATATGGTCAGCACACTCTATAGTAGAGGATTATCACAACAAAACAAAAAAATAAGTGATATTTGAATTAAGTGAAATCACTGAATATACCTTTAAAGAAGTTAACACAGCGTGGAGACAGAACTTGTCATAGATAGGGGTAGGGTTAGGCACACAGTGTACTGTCTGTGTGAGTGTCTGAGGACTGACGGTGACGGGCTGACGGCCCCTCCCCTACCGCAAGGCTCAGTTTGGAGGGGGCTGTACTATTTGTGTGTGGCTGGGGAGCATGGTCTCAACCAACGGGAAGACGGAGCGGGACAGTATCGATAGTATCGATACTATGGAAAAATCGAACCGTTTTAATTTTTCAGAATCGATATTTATCGATAAATCAATATTTCCGACAACACTAATACACACACACGCACGTGCGCGCACACACATACACAGGGCACAGCAGCACAGTACAGTACAGTAAAGTACAGTACAGTACAGTGGAGTACAGTACAGTACAGTGGAGTGGAGTGTTCACGCTAGGTTGCCATATTTACGACATCCAAGCAACTTGGTATAATAGAAACATTGCCACTTGGCAGGCTTGCTTTTAGATGGATTGTTATTGCGCAACAATTCAGTACAGTACAGTGGAGTACAGTACAGTGGAGTACAGTAAAGTACAGTACAGTACAGAGTGTAGGGCTGACCTCGATTAGTCGAATAGTCGACTAATCGATCGGAACGGGTCTCAGTCGACTGACCACCTCTTAGTCGACTGAGCAAAAAAAAGATTTTCCTTTTTCTTTTTTTTGCCCCAAAACATTGTATATAAAAATACAATATTTACAAAAATATACAAAAATATTGTATTATTCCACTAGGTCTGTGGGGGACATAAACACATTTGAACATTCTGACTGTTCAAATCTCCAATGTGCATGTGGAGTGTGTCTGCCTGTGTGGCAATGTGCCACTGCCTGTGACTTGAATCGCACAGTGCGCTGGCCTGATAGACTCCAGAATCTCAATCTCACCTGCTGTGCTCAATCTGGTTAATGACAAGCCTCTCAGTTGTTCTGGAGTCTATCACACACTCCACATGCACATTGGAGATTTGAACAGTCAGAATGTTCAAATGTGTTTATGTCCCCCACAGACCTAGTGGAATAATACAATATTTAGCACAAAAGATTTAACATCGAATTTTCTATTTCTTTGGAAATTAACAAAAACATCACGGGACGAACGTCTGACGGAGTTGACGAACATCTGACGGAGTTGACAAGTTTAACTGATTTAGGTTCTAGACCACCTAGGATCTGGATTCTGGTGACTAATCCCACATTTTCAAGGATGAGGAATACAGTGGTACTATTTATATTGGCCCTGCAGCCATTTTCAAAATGGCCGCCACCTGCTGTTATTTTACAATAACTCAAGTTCTACACCACCTAGGATCTTGATTCTGGTGACTAATCATACATTTTCAAGGATGTGGGATACATTGGTACTATTTAGATTTGTCCTGTGACCATGGTAGACATTTTTCAAAATGGCCGCCAACTTTCCTTTATTTCCCAATAACTCAAGTTCTACACCACCTAGGATCTTGATTCTGGTGACTAATCCTACATTTTCAAGGAGGAGGAATACAGTTGTACTATTTAGATTTATCCTGTGACAATGGCAGCCATTTTCAAAAATGGTGGACCTGCTATTATTTTACCAATTTAGTCAGGGAATATTATCAGAATAATGTCAAATCTGTGAATACATTTCTTACCAAGAATTTTTTCACCAATGTGTTTGTAAAGGTGTCTACTAACATATCCCACATTGGTTTCTATTGAACCACCCTAGGGGCATTTTTGACAGCTGCTGAAAGTTGGGTACCATACCAAGTGGCTATGGCCAAACTAGAGAGTCTATGGCCAAACTAGGGGTCAAACCCCTTGGGCTAAATTCGGCCATATATCCACTTGCCCAAATGTGCTGACCTCATTTTGTGATGACGGCTATGGCCGTTTTCAGCCCAAGGAGTGTTCTTCGTGCATAGCTAATGCTTGGAATGCATTCAGAATCATGAAAACTCCCTAGTTTGACATGTCACATGCTACTTAAAGCATAATGAACATTTTGCCTTATATAGGTTGTTGATGGTACCCCAACTTTCAGCAGCTGTCAAAAGTTCCCCTAGGGTGGTTGAATATAAAGCAATGTGGGATATGTTAGTAGACACCCTTCCAAACACATTGGTGAAGAAAATTCTTGATAAGGAATTTATTACCAGATTGTATTAATATCCCCTGACTAACTCATCTTCTAGACCACCTAGACCCGACTTCACCAACAGAGACCCGATTGACACCTAAACAACAAGTTTGGACAGCCCCACCAATTAGTGTTACGGAAAATAGCAAGTGTCTACCCTAGGCCCAGAGGGAGACACAGAACTTAGATGCGGCTCACATGTTGCACGACTCCTCAACAAGCTGCCACCAGAGATGAGAGCTGAATTCTGCCGCACAATGCTCTGCGGCCCAGGAGCAACCAACACCATGTTGGAGTTCTCTGAGTGGTTGAAGCACGAGTCCTAGCCATATAGCCTCTGCAAAGGCAAACACCTTGAAGACCTGCCTGAGGTGAACAGTGAGCAGTGAACAGTGAGCGAAAGACTGAAGACAGAAGATCTGCCTTCAGGACTATCATGCAGGATGTGCAGACACTGAAGGCATCAGTGTTGTTCTGTGTCCCCAGCATGTCAACCAAAGCAATGTTACCAAATCAAAGGAGCCTTCACTTCAAGTCACCTGGGTCTGGGTGAGCAATCGTATCCTGTATCTAGCCTCACAACTAAATACAGACACTTGGCCAGACTGCCGTTTGAAAGGGTCAAACCCTTCATCCTGATTGGGGAAGACCACCCCACCTAATCACACCAACCGAACAAATGAGGTTGGGGCCTCCAGGTGGGCCAGCAGCCATCTGCACAAGACTGGGCTGGACCCTGCAGGAAAGCAATCTCCAGCCAAGACAATGTAAGTTGACTATAACAGAGCCCCAGAACACAGAGCTCATGAGAAGGATGGAGAAACACTGGCAGGAGGCCACCAAGATACAACGCCACACTGCAGTGGCCAGTGAAGTCAAACTGTGCGTCTGTACCTGAAAGGGACAAGTCAAAGGCCAGAAAGCCCACCTCCTTTTAATGTCCTGTCAGTAGCAACTCAACCTGCACTTGAAATAAGCCCTGACCCCTCCCAGAGAAAGTTCATCCTTGAAAATGTAATGATTAGTCACCAGAATCAAGATCCTTGGTGGTCTAAAACTTGAGTTATTGGTAAAATAACAGCAGGTTGGTGGTCATTTTGAAAAACAATGGCTGCCATGGTCACAGGACAAATCTAAATAGTACCAATGTATCCCACATCCTTTAAAATGTATGATTAGTCACCAGAATCAAGATCCTAGATGGTGTAGAACTTGAGTTATTGTAAAATAACAGCAGGTGGCGGCCATTTTGAAAAATGGCTGCCATGGTCACAGGGAAAATCTAAATTGTACCACTGTATCCCTCATCCTTGAAAATGTAGTCTTAGGGCGCTTTCACACCGGACATGTTTGGTTCGTTTAAAACGAACCATGGTCCGCTTACCCCTTTGGTTCGGTTGGTGTGAACGTGCATACGAACTCTGGTGCGGATCAAAGAAACGAACCATGGTCCGCTAAAAAAGGCCGGACTCGGTTCGCTTCCAAACGAACCACGGTGCGCTTCGTTACTGGTGTGAATGCATTCGGACTTTATAGAGGACCAAATACAGGACGATAGGCAAAATAGCCGTCGGGCGTCGGCAGTTGTGAGGCTGCATTAATAATTATAGTTATAAAAGCATGTATTTTTTTACGGGGATCATATGACAGCTGACAGTCTGATTTTAATAGTAGATGCATACAGTATATGTCGAGGCGCAGCGCAGCATACGAGGTTCACATGCGCAAAATGTACAAGTTATCGACATGGAATGGTGTACGGTATGGCACACGATGTAAGCTTGTAGATCTGTTTATTTTAAGCATGCGCCGGCCGCCGCCACGCAAAGTTATGACAAAGCATGCGAATCTGCGATGCATGAGTCTTCATGCGAGTTTCTCTTTCAACTCGTGTCCCCTCCTTTTTGTGTGTGTGTGTGTGTGTGTGTGTGTGTGTGTGTGTGTGTGGGCGCGCGCGCACATGAGGGGACTGGGGGAGAGACCCATATATTTCTATGGGAGAGACGCAGAGACAGAGAAATATTTAAAATCATCCATGTCGCGAAGGCCGCAGGTATCGAGAAAAAGCCAATGTTAAATAAGCTATACACAGGTGGTCCCAAATGATTAATTGATTACATCACTATAGCAAAAGACGTAAAACTAGGTCAACTCAATTAGCTGCAGCGGAGCTGTTCTGACTTGAAGCTCAATAACCAACTGACCAAACCATAAGATGACATGGAAATGCCCGCCGCGGCGCCGATTTGATGCGCAGAAATAACATGGGTGAAGGTGCACACATGGAAGAAAAGTCCTTTTTATCGGGGATACCTTGTTGTAGGCTATACGTCTCCGTGAATTTATGCATCAGCATTCAGCAGCAAGCACATTATTGTTCAAACACCTGCTCCTCTGTTCATCTGTTGCTCTTATTTGGCTAATAAAATAATTAATAAGAATGAATGCAATAGCAAGTTGTTGCTGCCTGTCATGTTGCTGTTCTCTTCTCTCTCTGTGTGACTGAAGGTTGCCCCAAAAATTGTAGACAGTGATTTCCCCTCATGTTCTTTTCCCCCTCACTATTTGGTTCGCTTAACATGTCCACGTGTCATTTGTTTACATATTTGGTACGCTTTACAAAGTCCAGTGTGAACACCAAACGGACCAAAATCAAAATGCAAATATTTGGTCCTTGGTCCTTGATCCGGACCTTCTAAGCGAACTTTGGGTGTGAAAGCGCCCTTAGTCACCAGAATCAAGATCCTAGGTGGTGTAGAACTTGAGTTATTGTAAAATAACATCAGGTGGCGGCAATGTTGGAAAATGGCTGCCATGGTCACCACGAGACAAATCTGTGATGGCTCTATAGCCAAAAATGTTCCTTAAGGCATGCTCTAACTGTGTGCCAAATTAGAATACGTCCCATTATTCAAAAACTATAATTTTATTGTTTTAGGAACACTTTTGTCAACTCCGTCAGATACATGTCAACTCCGTCAGACACAAAACCTGACGGAGTTGACGTCTGACGGAGTTGACAAAATGTCATTTGTTTTCATCTTAACCCTCTGTAGTACAATGTAGCCATTTTGTTTTTGCTTCATTTGTTAGCTAAACCTAACCCTAAACTAAAATAATAAACATTATTTTTGAATTCTTAACAAAGATCATAATCTCCGT